>NC_139555.1:36955302-37518840 GCF_965112155.1 Podarcis liolepis | reverse complement strand
AGGTCTTGAGCTTGAATGCAAAGGCTGTTTTCTGTCAGTCCGGCACACCATCCCTGCAAGATGCCATCTCGCTCGCATTCTTCCCAACAACGCTAGACAGGACTGAGGAATCTGAAAGGCATTATTGGTGCTCCAGCAGCTTTGACGCGCCTTGTGCACTTGACTCGCTCGATTTGCATATGCAGTGCAGCCATACTTAATGAGTGTGAGTAATTATGCCAATCAGACTTTCGGGTTGTGTGCGCGCGCGGGTCTTTTATTAAAAAAATATTATTATTATTATTATTATTACTATTATTATTTTCCCCCTTTCCCCTCCTCTTTCCACCCCCACCAAGAAGCCTTTGCCATTAAAACTTAGCTACCTCCTTTGGTGCAGGGTAGGGGAGCAATGGGGGGAGGGAGGGGAAAAGGGGGTCAGTTGGCACAGCAACTGTTGTTAAGGGAGAAGAGAAGCAGCTGCCAGCCTGCATAGCAAATACGTAAGACTTGGCACCACGCCAGCTTCCTTGAGGGTTTCAGAGGGATGGTATGTTGGAGGGTAAGACTAGCTAATTAATCTTCCGGCAGGGAACAATGTAATATCAGACAATTACAAAGACGGAATGAAATTACAATGGTGGGAAGGCTGGCATACGAATTTCTCATCAAGTTCCCTTCTTCGGCTTCTCTCTTATAGATTTTTTTTTTTAATAGGTGAAGACGGGCAGTGTGAGAGAGCGGACTGGCGGGGGTGGGGGGAGGGAATCCCAGCCACATGCGCAGGTGGTTATTTTGTTTTCTCGGAATTGAATTACACCCACTGGAAACTGTTGTGTGTGTGTGTTTTTGAGGCTGCAGCAAGGAAGCCCTGGGACTGATTGGGAAATAAAAGAATGAGATGAAACGGCTCCTTTCTAAAAAGGGCTTTTTCTCAAGTGCAGCACTTCAAGGAAGCAGGCAGCTGGCCATCTCCAATGCCACCCGGGCCACTGGATTCTTGTGGTGGCATTGTGGTGCAAGATGATGTGGACAAAAAATTTATTAGGTTGTGAAGGGGCACTGGCTGGTCTGATGGGGCAATGCCCGATGCCACTTTCAAAGTTTGTGAGTAGCAAAGTCCTGAAAGTTCATATCACTTTTGCACAATTGAGATCAGGGGGTTGGGAAAACACCTAGACCTCATTCCATCCATTGCACCTTATTTGCCTTGATCTGCTATTGGGACAGTTGGTAAATGTAAAATGCATAAGGACCCTGCTAAAAGGCCTTCTTCTCCCAGGTATAGGGGAACTAATGAGAAACTGTCTCCTCTTGATATGTTTCATACAATTTCCAAGTTTTTTTGGGGGGGGCAGGGAGTCACTGCTGCCTCTTCCTACTTTTTCAGTCTTTTCTGAGCTTTATATAGTCAGGCTATTCAGTTGTCCAACAAGCTTTCGTGCCTAGGGCAAAACTTGAAAGGGGGGAACAGGGTTCTAAAGGGGTGATTAAAATGCAAACAATCCTAACTCACGTTTGAAAAGAAACATGAATGGCCCCAACATATGTAGCATATGATAGTGGGGCTGAGCTACGTAGAAATTGAAAACAAGGCTCTTTTTGAAATTAAAGGTGGGGGTAGTTTATTCATTCTTCCTGTCTAGTCACAAACCCATGCCTCCTACCAATAATCACTCAGATTGTTCAATAAATATGCACCAAAGGGTAATGTAAGAAGTCTTGTGAGTCCTCAATACAAGTTCCCCTCTTTGCCTCCCCAACTCAAACTGCAAATTGTTGTTTTTTATTTTTTTGTGATGTGACAAACGGGCCTGCTCAGAAGACAGACATCTGTCAAGCAGCAGATTTGCAAAATTCCTTCTCAGAAGGCTTTTTGAACTTCATGGTCAGCAGGATATAATGGCCAGGATTCAAAGGACTACCTTAGGTATTGGGCATACTCAATGGGAGTTGTGTGTTGCCATGCCCTATCATAAGCTGCTTTTGACAGTCCCTTCGGCTTCCAAATTTATTTGCCAAATCCCAATCTGTGTGCAGAAGTAGCTGGCAGGGTTTTTGGGAACCTAGTCCATATGCATGTTTTCCTTCAAAATGTGAGGGCTATCTATTTTAAATAACTTTTAAATAACTTTAGGTGATAGAGAGGATCAAGGAAGATGCCACTCATCGTGACTATTAGAGAGTCTGCAACTGGCCTTTAAAGTGGGAACTGCACAGCCAGGTTTCTGCATAACTTTTCAGAAGTTCATTTCTCTCTTGAGAAAATTGGTAAAATGTTTTATCCACTCTACACAAATGGCAAATGTTTTATCTACTCTCTGTCTCCTTACACAGACAGATTTTGGAAAGGCAGTGAATTTCTAAAGGCTTTTGACTTGAGAAACCTTTCTTGACTTCCTGGGTAAAGAATGAAAAACTTTTTCAAGTCAGATCAATGTCCCACTTACTTTACTTTCTTCTGACTAAGTTTACAAACAGCATAAGAACAGAAGAAGAACCCTGCTGGATTAGACCAGACCCCTGTCTGTTCCAGCATTCTGTTCTGTTCCAGCAACAGGAACTTAGATAGTACTATGCTGAATATAAGCTTGCATTATATCCGCCCCCTCTCATGCTCCTTGTGCTGCTCTCTATCTATTCTGGTGGTTCCTACAACTTCTCAAAGCAATGCCATGGGACATATATGGGGGTAGGATAAGGAGGAATTCCCATTGCTGTAGCAGGAATGCTTGCACTGGCTTCTGCCAACACAGCTGGTTGGTTGAATATGGCCCATACTGTCTCAGAAAATGGAGCATCATGACTAATAGACAGCCTTGTTCTCCATGAATTTGCCTAATTCCCCTTTAAAGTTCTCTACTTTGGCAGCCACCACTACATCCTGTGGTACCAAATTTCATAGATTAGCTATGTGTTGTATGAAGAAGTACTTCCTTTTTTTCTGTCCTGAATCTTCCACCATTCAGCCTCATTGAATGACACTGGGTTCTAACATAAAATGCTAATTCGATACACACTTCCAAGAATCAGCATCCTGGTACTTAGGGACCTCTGCACCAGCTGAAATCATATGCTGATAATCTTAAAGCCAAGTGAATAATGTAAATATTTGTCCAATATCCATTTTTTCTGATTTCTCTCTCTTTAAAACTCTGATTTCAAATTCCCACAACTTCATTTATTCAGATTTTCTTTTATCAGTATAATAGACATTGGTAAAAGAAGCCCTATGATTCCCACCTTCACATCACCAGAATTTGTGTGTGTGTGTGTGTGTGTGTGTTCTCCAGGCTATTTGGATGAACTGTATTTAAATCAGCATTACAACTGATGGGGGGGGGATGCCTATAAAGCAATATGGAAAAGGGTGCATGAAATATATGGGATACCCAGTCTCAAAGCAACTCAGGTGAGGATCTTGAAAGACCCATTTTCCTGTATTAAGTGGTTCTTGGTGGCTGAGAGTCACTTGAAAGGGCCGGCAAACAATACACAGAAGACATGGGATTCTACTTAGCTTAAAGCAAAAGTTGTACAACTATTTCATCCCAAAAAGACTGAAAATTTAGCTGCAGCTGAAGAATTATTATTGTTGAATACACATCAAGAAGTATATGAAACAAATTATGATTGCAGTCATACTGAAATAAAAGAAAAACATGGTGTAAACAAAGGTATATTTGAAGAACAGACTTCTGTAGATTTGTGTTGAGACAGAAATACGAAGGATGGCAAACACAAATTTCCAATACTCAGACCAAAAGATGCAGCACAAATCTGGTAGCATGAGGCATTCCATCTCTGAACACTATGTAAAAGGAAAACCTCTAATTCCAATAATACACCACAGTAAGGTCCCTCTGATGCTCCAGAAGGAACAAAACCACTATAAAACCTCTCATGCACTGCCTGAATGTTGCTGATGCAACACCTCCTTCAGTCCAGCTCCTAGATGTGGAGTGCTACTTCCAACTCCTTAGCTGGACAGCTCCCCTGCTGATTCAGCAACCTTGCAGGACCTACTATTCCTTAGCCTTGCTGGACAGCTCCCTGACCTCCTCACTAGTAAGAAAGCAAATTTTAACCTAGAGTGCTCAGCCTTTCTGGGACCGGGACTCTTTACACATGTCAAAAGACTGCGACTCAACTGGGCACGTCATCAGTCATCAATGGACTAAAGTCAGATGGCTGAAAACAGATACATACATAAGCAAAATGATATTAAATAGAGGGAACGATGAAAGCCCCTACCACTGAAATGAGGATTCATGAATTCTTTAACATATACAACTGTCCTTTCCTCCCACAAGTCTTCCTTAAAAGTACTTTTCTGCCTCTGCTGATTGTTAACATTCATGCTATGTTTCTGGAGAGTCTACATGAAGCCCCTCACTAATGCTTGATGAAGGCTTAGCATAAGTGAGTTCACAGATACATGTTTATCACTGGATGATTGCAATATCAATCAATATCAATGGAGGTCTTCCATGTGTGAAACAGTCATCACTACAAACCACTTTCATATCACCTGAAATCAGTTCAAATGTCTGAACACAGAGGCAGTTCATGCTTCCAAGTGAAAGTAATCAAAGGATAGAGCACAGAGTTGTCTAACTATGGGGTCTATGAATGGATTGCTGAGCTTCATTAGGACAAGAAGGAATTCAAGGGCAGGTGAAGATAGGGTCCTGGATGCCAGTGAAATGGGCTCAAGAAAATGCATCGTTCTTAAAAAGTTACTTCTTGAATGCAGCATCAAATCTTAATATAGACACTGATAGCTTTAAGATTTCTTCTCTACATTTGTCAATGGCAAAGACAGATCCTGTCTGGATGAAAACATACAGGAACTTCCTCAAGCTTAACTTGTTCATAAAAATGCATAATATAACTATGCTTTTGCCAGTTGCTTACTGTGTTATTACTACCACTGGAATTAGTCTTTACTTCATACTAATGCAATGGTGATGGTTTGCTAGATACATGCCCATGCTTAGACTGCTTACAAACCAAGTTAGATGAAACAGGACAAAGGTGAATGGAGAGAATGGGGAATAGCAAGAACAGAAAAACACATTGCAGACTCAAGAAATGAGGCAAAGGCCTAACAAACCACCCAAATAATCCAATCCAAAAAGGAAACTTCTTTTAGAATCACGTTCACAGCTCTCTAACCCAGGTAACCAATCAAAGACTACTCAGGTAGTTTGAAGTGAATACAGATGGGGCCTGGTTCCAAAGAACTATTTAACTATCTCCACAGACCCAAGTTAGACTAGCATTTGTCAAATAACAGTCCACCATTGCCTCGTGGCAAACAATAGTTCCAATTATCTAGAAAATCTGGATTAGCTTTCTTGGGGGCAGAAATTTTGGATCTGTTGTCAACTGCCCAGTGCCCTACCACTCAAAGTTGAGCTGCTACCCCATATGAAGAGGCCTGGTTTCAACTTACATGGCCATATTCTCACCACAAAATGACTTCAGGACAGGTGATATGTGATGGAAACTTGCATGATTTTAAACTTGGTACAAAGCGGCACAGTGCTGGGAATAGACTGAATCCAATCAAAATAATCACCAGCATTAAAAACCTTCTCCAGCATTTCAAAAAGAAAATAAAAGAATTGCCTTGCTGGATTAGTTTAAGGTCCATAAGAACAAAAGAGCCCTGCAGCATCAAACCAAAGACTTATCTACCATAGTTCAGCATTCTGTTCTCATAGCGGCAAACCAGATCAATTATGTGTGAATAAATCATTCAAAAGATCCCAAGACAGAAAGTAAAGGTAAAGGGTAAAGGGACCCCTGACCATTAGGTCCAGTCATGACCAACTCTGGGGTTGTGGTGCTCATCTCGCTTTATTGGCCGAGGAAGCCGGCATACAGCTTCCGGGTCATGTGGCCAGCATGCTAAGCTGCTTCTGGCGAACCAGAGCAGTGCATAGAAACGCTCTTTACTTTACTGCCAACCTTCTGATTCTGTGGTTTAACCCACGGCTTCCCCTACTCTTCTCCTTTCTTGACGGTAATTCTGTTCCTAGGAAGAGGCACAGAGAAGAGAGAAGGAGCCAATTACATTATATATGTATGGGGAAATGAGGGGGGGGCACGGGAACATTAGCAGACCCTTCTGTTATGCACAAACCCCAGAGCAAACCCTTCGGGGGGGGGATGTATTCAATGGGTACACTGAGGTTTGGACAGCACCCAAAATACATCACCTCCACATTGACATTTAAAGCACATGATCCCCCCCCAAAAAAGAATCCTGTGAACTGCAGTCTATCCCTCAGAGAGCTACCATTCACAGCACCCTGAGCAAACTACAGTTTCCAGGATTCTTTCAGGAGAGACATCGCTTTAAATGTATAGTGCAGATATGGCCATTATCTGCATCTCCTGGCTATGGCAATGCATTTCCCCCTTTTATTAAAGTGGTGCTTCTTCAAGTCAAACACTTGACTTGGGGGAATTTAATTTGTAATAAATCTAAATTACAGCACAAGTAAATCAGCTGCAGTGGCTATGAAAATTAATTTCCTATCCTAAACATTATTATATAGCTTTAAAAATGAGTTGATTGTGGTTGGGCATGCCAGTAGGTGCTATTATTGGTAATTAGAGTGACCAAATAACATTGCAGTAACAGCTCCCCCTTCTCCTCCTACCCACCCACCCACCCCTCCCTCCCTCCCTTTCTCTTTTTCTCACACACTATTTCTTGTCTAACAGTAGTGTGTGTGTGTTTAAATTACTGTGGCAGGGACAGTATCCATTCTGTTTTCATTCTCAGGGGAAAGACATGCTTTCAAAATTTGCTGAAGGATTTATGGCATTTAAGCATGAGACCCATAAAAAGCTGATGATCAGACTGACTCAATAGCTTGGTGACTGACTACTCCTAAAGACTAGGAAGTGCCCTTCAATCACACCTTTCCATTCTCATCCTCAGCTGCAACTAACCCGGTAAAACACTGGCTTCCTATGGAGAAACTGGAAACAGGAATGCAGTTAGAAAAAGCTCCCACAACTGCTAAGCATACATTGTAATTATGAATGTGGTCTTGCTGACACTAATGGAGAATTCCACTGGAACAACCTTTCCTCTGCAAGGAAACACACGTGGGAGACATTCTGTCAGATGAAAAACTGAAGATGGGCTTTGCAAAAAAGAACTGTCAACAGCATCCTAGATTCCTGCCCAATTTTGCTCAAGTTCCTACTCCACTCCCCAAACACACCTTAGTTTTTCATTTTGACAATGTTTTCCATGTGCTGGGTGAGGGGAGTTATAGCAGAGACTGAGATTGAGAGTCCTCTAGCTCAAACCCAGCCTCTATGTGAGTGTCACCTGGTAGCCCAGTTGCCAATTCAGAAGGGAAAGAAGGTAATGGTTACTTGACTTTCTGAAAAACCACTCTAGGGAATGAAGAATGGAAGCTTGGCCCATTATCCTTATTCTCTTTTCCTAGAAGCTCTTCAAGAAAGTTGGAGCTGTTGATTGGGCAGCAATCCTAACTTCATGTAGCCAGGAGGAAGCCTCATCAAGAGAACTTAATTCTGAGTAAATTCCTTCCAGTAGCACCTTAAAGACCAACTAAGTTAGTTCTTGGTATGAGCTTTCGTGTGCATGCACACTTCTTCAGATACAGTGTATCTGAAGAAGTGTGCATGCACACGAAAGCTCATACCAAGAACTAACTTAGTTGGTCTTTAAGGTGCTACTGGAAGGAATTTTTTTATTTTGACTATGGCAGACCAACACGGCTACCTATCTACTACTTAATTCTGAGTAGATATGTTAAGGATTGTGTTGCAAGTTGAAGCAACATGCCCATAAACATTGAGACAATTATTGCATTTCATTCCAATATTTTCAGGGTTAGGCTGCAACATGACACATTTTCACCAATATTTTATTTATTTCATAAAATTTATACTGTACACTGCTTGATTGTAAACCACTTTGAGGTTGCTGTTTTTACAAAGTTAGTGGCTTTGGTCCAGAATTTATGGGAATGGAACTCTGCTAACAGGATACTCTCTGGGGGAAAAGGGGTATGGCAAATTTTGTCAATTCCCTTTCCCATGCAGCCCCTCTGAAAATTTGCTTTGGGGGTTTGGGGTTCCCTCCAAAGCAGTATGGGAGGTGGTGTGGGAGACTTCAGGGTGACGGAGGAATTGCAAAAACTTGGCTTCCCCTCTTCCTCCAGCTGGAGCCTCCCCTGGGTCTCAGTACCTCTTGCTCATAGAAGGGTAATCCTGGATCCAACCAGGCATGTTTTATATTACGCACCAACTACCATTGCTTATAGTCTGCAAGCTGTTCTGTTTAGTTTTACAGAACTCTTCTTTAGAAAATGAAACAACCCAATTTTACCCCCCACCCACCATGCTTACATTTTTAATACTTTTAGACTGGGATTCAACACCATTCTGGCAAATTCAGATTGTGTGATTGCACAAAAGACTGTTCCCCGCCCCCCAAAAAACCCCAGACTTCTTGCAATAGAGAAACTGATGGGAAAATACACTGGGAAAGTGTGGGATAAAAATTGCTTCAGGCAATGTCCTATAACTTCCCTGCAAACAAATCAGGGAGAATGCTTAATAAACAAGCTGTTTGGAAGCAAACTTAAATATTGCTTTTGGAAGTAAAATGCTTATCCTGAGCTGTTAATACTGATATTTTAGTAGGGGAATCTCAGATAGCATACATAAGAGTGGTTTTACTAGCTCTCTATAAGCCTACCCTGCGTCCTTTAGGGACTGCATCCAGGCAGTTAGCTGTTGCAACACCTCATAAACACATACATACACACTCAATGTATTAGCAGAAAGCAATTAGAATACTTTCTCTAAAATGCAACAATACGGTGAGCCACCACCCAGTTCTGAACGAAAAAGATATTTTTGTACAGAAAACTTAGCAATCAATACTGCTCAAAACTTACAGGAGTTTGGCTTTCCGAGTTCATCGGGCTCCCCTAGTTCTTCACGTTCTCCTTTCAGCTGGCATCGCCTGGCAACAGGCGCTTTTCCTTTGCTTCGTTCATTGGTTGCCTCAAGTTGCCTCTTGTTTTCCATTCCACATGGGTGGAGTCGGCAGCAGGGGGTGTAGAGGGGAGGGGAGGGGATCGCGCGGGGTTTCAGAGTCTGAAGGCACTATTTGCTACTTTGCTGCTCAAAGCTCGCAAACTCTGCCCTGTTGCATTCACCTGCACTCACGTGCACGACCTCTCTGGTGTCCCGGGGTTTTTGCTCTTGGCATCTGCATTCCGCTGCGAGACTGGAGCGCCGGAAGCTTAGTTGCATTGGGGAAATAAACTTTGCAGCTGCGTGCCTCTAAAAGGCAACACGTGAATCAAGTTGCAAACAATATACACAGCTGTATGGCAAAACCAGTACAAGAAGGCTTGTAGGAAGCAGTGTCCAAGGGAGGCAGGCGCTGTCTGGGAAAGGTGAATCTCTCTCCCCACCCCACAATAATAATAAAATAAAATAAAATAAAATAGGCTGATCCATTCGCATAAGGTTGAGCTCCCTCAGATTGCATGACCTCCTATTGTGTGTGGGCTTTGAAGTGCTGATTAGCAGGGCTGGGAACATGCTGATCAAAAGTTAATTTCTATTTGCTGTTGCTTCATAATTGGATGAACACGAAAGCAATTAAATATTAAAACATACAAACAAATAATGAAGTCACTGTAATTAGCCAAAGTTTGATCACTGTCATATTTATTTAGGGGGAGATGATATGTCTCAGCAGGTGACATTTTAAATACCCTTGGACGCTTTGGCGCTGCCTTTGGAGAATGCTGAATAATGTACGTAGGATTTAATTAAACCCCATTGTAAATCAGTTGTGATGACAGGCAAATGACAGCCACATGTTGAAGAGAGAATTAGGCCACAGCGAGGGATATTAATTAAATGGGCTCGGTGAGGTTCAGTCTCAGCTTCTGGAGCTGGTGGCTTTGGGCTGGCTGAAAAGAGTCTGCACTTTAAAAAACAAATGTTACATTTCAAACAATGATGGTGGTTAAACAATTGGGCCTATTTTAAAACATCTTCACCATTTGAATGGCAAAAGGATGGCATGTCCCTGAAGTAAACTTTGAGGCAAAGTGTGCATCCCTGAGGTAAATTTTGAGGCAAAGTGGGCATCCCTGAGGTAAACTTTGAGGCAAAGTGTGTATCCCTGAGGTAAACTTTGAGGCAAAGTGTGTATCCCTGAGGTAAACTCTGAGGCAAAGTGTGCATCCCTGAGGTAAACTTTGAGGTAAAATGTACATCCCTGAGGCAAACTTAGTCCAAACATGCTGCTGGATGATGTCACAGGATGGCACTCTTTCTTTTTAAGCTAATATGTAGTAATATATTTATCTATCCATCTATCTATCTATCTATCTATCCATGCATAATTACAAGTTGTAACTAATGTCTAGGTAATGGTTCCTTAGGGAGTGCCCACTACAGTGCAGGAACTGGAGGAAGCAAAATGGCTACCACATCAGCAGTGATGCAGGCAAAATGCAACTCCTCACAAAGCAGAGTGATATGCAATAACGTAGAACTGCCTTGTGTTCTGCTTCAAGCTTCAAACACTTTTACATTCGCACGTTAAAACTGCCACAATTTTCAGAATAAGAAGGAATACCACTCTCTGGGTTCCCACCAGAAAAAGAGTTGCAAGGGACAAGTAGGTGTCATATGAAGTAACCAACATATATATTTCTTTGGAAAGTGAAGGCAAATCCAGTACATTTTCGTTTGCTTGCTTGCTTATAGGCATTTATAGTCAACCGTTTACCATGCAATCCCAAGACAAGTTAATACACCAGATGGACTGGTTCCCAGCCATCTTCCCAATGCCGCAGCTGCTGCCCCCCCCCAATGTTCCATGTATGAGTCACAAGGTTTAGTCTATTCATCTGCCAATGAAGTCAGTGAAGATGGTGAGTGGCAGGTGTACTGGTGGGTCCACCTGACCCCTCACAATGTAAGGTCCTGTTGGTGGGTAAGGGCTTAATCTTCCTAGGGGAGAGGCGGGGAAGATGTCCATACTGAGTTGAGAGGAGAGATGGGGGTGGGAATGGGAATTTTGTTTTTCTGCTGCTTTTGAATTCTGTTATGACCTTTTTTTTTTGTACATTATTATTGGTTAGTTCAGGGGTAGTCAACCTTTTTTATACCTTTTTATACCCACTAATGCATCTTTCTTTATGGTAAAATTTTCTTACCGCCCACCAGTATTCGATGGAAGGAGGATTCAGCTTGTGCCGTAGAACCCCCTACTGCCCACCTAGAATCCTGAAACACCCACTAGTGGGCGGTAGGGACCAGGTTGACAACCCCGGGTTAGTTGAACATTTGAATGTTTTCTTGAATTGAGAACTGAGTGGATGGAGTAATGTGGATGTAAGGAGAGTGTGATTGCATATGTGGAGGTTGTATGCTTAAATTAGCAGTGTGTCATGTGAATGTGTATGCAGATGAATTTGGCGATTGCACTGTTACGTGTGTTGCTTTTTTGTAATAGTCATGATATTTTTGTGATATGTTATATGATTATGCTTTGCATATGATAGGTTTTTGTACTACTAAAATTTTATTTACATACATTCCTCAAAGATACTTGTTATTGTTAAATTATATTACTTAAAGGAAGTTGCCTTATACTGAGTTAGACCATTCGTCTATCTAGCTCAGTATTGTCTACACTGACTGGCAGTTGTTCTCCAGGATTTCAGATAGGATTTTCTCCCACCCCTACCTGGATATGTTAGGGATTGAATCTGGGACCTTTTACATACAAAGCAGATCAGTTATGATTGTGAAATGTGCACTGTATTTCTTACCTTTGTTTCTTTTTGTTAGGATATGTAAACTGCGTGGTGATTTTTGTTGAAATTTGAAGGGGGGGGTATAAATTAAATAAATCAACACAGTTCAATTCAAGTAAAAGATACAAACATTACTAGGATATATACTAAACTGAATCAGCAATAATTGGAAATAACAATGCTGCAATGGGAGGTGTATTTTGGTCTCATCTTCCACCTCCAAATGCCTGCATGGAAAGTCTATTCTTTTCTGCTTCAAGGCAGAAATGTGTGGACTTTCCATGCTGTGAATAAATTTGCTGGCCATCTGCATAAAGGGGGGTACATAGAGTCAGAGTGGGATAATCCCCTAAGATGTGAGATGGGACAGGGAGAGTTAGTACTGAAGATTTACCTTTTGTGTGCAAGTGATCCGGATGCAAAGCAGTTGCTGGCTAGGGGACTATTTACACCATAAAAGGCAGGGTATACTTAATACTACCTAATAAAGAAAACTTTTGGTAGTATTAAGTATACCCTGTCTTTTCTGGTGTAGGAAACCACAACTTCAGTTTCTAAAAGTGGACTGCGTAGAAGATGGCCCCAGGCACATGCATGAAATCAACCATCTTGAGTCAATTTGGACTCCAGACAGAATATCAGACACATAGGTTACCGGTTTGTTATAGAAGGCATTTCTGTATGAAAAGGTATTTTGGAATGTGAAGCCCTGAAATAACCCAAGAAGGGGGCAAAACTGAATTCAACTGACTCTGGGTAGATTATTGGGGGAAATTCCATGGTTCATCATTTGCACAACAAACCAAAACCTGTAGTTCTTGCAGTGCCAGTGCGCAGCCCTCTCCAATCTCCAAGACAGCCTTAGGGGGTTGTGGCCTGTGCAGAGGCACCACAGTTTTGCACATGCTGAGGGTTTAAGTTATGACTTTGTCAGGCAGCCCTGGAATTGGCTTCACAAGAGGTAGCCCACCCCAGCGCCCTCTGTTGTTCTGTACTTGGGAGTCTAAATTAGAGAGTATTCACATGTTCCAACGATGCTACTGTGATCAGGACGAACAGTTTCAGCTGGTGGTGTGCCAAATATGTGTCTCATTTTAAAAAACCATTCTATGGGGTAGCTTAGTCGGTAGAGCACGAATCTCAGGGTTATGGGTTTGAGTCCTACGTTGGGCAAAAGAGTCCTTCATTTCTGGGGGTTGGACTAGATGACCCTTGTTGTACCTTCCGAAATGATAGGTTGTCTTGAAACACCCACTAAAATTCTAAAGTCCACTGAGAATGAGGCAGGAAAACTTTTGAGAAATTTGAGGACAGGTTTTGACACAGCACTAGTTTCAATAGACTGATGCCTGAACCTGTAGGCCACTGTGAAGGAACTGACTGTGGTTCCTTATTGCTGTTGCTATTATTTTTATAATTTTAAAATTGCTGTCATTTTCATAAGGAGCTCAAGGTGTTGTTGTAAATGGCTCTCCTCCTCTCCATTTTATCTTCAGAACAACTCTGTGAGGTAGGTTAGACTGAGAGACTCTGAGCTGGCCAAGGTCACCCAGTGAGTGGGGCTCTGAACCTGCTCTTCTAGGCCATACTCCAACCACTACACAACACTGCCTTTATGGGTAGATTGACTGCTAGGGAAGTGTTCCAACCTACTTCTTGACATGAAACTCTTCCCAGCCAGCAGATCTTCAAGAGACTGCTTTTGAACAGCAGGCAGGAAAGCAGCTTGTTACACTAGTTTGTGCTTACTGTCAAGTCATTTTTAGGCTGCTCTTTGCAGGTGTGGGGATGCAGGTGGCGCTGTGGTCTAAACCACAGAGCCTAGGGCTTGCCAATCAGAAGGTCGGTGGTTTGAATCCCCACGACGGGGTGAGTCCCGTGGCTCTTTCCTTGCTCCTGCCAACCTAGCAGTTCGAGAGCATGTCAAAGTGCAAGTAGATAAATAGTTACCACTCCGGCGGAAGGCGTTTCTATGCGCTGCTCTGGTTCGCCAGAAGTGGCTTAGTCATGCTGGCCACATGACCTGGAAGCTGTACACCTGCTACCTCAGCCAGTAAAGCGAGATGAGCACCACAACCTCAGAGTCCGCAACTGGACCTAACGGGCAGAGGTCCCTTTACCTTTACCTTGGAGGTATGAAAGAAGCCCTGTATGTCTGCAAAGAGCAGCAGGAGAACATTCTGTAAGGAACAACAACAAAGAGAACTCATTCGTATTTCCTCTTTCTAGAAAAAGTATATAGTGGTGCCATCACACTTTTAAATAGTTGTGACCTGATTCTTAGCTTCAGTTGGTGCTGGTACTGAGGAGAGAAGCATGATATAAAATTATAAAATAAATAAATATCCAATTTTATTAGAAGTGCTAGTATATTTGCTGTTTAGATGCCAGAACCAGATTAGAATAATAGAGTTGGAAGGGAACTCCAAGGGTCATCTAGTCCAACCCCCTTCAATGCAGGAATCACAGTTGAAGCATCCATAGCATTTAACCATCCAACCTCTGCTTAAAAACATCCGAGGAAGAAGAGTCCACAACCTCCCAAGGGAGTCTGTTACACTGTCAATCAGCTCTTACCATCAGAAGATTTATCTGTATGTTTAGTCGGAATCTCCTTTCTTGTAACTTGAAGCCATTGGTTCGTGTCCTACCCTCCAGAGCAGGAGGAAACTAGCTTGCTCCATCTTCCATGTGACAGCCCTTTTGATATTTGAAGACAGCTATCATATAGTATATTATCTGCATGTGCTGGTAAAAGTGTAGGTAATTTCCTCCCTGAATAGTGACCCCTATTCCTGTTGTATCCTGCAAAAAGTATACATATCTTAGGTTGTGGCAATGAAGTTATGGTATATTTCCAGATACTAACAAATCCAGGTAGTTACGGTAAGTGATCCCCCGAGTTTTAGGAAGCTGAAACTGGTTTAAAGCAGTCTTCAGGGTTTTTTATAAAAAATATTTTGTAGTGGGATTCAGATCATCTGATGTGAAAGTCATAAAAAAGATATTTGCACACCTTTTTTTTTAATGAAACCTTGAAAAGAAGCCAGAAATCCTTTTGTTTCTGCACCAGCTTAGCCTATCGGTTTTAAACTAATCTACCACAGCTGAGAGCCTGTGAGAGAAGATCACAGGTAGCTTGCTAGAAAGGCTGATCTGGAAAGCAATGTGGAAGATATAAACTTCACATTTGTCTAAGAGCATTTCCAGATGTAGCATCCTGTGGGCAATGGGCTCTCTGGATCTGTTCCCTTCAACCCACAGGTTCCATTCTCTCTGCTGATCATTCATCGCTAGTTGATACTGACTAGCATGGTCACTCTAACAGCACAGCTACCACCAGTACAAAGTGGTGACTTTGTTTCTAAATCCTTGCATTTCATAGAATTATAGAGTTGGAAGGTATTGTGTCCTTTATTGTATGGAAGGAATTCAACATAGTGCTATGGCAATTGTCCTGTCAGTGCAACCATTTCAGCTTGCCAGATGGAATGACCCCTCTTCTCTTCCCAGCCCCTGTGCATACTATTCTAGAAGTTCTCTCAATACCCCCCAAGCCAATTTTGGGGGTAGGCAGTGGGAGGAAAGTGTGGTATCTACACTGGTTGTCTATAGGCCACAGGGTCCGATTTAAGGTCCTAATGTTGACTTATTTACTGACTTCAGACTAAGTTACTTCTTGAAGTTCCTCTGCCCGTAGTAGCCACTGCAGGCCCTAAAATCACCATTGGGGTATTTCTTGCTGTTCTGCTAGTGGGTGATGCTTGCAGTGACATGAAAAGGCACCTTCTCTTGCTATATGCTGCTTCCTACTATTAATTGGTAAAAACTCTTCTGCATGCACCTGATTTCCACCAGAATTATATATGCTGCTCCGCTGCCTGTACATTGATTTGTAATCAAACATTATCTGATAAAAATATTACTGTCTTGCCCCTGGAGGCATGGATGGCTTCAGCTTTCTTTGGATTCTGTTGCCAGGTTAAAATATATCTGTTCTCTTAAGCCTTTGGAGGGATTTAAATTATGTTGTCTGTTTTAATGATTTAACAACTGGCTTTAATTTTAGTTGTATATAAGTCTTGGAAATAAAATACATAAACTATACAAGAGTGGTTCCAAGGAAACGAGAGATGAGCCTTCAAAATCATATCATTTCCTAAGGTGCATCTTACTGATAACAACTGCTTCATGAAATGGTTCAATCTACTGTGAGAACATATTTTTTTAAAAAAACTGTTTGGAAAGACTGAGCTTTACATACATAGATTTGAGTGCTGTAGCACGGTGGTTGAGACAGTGATTTGTGAAATCAGATGGGAGCCTGCTGTTTGAAGGATATTGGGGAAAGGTTTCTTGCTGGCAATATTAGACAATTAAACAGCCATGTACCCAACCAGCTTCTCTTGCAAAATTTGCAGGATTGCTATCCCATCCCCCATGTTTAATCCAAGAAAACAGGAGTAGCTAACCTGTGGCCCTGCAGATATTGGATTATTAGTTTTTGACTGAATGCTGTGAGGGTGCATCCAGATCAGCCCTAATGCTCTCAGCATTATTTTCCTCTGTAGTATCCATCATCATCAATTTATTTATATGCCACTTCTCCTTGAAATTGTGCTGAAAGTGGCTTTAAAAAAAATACCAAATGAACAGTAATACATAGAACAACTCAAAAACACATTTAGAACAAAAAAGAATCATAGTGTCAACAAACAGAGAAAATAAATCTGTACAACATCATATAAAGCCATACAAATAAGTCAGCTTGTCATTGTGAGTTGATTCTTCTTCCTCCTTTCAGCTCATCTTCTTTTTTTCCTCCCACAGGGATGCTACTGATCTCCAGGAAGGTCTTCAGGGAGGATGGGTTTGAATGGTTTTTCATGGGAAGGTCAGCATCAAAGATTCTGCAGCCCAACCTAGCCAGGTAAGAACTATGTGAACTGGGGTTGCAGACTAGGCTTGTCTTTTGTGGAACTTTGATTAGGTCATCATGGCTATTGAGCACTGGTGGAGCTGGGGATGGGTGTCATGACTTCTAGTTGTGCCATTTCCCCTACTACTGTGGATTTTGATGGTTGGTTTTTCACAGGATTTATAGCTAGCATTGGATCAGTTCCACCTTCCATTTTGTACCTATTTGTGATTGTAATCCTAGCTGCTTTACAAATATATTGTCTTCCACAGCTGGGATAGTGTGTACTAACTTTGGGAAACTTTAGCATTTGCTAATGACACTTTAAATGATGCAATGAATTATATGCAGGTTTGTGGTTTCCAACAGTAAAACGTACCTTTATAGATTGAATGGTAATGTATATACAGTATGTTCTCATTTATCAGAGAGCATTGGGAGGCATCCAAAATGTATGGATAACCAGATGTCTGTGGCAGAGGATGGGGTGCTTAATATAGAGAGCTAGTTCAAGGGACAACAAAAAGTGAACTTGGGTAACGAATAATACATTCCTATACCTGCCTACTCATAAGTAAGCTTCACTGAGTTCGGTGGGAGTCTGTGAGTATAGGATTGCAGCCTAAGAGACTTGGATAATTGGAGGTGATGCTGTATTTTGAAGTATAATATTTCAAATATTTTCCAGACTCCATAGAAATGTTTTTATTCTATGACTTGATCACAAGTGTGGTATGCAGGACTCACATAACACAAACCACATGTACCTGATTCCTTCTGGCAAATGGAGAGGATGTGAACTCCTGCCTTCTATTACCCTTTTCTTAATTTACTAATCCACTTTTAATTGCCATCTTTCCCCTGCACAGATTACTGAACCCTTTCTTCAGAAAGACTCATATGACTGAGGGTATTAGAAGGTTCAAATGCCCCAACAACAACACTCAACCTAACTTAGCTTCTCTGCCCAGGAGGGACTGGAACCTTGAAAGCCAGTGTGATGCAATGGACAGAGTGTTGGACTATGACCTGGGTGACCAGGGTTCGAATCTCTGCTCAGCCATGAAGCTCACTGGATGACAGTGGACCGACCAGTCACTGTCTTTCAGTGTAATAGGGTTGTTGTGAAGAGAAAAGGAGAGAGGAAAACCATGCACACACCACCTTGTGCTCCTTAGAGTAAAAGGTGGTACAAAAATAAAACATAGTTTTCCATCCTACCTACAGAGGCAGTTTTAGGGTAGTGTGACTGCTTCAACAGCACTGGAGGGTTGCACCACACCAATGCTGTAGAACAGAGCGAGAGAGATTGGGGGGGCACTAAATTTTAGTGTTGCACAGTGCACTGTTGAATTTTGAGACCCCAAAGTCTGCCACTGGCTGCTATCTTTTCTCCTGACCTTGAGTTTTTCTGGTAGTATCATCATCAACCTTTTATTCGACTGTCAGTCAGAAAAAGTACATTTGTCAATACACAGTTAAAAGCTCCAGGAAGATTTTAGAACTTAGCCAACACTAAAATGGGCTAGACAGATAGCCCCATATCAATACAGTTTTTCTGGTAGTAATGGATGGGTATCTTCGGGAGAAGAAAAGGCTAAGGAGTAAACCCTACAAGAATTTGGAGTGGAGTCCCTGATGGTTGGATGGTGCTTTGTACGCCATCTTCTGGCAACTCCTGCAGCCAAACTGATGCCAAACGTATTGCTCTGCTTTCCTTTGGACCACATCAGCAAGGATGAGAGAGGGGTTTTGTTGTGTGGGCAGCCCAGGACTTCCATACACACTGCACAGGCTTGTGCCCTAGGGAGGTCAGTTTTGTACTGCTCATCTCGAGACAGATGGATGCCAACATTTTAATGGATGGGTCTGGGAAGTCATGCACTCTTTTAAATTCCTTTCAGCATCTCTGAATAACATTATTTCAGGATATTCTGGGTTATTAAAATGGTGGGTGGTTTTAGCTGCCTGCCACAGATCACACCACTGCTGTTGTCAGTTGCACCTGCTAAGACTACCAGGGGCCCCATGATGTTGGGAAACCTGTGGCCCTCCAGGTGTTGCTGGACTACAGCTCCCATCATCCCTCTCCATTGGCATTGCTGGCTGGAGTTCATGTGTGATTATGTCCAACAACATATTGCGGCCACAGGTTCCCCATCTCTGATCTGCTTCCTTGCTCCCATTCTGCTTGCATGAACACCAAGATCAGAGGAAAGTCAAGAGTGAAAAGTATGGGAAGGAGGGGGACAGGTGTTTCTAAGGTTAAAGTTGCAGAGCAAGGTCATGAATTGTTTTGCTGGATCAGACTAAATGAATATTTAGTAGAGTACTCTGACAATGGCAAGAAAACTCACAAGGAGTGCCTCAGATTGATAGCAATTCTCTATTGTTTAATTCCTGTTTACTTTCCTGAGACAGAGGTGTATTCATTGTGTTCTATAGGTGTCTTGGAAAGAGGCAATTCCTTAAAAGCAGGCAGCACTATTCGTGAGGCAGTATAGTCAGTTAACTGAAGAAAGTGAATGGACTGGTTAAATGAAATGCACAGGGAGCCATCTTGTGGTGGATATTAAACACATGTGAAAGGTTCCTCTGCTGGGTCAATTTGTATTGGAGTGTGCATATAAAGGAAACGGGCATTTAGAAACATTCTGGGATTTTCCTCCTCTGTATGCATTTATGTCCCTTATAACACTTTCAGGAACCATTTCTAGTGTTTATTTCTAGAATTATTTTGCTTGTGCTTTGGGTAAAAATGTCATGTTCTAAAGGGATGTGTTTTCTTTCTCCCTCTGCCCTATAAATAAGGGTTAGGAGGAAATTACAGAGATGTGTTAATTTAGCAGTTGGCCTTGTGTACACAGCCAGTATTTTATGCTAGTTCTGATGGGGACGGTGGGATGATATTGGTGATATTAAACCCAATTGGTGTCTTTGTTTATGCTACAAGTAATATTCACTCCTACGAGTATGTCTATTTTTACTAACACTTGCATATTAACAGTGGTGATCTTGCTACAGTGTGCCTAGGTGAAGAAATATTGTGAATTATTCCTGGAAGTTTATACACCAGCAGTTAAAAAAGTATAGCGTTTTGTGCTTTTCCCTTACCGCTAATAGTACTTGAACATGTATATCAGCATCATGATTATTTTAGAAGTGTTCAGGTCAGAATGGAATTTAGTGAAAAAGCATGTTGCTAACGTTTAGTATAGCCTCTTTAAAAAGAAAGAATTCTTATATACCTGGAATATGTCCAAACTTTCTGGGAGGAATTCAATGCAGCGCTAAGGAGGTCACTCCGTCAGTGGGAGCATTTCTTCTTGCCTGATGGAACAATCTCCCGCCCTTGATGCACTTTTCTGGGAGGCTCTCCCTCCAGCCCAGCCAATTTGGGGTGTACAGGGGGTGCACAGAGGAAAGAGAGGGAAGAAAGCCCCATTGCGCTAGTGGATGCTCTTTGAATCCAGCCCCCTTGTTGGGTTTTCTCTGGTCTAAGGCAGGGGCAGTGAACATGTGGACCTCCGGAAGTTGTTGAACTACATCTCCCACAATCCCTGAGCATGGGCCATGCTGGTTGGGGCTGAAGGGAGTTGGAGTCCAGTAATACCCGGAGTGCCACAGAGTTCAATATTCCTGACCCTAAGGAGTTAGGGAACAGGGGGTGTTTTCATACTTGGTATTTCTTCTGTCTCTTTTAAGACCACAGAAAACCTGACTTTTAAAAAAGAGAGTAGAACTGTAGTGCAAGATTGCTTTAGCATGACTCTTCTATCCCCCCTCTCCTCCTCCCACCCCCTTAAATTGGCTCAGAGGGTGTGTATCCTGGAGAACCCCTGGAACAGCACTGGTAAGCCAGAATGCTTGCACTAATGGAATGATCATTTTATGGTGGATTCCTCCCATACTTCACAAAACAAACTGTATCTGTATGGAAGCATCAGATCCAGCATCTGTTGGTAAATAAGGCTAGTGAGCAAAGTATTTCCTTAGTTTTGGAACTTGTATGCATTCTTATTTTCTGTTGAATATATCCTATTCCAGAATGGGACGCTTGTGTGTGTGAGTGTCTGAGAGAGAGACAGAGAGAGAAGCAGAGAGCACCCCCCTCAGCAAACCTGCTTGCTATTGTCTTGGGATTTTGTCACATTAGTATTTGCCCAGATGGTAGCTTCCTGTCCCGATTGCCTGTTGTGGCACAAAACTAGAAGCTTCTGAATTGCCCCAGACAAGGGCAAGTGTGCTTCCCACAGATCACTCACAGGAAGCCACCACAGCTGGTCTTTGTTATGCTGTGTGCACGATTCAGCAGTCTCTCACATCTGGACTGTAGGAATTGGAAGTGATCTGAATCTCTAATATTAGAGCTGTCTGGACAAGTCCTTGGTATTGGAACTGAAAGTTTTTTTCTCTACACAACTTTGAGGGTCAACCACCACCCCCACCCCGCCTTTTGAATTAGAGGCAGGGTTGCAAAGGGAAAACCTGAGAGTTTCTAAAGCAAAGTGACATCCAGTGGTGACATAATCTGTATGCACCTTGGGGCAAGAAATTCTTGGCAAATGCAGTAAAACTGTTTTCAGGAATAGAGTTTACACTGAGCCCTGAGGCTAAGGGACATCTTTTTCTTCCAGCAATTCAATTGCAAATGGACATGCCCTTTCCCATCCTTAATGACCCTTTTTTGGGGGGGGGTTGATTTTTGTATATAAACTGGGAAGGTGTTACAAGTACCTTTTTTAAGCTTCCTCCTAGCTTTGTCCAAATTTCTTTGACAGATTTCCATATAGATCTTCCTGGTGAGTGGAACTGACAGGGCCCCGAGGGCTGCCTGTTCATTCAGAAGGATCCTTCTCTTCCCTTCATACTCTTTATCTTGTCAGTTGGGATAAGACCCTGATTACGGTGCTTTCCACTCCTTTGTGGTGTCTCTTCCCTCAGCCTAGATGCCTGTCTGTCTCTACAAAGTGGAGGTGACATCTGCACTTCTCTGGCATATTACTGTAGTGAGCAGGGGATTAGGCAAAAGAAAGGAAACCTGAGCAGCACCAGGTTACTTAAAGGCTCAGAGCCAAGCTAAGGCTTGTGTCTGTCTGCAGTAGGGGAGTTGACCCTGGTTACGGAAAAAGACATAATTAAAGCCCATTGAAACAGCAGGGAAATCTCTGGCTGGGGAATGTCGCGTCTGACTGCAGCTGAAAACAGATGTTCCCCTCTATGTCTATTCTCCAAGGAGAACAGATGCAAAACAACATTAAAATGGTAGCAAGGCTGTAAATACCATCCCTAATTACTTTCCCAGGTAACACCAATTGCAGCAAGATTCTTTCTTTCTTCTGAAGGTTGCTGCTGGTGCTGCATGGACTTGATTTTTCTTCTTTAAATGTGAATCACTTGCTCCCAAGCACCTGGTGTCTACTGGGATCCAAGGGATGACACTGCTGTGGTATTAACAGCTGTTTTTGAGCAGTGGAACATGCCCCTAAATTAGACTAAAAGATAAGCAATTTTGGTGAATGGGAAGGCAACTGTGAAAAAGGAGAACTGTCTTGGTTCCTGTTACGCACTGAAGTTCCCACCCTGGGCCAGCAGGGGGATACTGTAGATAGTTTTCACTCAGGTCCACATATGCAAATCAGGGATTGAAAGTGACGTTCAGTGATTGGATAGTTACAAAAAGTGGTTACAGTTGTGTTGCAGTGGAGCTCTATATAAGCAGGCTGGCTGAACTCTTCAGTTCAGTTCTGTTCTGGTCTGTGAATAAACAAGAGCTGTTTGAAGAATCGCTGTGTTGTCTGATATGTTCACCCACAATTTAACAGTTCCCATTTGTGGCTTCCCAGAGGCATCTGGTTGACCACTTGGAAAACAGGTCACTGGACTAGATGGGCCTTTGACCTCATCCAGCAGGGCTCTACTTACCTTCTTAGGTGGGGTGTGCCCATGTAAATGATAGCAGGTTCTCTTTCTCAGATTAGGACAATAGAGTAGCAACCCAAAGTTACAACACAGATTTTTTTAAAAAAAGATGGTGAGTGAGTGAGTACCGTTGAGGCACATGGAATCCTCTTGCCATTAAAACAAACAGAAAGTCAGAGATGTGTGGTATTCATAAGTCTTGTTTGTTTGAAATATTTGTATTTCACCTTTCCTTCCACCATGGATCCAAAGGGTGGTTTAAAAACAGAGATAACAATGTTGGCTATAATGAAAGCTGCAGAAGCACCACAATATATGTATAATAAACAACAACCAGAAGATAAAATAATTTTTTATAGAGTGAAAAATTCTCTGACCATATGCAGAGTCTTTGCATGCTCCTGCTGTTTTAAAGGTTTTATTAAGCTGCATACCACATATCTTTTCCTGAATGTACACAGAAGCAGACCTATTACTGTTTTTCTGGTTGACCAGTTTTCTCCACCTCTAAGCTATTTCCGCTCATGTCACATTAAACCTTGGCTACCCTAGTACAACATTCAAGGTGAACATGCATGAGTTAAAGCAGTTTTCACCATCCTGGCATCCTCCAGGTGTTTTGGACTACAACTCCCATCAGCCCTAGCTATGCTGGCAAGGTGCCAAGTTGGTGAAGGAATGAAGACCTAGCAGTGCAGCTACTTAACAGTTTGGGTGTATTTCATCTCCATGTTTCACTGCCATTGTAGCATGCTTAAGCATTTATAGAGTGGTTTAGAACATTCAAAGCATGCTACCACCCTTATTTTGCTATAATCCACATGACAATCCTGTAAATTAGGTCAGTATTATTTCAATCTCATTTTACGGATGGGGAAGGCAGGGACTGAAGCTGAGAGATGGTGGCTTCCTAAGACCACTTCGTGCGTTCACAATATAGGTGAATTTTTGCAACGCAACTTCCTGAGTTGCCAGCTAGACTCTTCACTACTGCACTAAACCTACTCTGCTGTTGAAGGGGCCAGTTCCTTTGGTAATTGGTACTGGGAACTCAGTGTGAACTACTCCAGAGTGCTCTATTTCAGGAGAGCTCTGAATTGGCCTCTCTTGATATATGCAAACCTGTATAAATGTGCACACACGTGTGTGTTTATTTATCAACAAAAAGGTGTGCTGTTGATTTTACCTCCTGAATTCCCTTCAGAGTCAAATCCTCAAGAGACATGAAGCAAAGGTGGATTAACTAATCAAACTGTGATTTCAAATTGATTATTGCAAATTGCCAACCATAATAGAATTCTCATAATGGGAGCTATAAAAAAGGTAGAGCTTGCCGCAGCTGCCTGCAACTGGCTGTCCTTGGCTGCCGTCTCAGCATGAATTTATGTTTCCACTCCTAATGCAGAGATGTCTCTGTGAGTGAATAACTTTGGGCTGCTGTCCTATAGCAGGGACCCCATGCCCTTTCATACTGAAGCAGATGCTCAAGCTGCTGCTTCAGGGTCTCTCTCTCTCTCTCTCTCTCTCTCTCTAACACACACACACACACACCACTACCACCATCACCGCCACTCTCTTTGACAAGACACCCTTTTGTCCTGCCAACCATACAATATAGTTGGCAGTAATTGGCAGAGCGCCAGCCAGGCGAGTTTGGCTGTGGATTGCTGGCATTTTTTCACACTTCACAATGTGGCGGCAACCCCTGTGTACCTCTTTGCTGGTTTCCTTGGTAACCGCATCACTCTTCGGGAGCTCTGCAATGTCAAAAAAATAAAGCAAGATGACATGGGGGCACCTTTCGCACAAACAACTGCCCTGCACTCCCTCTCTTTCTCCCCCCCCCCCCAGGAAAGGATGTTTGGGAAGCATCCAGGAGGAGCTCATTGTGCATGTGTGGACTTTGTATGACGTGTGCGTAGGGGAGGGGAGCGCAGGGATCATTCTTGCTTGAAGACTTGTCTGCACAGAACACACAGTTCAGCCGGATGCTTAAAGGCTGCTAGTTTGGAAAATGGCTGCCCAGCAAATTGAAGGTGTACATGGAGATGAACAACTCCAGAATTTCTGTGCTGCCTGTTACTGATGAAAAAAGATTCAGGACAATCTGGTGTATATTGCAGTGGATTAGGCCTGCGTCAGTGTGATGGCTTAATTCAGTCTGTTTTTCTGAGCCTCTTCGCCTTTAAGCCTTAGGTACTAAGAATTATATTTATACAGCAGTGCTAAAATGTGTTGCTAATGTAGACCTGATATGTATATAATACCTTTATTGAAGCTTACTTTTATAAATGACAGAGGAATGAAATAAGTGGCAGGTTAAGGTAAGGAAATTGTGTGGAATTGCCTAACGTTTAAGCATAGTTCACTTGGCTGACATTGAATGGCTGGGGCCTACTGACAACCAGTGGTGTAGCGTGGGTTGCCAGTGCCCGGGGCCACATGGGGTGTGGGGGTGTGAGGGAGGAAAATAGATAATGTACACAAGGGCATTGTAAGGTTACCTTAGTGTTTCATTGTATTTATGCATCACCCTTCCTCCGACGGAGCTTAAGGTGATCTATAGCAAGGGGTGAACAATGGAATTACATCCATTGGTTAAAGCAAATTCTCCAGATTCTTTGGTGCATTTCCCCCTTGCCATGATACCTGACACCCCTTATCTGAGTGTGTGTCTGGGACCTTTTCTGTACAAATCATCTTCCCTGCTCCTGAATTTGTCACTACCCTGTTGGAAGGTCATTCTTAGTAAGTGAAGGTTGATGGTGAACATACCCATCTGCCTTTGGCAGTCTGCTTGCAAGATGGGTGCCTATCTCAGTTATCTCTTTCATATATATTATTCATTATGAACTGATTAGCCAAGTCCCACAATTGCAAAGCTTGTATTCTTCCTATGTACTAACATTTGAATGAATGAGCAGTCAAGTAGAAAATGAATTTATTAGTGTCTGATTGTATTACCAAATTCTTGTACAGGCAAACAGGGAGCAGTCTTTAGTGCAGGAGGAGAGGAGGGGGAAAAAGTATTTCCAGAAATTATGCTAACTGCCAAATAAACGGTGTATCTCAATACCAGTTGGGTACCTCTTTTATTCAGTATGAAGGGAAATGTAGGGGTTTTTCTGTATTTATTTATCTGCTATATTATTTATATAAGGCTGTCCAGTAACATTGTTCTGTGTCTGACTTACAAACATAAAATAAAAATTGCAGTGCTTATCTTGCATCAGACCAAAGGAGGTGGCATTTGTCCACAGACAGCTTTCAGGGTTATGTAAACAGTAGGCCATGTAAACAGTAGCTGACCATAACTAGGGACTAGACAAGTGCCTCTGGGCAGGCCATTCCACAACCAGGGTATCCAACCAAGAATGCCCTCACCTTGGTCGCACCTACCTTGCTTCACTTGTTAAGGCTTAAGCCTTAAGTATATGCAGAAGACAGTCTTTCAGACATCTTGATCCCAAGCCCCTTAGTATCATGACCCTGAATTCAGGAGAAGCAGGAATCCTGATACAGTTGGAGGCTGAGAGGCCAGCTCAAGGACTCCCAGGTCCTGAATGGGGTAACTGTGCCCCTGAACTTCACAGCCTGGGAGTCATTTTGGACTCACAGTTGTCCATGGAGGCACAGGTCAATTCTGTGTCCAGGGCAGCAGTCTACGAGCTCCATCTGGTACGCAGGCTGAGACCCTACCTGCCCGCGGTCTGTCTTGCCAGAGTGGTGTATGCTCTAGCTATCTCCTGCTTGGACTACTGCAATGTGCTCTACGTGGGGCTACCTTTGAAGGTGACCCAGAAACTACAACTAATCCAGAATGCGGCAACTAGACTGGTGACTGGAAGTGGCCGCTGAGACCACTTAACACCGGTCCTGAAAGACCTACATTGGCTCCCAGTACGTTTCCGAGCACAATTCAAAGTGTTGGTGATGACCTTTAAAGCCCTAAACGGCCTCGGCCCAGTATACCTGTAAGAGTGTCTCCACCCCCACTGTTCAGCCCGGACACTGAGGTCCAGCTCTGAGGGCCTTCTGGAGGTTCCTTTACTGCGAGAAGCAAAGTTACAGGGAACCAGGCAGAGGGCCTTCTTGGTAGTGGCACTGACTCTGTGGAACGCCCTCGCATCAGATGTCAAGGAAATAAACAACTATCTGACTTTTAGAAGACATCTGAAGGCAGCCCTGTTTAGGGAAGTTTTTAATGTTTGATGTTTTATTGTATTTTAAATATTTTGTTGGAAGCTGCCCAGAGTGGCTGGGGAAACCCAGCCAGATGGACGGGGTATAAATAATAAATTATTATTATGATTCATCTACTAGGATTACTGATTAGTTTTTGCCTTTGACACTGTCAGAATAGCTTAAAGGTGCTAGAGAATTGGGTTGCCACTTACAAACTGTAAGATAAAAGAGTACTTGGAGGAAATGGAAGGGAAATTACCAATGACTCTGTTTCAATGGGGAATGACTTTTTTTGATTATGTGTGGGTTTGTCCCACCCCATGACTGGAATTTGCCTTAGCCAATAAGACAATATGGCTCTTCTTCTGTTCTTAATGTGGCCCTCAACTTCAAAAACATTCCCCACCCATGTGTTGAAGACTTGAAAACACATACACACACACACAAAAAGAAATTGACAACCCATTGCTCTCATTGTAATGATACAATGACCGTTTACAAAAAAAATGGAATTTTTTCTTTAATGGTGATGATATGATAGGGAAAGGGGTAAGCAGATTCAGTTTACTGCCCTCTTTTCCTCATAGAGTTTAAGAAAGGCTCTCCTTTAATACAAGACAGCTAGAACAGAACATTTTGTCTTGCCCACCCAGATTTCCCAAGAACAGTAGGTAAGATTCATTGGGAGAATTCCCAGTCCATTAAACTAGATAGGATTGTTCAGATGAAAAGCTTTTTGTTAAGCTTTAAGCGTCACATTTTAAATAAGCATTAAGAAGAAGAAATAGGGAGTTTGAAAGGGACCTGGCCAGCCACTTGAATTCATTTCTTTCCCACTTGTGTTTCATGCATCTGATGAAGAAGGTGGTTTATGAAAGCTCAAAACACAATAAACCAGTTAGCTTCTAAAGTGCCGAGGAGGAGGAGAAAGACTCTCAAAGAGCTGAAGAGCTGGTTTTCTTTGTTAGCTTTCATTTGCTTGGCACTTGGGGTAGCTTTGAAGTGTAGCTCATCTTACATCTCTAGTTCCTCATTGTGCAAGAGGTATTAAGTCAAATTCTAGCTCTCACCTGTGTGTATGCTACTTTTGCTGCACACGCCTTTCATGGTTTCTTTTTTCAGACATAAAGATTTTGAAAGACACAATTATCCCTTCAAATAGCTAGAATTGTTTTTTGTTGTATTCTTACTACATAATTGCATGACCCTGGCCACGTATAAGCTGTTGGTGTACAGTTGGTTTTCTCATGTCACCATACAGAGGGCAGAGTCCATGCAGAATGGTAGGCTTCAACCTTATTCCCACATGTTTCAGTGATCTTTTGCATCTATAGGCACAGAATCAGCTGCTTGTCATGGCCCCCATCTTTAATAAACTGGGAATAGCAAAGAGGTTAGCGGCATTTTTCACCCTGAAGATTCTCTTGGGCCACATCTATCCATTTGTCTATCTAATGTCAGTTTTGCTTGAATCTGGCACTGTTAATTAGATCTCTGTGAAATTCTGGCATTTGAAAATTTTTAATCCTCATCCTGCATTTCTGGTATGTCATCTGTTTTTATAGATGAAGATGACCCAGTCATTTGCATTGAACTTAGCAGGGCTTGCCTTAGGGCTGCATTGGGCCTGATATAGATTTTGCTCCTTATGACTGAAATCCTTCAATTAAAAAGAAGGGCCTTTAGTTCTACTCGAAAATTATGGCAATCAGCCCCCTAATTACTGACTCTACTTTTTTTCAAATAAATTGTGGAATCTGGCCTAAAAGCTAAAGTAATGGATAAAATCATTATTTATTTATTTTGGTTGATTTGCACGCCTAATTCTCACATGGACACCCTTCATCTGTAATGCTAAGGTACAAACTGAAGGAGCCTGCATGAAGCACTGGGACTCATCTGACCACCAACCCTCCAGGAGGAAAATGATTTAATCAGAGTTAGCTGAATCCAGACCATCTAGTGTCCCTATTTTCCAGGGACATCCTGGTTTCTGATTTGATCCCGGAATGTCCCACTTTCCTTAGGATGTCCCTATTTTCATTGGAGAGATGTTGGAGGGTATGGAGTTATCCAACCCCTGAGCTGTCTGAAGGCAATCTTATATGGGGAAGTTTTAAAAAAATGTTTAATGTTTTATTGTGTTTTTATATACGTTGGAAGTTGCTCAGAGTGGCTGGGGCAACCCAGTAAGATGTGTGGGGTATAAATAGTAAAAGTATCATTATGGAATGGGATGGCCCTATTTTCATCAGAGAAATATTGGAGGGCATGTGAATCTTCCATGATTCTTGACTTGTTGTTACATGCAAACCAGGAATCACAATGTCAAAAAACCTCTGGTTCGTAAAACGAGCCTGCTTCATAACCCATAGTTTGGAGTTGGCTTGCTTTGGAACTGACCAGGGTTTGTCGTTTAAACCATAATCCCTGGTATGTGTGTGCTGCAACCCCCACTGCCCCAACTCAACTAGGAGAATAAATTTATTGCACGAGATTTTCACTTTTCCAGTCACCTCATATTCCCTCTCTCGGCCTCAACATTAATCCATTCTGACAACCCACCCCTGTGAGGCAAATACTCTTGTCCACGCTTTATCTCCCAGGGTGTCTCGCTTCCTCCCATCTGTAAAGTGATTTCCCTGAGGTTGCATATTGCAGCGTCAAATGGCATCTGGGCGACCTGCCTCTACTAAACACTCCCTTCACAGTGGAATGTCAGCGGCTTTCTGTCAGGGCCTCTTTCTCTTGCCCCAGGAGATGCGTATGCAAAAGCAGGGTGGGATGCTGTGAACGGTCCTTTCAAATTATCTTCCGTGCACCTTTTCATCTCTGAATCACTGGCTGTGAATAACCCTTGTAGGCACGTTCTTTCACTTGGACTGGGGAAATAAATATATATATTCATATATATATGAAAGCCATCCTTTAATTTTTCAAAGCTAGTGATGTTTTGTCAGTAGCAATCTGATATCTTATGACAGGAAGCATTTTCAAATGTTGCTGGGAATCATTTTCACGTGTTGTTGGTCCTCTTTGCTCCCTCTCTTTCTAATCAATCTGTTCATATATATATATATATATATATATATATATATATATATATATATATATAACTTTTGGTTTTGCACAAGGAAAGCAGCCATTACTCTTTTGTTGTGGATGACCCAATAGACATGTTGGCTGCCTGAAGAGGAACCCAAGTGGTGTTGTTCCTTCCCATGCTGTAGAACCAACACTACAGAATACTTACTGCACCATTCAGATGCATTCTTGCCTTCATCTATTTCCTCACCTCCTTCAGGTTCCTGAAGTTGCTTCACCCTGCTGCATGGCAGCACTGGCCCAGGTAACCTGGACAGCTTCACCTAATAGGAACTGTTATGTAGTAAGATTGGATCCCAGAACAATAGGCAGGTAGGATCCTAGAATGCTACAACCTGATTGGCCTGCAGGAGCAACCCAGTCAGACCCCAGGAGGAAGTTAATCAGCCTATTAGGCGGTAGGATACTAGGATGCAACAGCAGCCCAATCAGGCTCCAGGAGGGAAACATAATCAATGAATCATTGTGTAAATAATGTATATAAAGCCTGAGGTTCAGGGGGAAATTCAATCACTGTTCCTATGAGCTGAAAGAGCATGAAATTACTACTCGACTCTGAGTATATTTCAGGAACATAGGTTGCTGCCTTATACTGAGTCAGAGCATTGCTCCATTTAGCCCAGTACTGTTTTTGCAGACTGGTAGCAGCTCTCTAGGGTTCTCTCCCAGCCCTGCCTGGAAATGCTATGGTGGCGGCAGGGGGATTGAACCAGGGACTATCTGCATGCAAAGCCGATGCTCCCCTACTGAGCTTCGGCACTTTTTCGTTGTTGCCAAGATAGCACATTTTCCCAGTGCTCAAATATTGCATTGGTTGCACAACGCAATTCTCTCAGGAGATTCTGCCACCATTTCTTAGAATCTGACATGGTTTCTGGCAGCACAAATGTCATGGGCACCCACTGAATAATTCTCATGATGTGACAAGTAGCACACACACACACCCTCCTGCCTCTGCCACATTTTTCTTTCTTTCTTTTTTTACGGGGTGGCCAGTCCCATGATATACATAGCTTCATCAACACATTACTCAACCAACTTTTGTTTTGTTTTGTTTTGTTTTGTTTTGTTTTGTTTTGTTTTGTTTTGTTTTATTAAAGAGAGTCAGAAGCAGTTCTGGATATAGGCACTTCAGCAAAAGGAGACAGAAACATCAGTATGGAGAGGGGCACATATCTATATATTTAACCAGAATTACACATATGTATGTTCCCAGCCTGGGTTCACTCATCCATGCTATATAAGCACAGCGATGGTCAGCTATAGAAAATGCAGGCTGATAATCAGTCCATGACCTACGTAAAGTAACTACTTTTATGAAAGATGTTCTTCCTGTGCTTTCAATTCAGTATAACAACGATCATTCACTACTCTTGGCACTCCAGAGCCAAGATTCCTGCTCCAAGACTGGTAGATAATATGTGACCTCTCATTATCCCTCCTAATTGCTTTATATATACACACAAAATGATAAAAGTTCAGATCCCCAAATAAATCCACAAGACAACTCCCATTCTTGTACTCTCCTCCCCCAGGTCAGGCCTGACCCCAGGGGTGGAGCTACAGCCAGGCACTAGCGCCACAGCCAAGGCGCAGCTCCTTCTCGCTTGGAGCCAGGCTTCAATGAAGGAGCCTGTTTGTGCCCCCTCACAAAGTTGCACCCAGGGCCACGGATCCCATGGACCCTTCCACCTCTGTATATTATCTCTGCAAGCATGTGGACCAGCTAAACTCTATATTAAGTAATCCAAATCTGTTCATGGATGCCCAGCAAGTCACTTTGTTGGTTGAGTAAGGCGTGATCTTACTCCATGCCAAAAGCCAGGGTGAAAAGTCTAATGTTGAGAGGGAATCATCCACCAGGACAAGAATCCAGTCTGTAACTAAGCAGAATTCAGTCGAAAAATGATTTGCCACCCATCATGCACGGAATATTCCAAACTTTCACAACAGTGAATAAGAGTTCAAGATAGGCATGTTCCTACATATCTCACACACCACCCAGAGTAAAGACTTATACAACAAAAATAAAGCAAGCAAATTTGACAAAATGCTAGTGATTTTGGCTTGGACATACTCCAAATGCAAAGTCCACGTTGTGTCAGATGAAATCCTCTGGCAAACAGGTCACCATGGACTACTAATAATTCTGACACCTTGAGGTTTGAATTTCCTGAAGAACGCTATCACTGCTGCAGCATAGATCTTTAAATGGCCACTGTGTTCTCAAATGTCACACATTCCAAGCATCTTTCCAACTTTCTTAAGGCCTTCAACTCCTCCAAACTTTCATGGAACAGGCCCTCTATGAATGACAGCATTGACCATCATATTGACAGCTAAGGCCAGCCTCTCATTATGATCAGGCCATCCTGAAGTAGCCAGTGCAAGCCTTCAGAAAGTCCTGGAAACCAAATGAATACACAGGTATCACAGGAAAGACCATTGTAACTACTACTCTAGGTATAGACAGGTGAATCTTTCAATTTTGGTTTCTCTATTTTTTATTGTTTCCAATCTTAAATTCAGTTCTCTACATTTTTGCATCAGTTTCTGATTGTTTTAAAAGACAGTTCTCCTTTAAAAAAATTCCCAGCATTTCAGTGCCTATTTCTCATAATATACACATTGTATGGATTTTTGCCAAATATGCATGGTTTTGTAAGCAATTCACTCTAGTGCAATGCATTTTTGTTTGTTTTCTTTTTACTAACACATGCATTTTAGAACATTTGCCCCAAATGCATATATTTATGTGAAGAACTGTATATGAAATTCAGAGTACTGTGGTGTGAATTTCCCTACAAAACCTGCATTTCATTTTGCATGCAATCTTTTGGGAACTGTGAATTAAGCACGTTTACATTAAAATGTGAACCAAACTGAATTTCCCCCTTCTCCTGTGGAGGCTTTGAGCTGTAAACAGAACCAGCTCATCTGATGGGACAGAGTCACATCACGAGCTTCCTGGCAGGTGCAATTTAGCAGGCGGGAGAGGCACCAGGGAGGCCGGCACTGTGCACTGGTAGAGCCAATCTAACACTCCTGCTTGTGTTCCCATACTGCACTGATATACCCACTGCCTCATCCCTCCCTCCTGGTAACCAAAAGTGACACACCTGCTGGGAAGCAAGTGTTGTGGCTACACACACACACACACACACACACTAAAACCGCTTCTGGTTGTCAATATCTTCATCTGGAAGGATTATAGCACTCCTTCCTCCATCTTATCCACACCATTGTAGAACACCAAATCCAGTATGTGATCATTTCGGCTACCTTTGTTGGACTTGTAATACACTGGAATAGCCAAATATCTGCATATCCATCTCCAAAGTGCATCCAAGGGTCAAAGAGGTGCTGCCTGAGGGCACTAAAGTTATGTCCTTACTCTGCTTATTAGAGCACCTATTGAGAAGGATGAATATCTGTAACAACAGCAACTCGCAGGAAGCAGCTGCTGTTAAAAGGACAAACAGGGGAGAATGTGTGGGTAAGGATTAAGAGTAACCCAAGGTCAATTCAGATCTGTCAGGCAGGGGTGAGTAAGGAAAAAAAGACATAATATCACTTCCCTTTCTAGCTGCCTGCTCGTTTTTATTGTCTTATGAAAGGATGACAGGGTTGCACGAACAACTCGTTTTAAAGCAAAGTTCATCTTTGTCCTCTGTGCATGTGGTGTGCACACATGCCTGTGTTTTCATACCATCTCTCCCCCTTCCTTCTGCCTGATATTCTTTATTGTCTTGCTCAGGTAGATCATTCATTGCTATAAATTTTCTTATCTCCAGTGGTTTTCCAATTATGGATAACAACAGAAAAGCAGTCATTGGTTTCTAAAAGGTCATCAAGATATAGGACCCGATTGGGAAGTGAATGACTTATGGAGTTGGCTTGTGTAAATCTGGGGAAGTTTTATGCACAAATCAGGCACAAAATGTAAGGGGGATTCATTTTTTCTTTTCTTTTAAAAATGAGATTTGCATGCGTTTTGGTTAGAAGAAACCAGGGCAGCTGTGATCATTTCCCACCTTTCCATGGGCTTGTATTTATTAAAAAGAAAATGCCTCTGAGGTCTAGCACCAGGCACTGGCATTTAGGTAAACATCAGCTGCTTGCTCTTCACAAAGTGTGGGTAAAGGCAACACAGAATTCCCACTCCCCTCTAGCCTTGCTCATCCATTGACCTAGAAATGACCCCATCCATGGATGAGAAGCTAGTTCAGTCCCTTCCACCTCAGCACACACTTTGCCAGCCATCCCCTCAGCTGTGGACACTTGGTGGCAGATGCTGTGAGCTATAGGTCTCTCCCCTCCATTTTCCATGTGAGCAGATATGACACTTTTGCTGACTTTGCCTCCCACAAAGGCTAAATGAAGCTTCCTGGAAAACTTCACTGTAGGGATGATGCCATGCCTATTCTTAAATAGGGATGAAGCCTATTTACCTTCCCCAGTTATTCCCCACTGAAAGGTGTAGTTCATTTCAGTCAAAAAATACTTCACAGGCAGTTGTTGGCGTAACATGATGCCAACCTTCCATTTTCTTAACAGCAACATACAGTCCTTTGGATGATTGCCTTGTGAATGGGAATGGTCATCTTGAGCAAACAAACTCACCACAGATGTGTCCGCATGTTCAGTTAATTTGAGGACCAGTTCAGTGTTCACTGCACATACTGTCCTTAGTCCACTTTGTCAGTCTTGGGACTGTGCAGAATGGTTGGCCTCAAAATGTCTGCATCTTCCTGTATTGTCCTATTCACTCATTACAGCTGGCTGCAGAGAGGCGCTCTTTGTTGTTCCACATTTCAGAGGAGCACTTTTGTTGGTAACCCTGAAGAGGACCTTCTCTGCCGTGACAGCATCTGCCCATTCAGCTAAGACTTGTGCTTCCTGTGATGTGTCAAAAGCTGATTAAGCCAGGACTAACCTCCTGTGTGAGGTGATAACCTGGATGATGGACCATTAAGACAGCAAAGGATCATAGGAACTGGGAATGAGACTCCAGTTGAGTAGGGCTCATCCATCCCTCTGCAGTTAGAGAGCTTACAGTAGAGAGGGGTAAGCAATAGAAGCAATGTAGACGGGAAGCTTAGAGTATGAAGTTAGGAGTGAGGTAACACAGTAAAACAATGGGCTGGAGAGAGAGACATGATGGCTAATGTCTGTTTGAATCCAGGAGGTTACGTTTGGAGCTGGCAATAAAATGTCACCGCCAAAAAAATTCACAAGCCATGCCATAAGCATAGAAAAGCCAAGGTATCCTAATCAAATGTGCTGAAGGACCATGTTTTTCATCCATCAGGTGTCTTGCCAAAACTGTCAATTCCACCTGAATTCAACATTTTAATAAGAGCCTAAAACTTGAAGGAGATTAGAAATGGATCTTGCAGCTTTGGCTAGTTATCTATTCTTAAGCAATCTGAAGGAATATAACCAAAATATGTTATGTATTCAAACATGCATTTGTAAGACCTTGTTATGTCAGCCAATAATGGAATAAAGTAATATGGAATAGTCTTTGTCTAATAAGCTCACTGAGGTCCCAGCATAGCGGGGGTTGGCAAATCTTTGTAGTATGTACTGCATCATGGATGCAACACTTTTCTAAGAAAACATATCTAATATATTCAGAAGTCAAGATGAGGTCATGGTCAAGTATGGCTTACTTTGTTTCATGTAAATTATCCTCCCTTCTTTGAAACCTGGGCATGGTCACCCTCATCTCGAAACTCCCCTCCAGCTCTAATATGGTCTCTTTCTTGACAATCAATCATCACCCGTAGCACAAGAGAGGAGAAAGACAAATTCATGGTATTGGCATTTTATTTTTCTACAGGACAAAAAAGCTGGCAATTGAGTGAGTTTTCCTGTTTCCAGATTGACACGGCCTCCAGTAATCTGTTCATCCAAGCATTTATCACTTCTGTGTATTATGAAGTAGGGAGCAGGTGTATGACCTGCAATGACAAAAATGTGGCATATAGAGAGCAAGGGTGGGGAGGAAATAGATAAGATGTCATTTTTCAGCACAATTCCTCTTGCCTTAATGTTCTCCTCAATTATGAGAGACAATCATAGCCGGCAGTCCACTGATGTTTTATGGTGTCAGTAGGGTTTAAGGTTTTAGCAAAGATGGAATTAAATGTACATTTTGGATACTGTATATTATGAGGCATTTATAGGACAGGGTGGTGGTGGTGGGTGGCTTGTTTGTTTACTCAAGGGGAAAAAAGATAAATGGGTTTTGCTATTCAAGGAAATGAAGGTGCCGTGCTCTTGAACTTGGCCTCCACACAGGGCAGCAGCTTGCTCCAATAATGACTTTGGCTAGGATTGGAGAGTCTGGGTATTCTCTTCAGAGAAAATTATCCTGCAATGCCTATACTGTTGAATTGAGGTGTGCTTTCACTTATCCATCTCTGGTTGTATTCCTTAGTGAGGTAGCCTGTGGACAGGGCTCCACAAATTTTGACTGGCTTTGGGGGGGAAGCCAAAACTTGTGGTCACCAGGACCTCACCCTTCCCCTTGTCTCTGACGTCTGGCCTTGCGTTGTGCCTCTATATGAGGCTAGGAGCAATGCCCATGTCTCCCTGTAAGGTTCTAGTTTGGAGTTGGAGAGGGGGTTGAGGGTTGTTTCCACAGGTGATCTGAACTTCAGAAGCCCACAGAGCAACTATATCTTGGAGCTGGGCAGGAAGGCTAAGGGTCCCCTCTCCATGCTCAGCAGAGAGGGATGGAACACTTGCTATGACAAATATTGTAAGCGGAATTGTGGGTTCGTGCTCGTTGACCTTGGTGTGACTTCTGAGAAAGCTTTCATAGGACCAGCTCTTTTCAAATATTGTCCTTCTGCCAGGTAAACGGTGATTTGTCTCTCCAGTAAGCAAAACAGTTGAGGTTTTTCGGTGTGGGAAGGTTGGCTGTGCTAATGGGCAGCTCCTTCGTTAAGCCTCTCAGCAGCTCCTCTATCACTTATGCCATTTTGAAATCTGACATATAGAATAGCCCCCCTCTAACTTATCTCAGACTACAGGTCTATTCTTGGGTAATAAAGCAAACCCACCCTCCTGCCCACATCATTTGCGCCAGGACTGGAGGATCACTGCAGATAGCAAGTGAAACTTCGCTTCTAAAAGAATCAGCAATGGGAAGGAGCCTTCCCTTCTTTCTGGAACCACTGTTACCCTCCTGATGCTGGTGAATTTTATATGGCCCTGTAGATCTTATTTTCTGAGAATTTAACTGAGCTGCCACACCCAACTCATGTCAAAGCCTCAGAAGTCAATAGGTATTCAATATTACCAAGGGGTATTGGCATAGAGAGAGCTGATCCCTCCAGTTCCACACAGCATGTCCCACCCCTCCCCTCCATATTTTTACATGGCTAAGATGCCCCTTTTGGCACAGAAGCAAAATTGACAAAGCTCACCTGTTTCCACTTTCCACATAACGGCATTGTTCTGCCTACAACTATTATGTGCTATTATGCAGAGACAGAGCTGTCTTCAAAGCAACATTCCAGGGGAGCTTTAGCTTTGAATCTGGATTTTTCCCATTTCTCTACATCTGACAAAAGAATTGCTTACAAAATAAAGGATAATTGGGGATTGTGTGTTGTTGTTTTTAAGTTCTTAATTTGAGGTTATTATCTTGAGTCAACAACCTCAAATTTATTTTTTATTGCTGTGAGAAGGAAGAAAAAGAGAGAGCTGAAGATGTGTGGACAGCATAAATGGATTTTATTTTATTTAATGCATTGTTGATGTTTTATATCAAAACTCTGCAAAATCATTAAGTGGGAGGGGGACTCTGTTTACATAGGCAGGAAATCTTCAGGTCATGAAAGAACATGTAAATGAGGTTACAGAGCTGCATGGGTCAGCCTTCCCTCCCTGCTGTTCTGCCTGGTAGTGGATTCCCTCCTGTCCATGCATTCATCTGGCATGGGAAGGGGCTCTAGTAATGTATACATGTGAGGGGGAACCCTGGCCTAATCATGATAGCCTTTTGGTGTTCTTGCAGGGTCCCTTCTTGCACTGCCTGAATATAGGGCCAGCCTAGTACATTTTGGTACCTGAGACAAAGCACAGAATTGTGCCCCCCTCCTGCCAGGGAAGAAAAGGTATACCAGGAACAAGGTGGGGAATAAAGAAATATACCAGGATCTGCTGCCCCGTGGCTTCTGCCGTATGAGGCAATTGCCTCACCTTATCTCATGGGTGGGCTGTCCTTGCTGGAATGCTTGGGTGGTGGGCACATGGTAGCTGGATAGCTCAGTTGGTTAGACCATGGTGCTGATAACACCAAGGTTGCAGGTTCAATTCCTGCATTGCAGGGGCTTGGACTAGATGATCCTCAGGGTCCCTTCCAACTCTACAGTTCTGTGATTCTGTGATTCTGGTGCCAAAAGGTGAAGCTAGTCCATGTGGCCCCGTGGCATCCCTCACATGGAGGGTTTGTATGCTTATATTGAGTAGTTAATGCATCTGAAAACCATCTCTTGGGGTACCTGGCAGTAGCAGACTACCACTTGTTAAGGAAGTGAGAGAAATGGAGTCAGAGCCCCTTGATTATCCAGGGGCTGTTTTCTGCAAGATTGGAACTCCTATCTATCTATCTATCTATCTATCTATCTATCTATCTATCTATCATCTATCATCTATCTATCTATCTATCTATCTATCTATCTATCTATCTATCTATCTATCATGTCATAATCAGGAGAAAACACTAAAGGCTTTCATTATCAATTGAAGTTTGTCCCCATGTTCAAATCATGCGCATGAGCATCAATAGGAACTGTTAATGACTGGTTGAAACATACCTACAAGCAGAAACATTTCCTCTTGATTAACACCAATATTCCAGATTAAGGAGGAATCAAGCACAAATCATGCCGGAGACAGAGGCTCGTCCATGGCAGGGACACACTCCCAGGTTGCACACATTCTGCCTTTCAGGTTGGCAGACATGGGCTTAAGTGGCACAGTGGGTTGCGGTGAGCTCCCCAGACTCCACTGGAGAACATTGCCAAGATTTTTGCCTCATAAATCCTGGCTTTCCCCTGCCTGAACCTCCCCGCTGCCCACAGAGGGCAGCGAGGAACAACCACCATTGACTTGTGATGTCACATCTTTTGAACTTTCCAGAGTTACCGTACCCGGTGACCAGTGGTCATCAAAACTTGCATGACACATCAGATTGTAAATAGGGAGGGAAATAGAAAGATCTGTCATTTGTTTGAGACCACTGATGAACACGATCATGAGTGGGTGTACTCAAAATACTGATAATTTGAACACAAAGGATGATAGTTGTTTAGACAGGCCAATTCTAATTACCGTACAGGCAACATGCTTTATGAAAAAACTGTCACTTCCTTTTGTAAAGTTATTTATTTTTTAGTATAGTTTGAAGGCACCTGAGACCTTGCTGAAGCCAAGCAGGTGTGGATCTGGTTACAGTCTAGATGGGAGACTGCTTGGGAACCCCAAGTATATCACCTTGAATTCCATGATAGAAACAAGGTGGGATCCAAATATAAGAAAATTATAATTATATGTACCTGATACACTTTAAGATGTTGCATGTTGTGAAGCTTGCCCAGATAACACCCTGATTGCAAGCCTCACCTCCTTCCTAGACAGCTATGTAGTCTCAGAATGAAGTCTATGTAGGTCATTAGGTTAAATTTAGCAGCCAGGCTTGAAAATCTTCTCTTTCCAAAAGTGGGTTTCACCTCTCCCATTTTATTCTCCATATCCAGCCTGCCCCATGACCACACCTTGTGTCAGGGATAGCCAATGTGGTTCCCTTCTGATGTTGTTGTACTAGAGTTCCTATTATTCGTCACTGTTTGTCATGGAGTAGGGGCTGATGGGAGTCATAGTACTTAACTACAGTCTGCCTCATTGGTTACTACTGCCCTGCATCTGTCTATCTGATGCCTTTGTAGATCTGCATGATCAGAGGTCCACATGATGCTCCCATAAAAATGTTATCTACATGACTATATTACACTTGCACAAACAAACAGTTAATACAAAGTCAAGATGAGTTTCTTTCAAATGAAATACTTATTTATGGATGCTTTCTCAGGAACGTTCCAGTGTGTAGCAAGTCTTCTTCATTGGAATGGCAACTCTGTGTTTCAATGGCATTTAATGGCCCTATGATTGTGCCATAAAGGACCAGGATGATAACTCTTGTCTGTTCAGATCAATGTCCAAACCCTCATGCTGAGGGCAGCCCATCAGCAAGCAATTGCCAAGAGGCATCCTTGAGAAGCAATCTCCTCTCTCTTCTCTTTGACAGAGACAATGTCCCTGAGATCTCTTCCCATTAAATCTGTAGCTTTCATATCTCTTGAATCAAATCAAACTTTGAAGGTGGTGATAGTGGGAGTTAAGGATTTTATTTTATCTCTTGTCTATGGCAAACCTCCCCCAAGAAACCTGAGTCTGAACAATAATTTGAAAGGGACAATATTTAAATTAAAAAGGTGCACAGACTAGATGGATAAGTGTTTCAGTGTGGAAGGAGAGCCGGAGAACCAGGGCAGAGGGGAGAAGAAACGTGCATCTCTTTGAATTGTCAATATCTCAGGGCAAGGTTGCTCCAGACGTAATGAGAATCCCTATGAATTATCTCTCGCCTTTATTGTCTATTGCTACCAAGGAAAGGGGGAGGAGGAGAGCAAACCAACTTTTTTTTTTTTTAATTTGGACAGACTTAAAGAAGTGGCATCAAATTTGAAGGGCACCCTATCAATCTGTTGTCCTAGCTGCATGAAATTGTATTTCCCTGCCACTTCATATCTTATTTGCAGCAGCTGGGCTGTAAGTCATTGGTGATAACATTCTTTATTATGCAGCCGTGTTTATGAACTGTGCCTGGAAAGAGATGATAGAAATATGCAGCAATATGCAAAGGGTAAAGGGGGGGGGAGAGAAATGGAAGGGGAGGAGGGGAAATAAATGCTAGTTGCTAAGGCAACCAGGGGGCTATTTTGGGCATCAAATTTTTGCAAATGATGAAAAGCATTTTTATGCAGTGGTTGGTCTTGCCATGAGGAGAAAGGGTGGAGGGTACACAGTGAACTGTGAGATAATATTTGAAAAGGCTGCAGTTTATTTTATTTTGCTATGTTTAAATTTTAGCTATATCAGATCCTGCGTCGTCGTCGTCCCCCCCCCCCCCCAGCTTCAAAAATGACTTAGGAAAGGAAGTTGATGCATGCTGATTTGGTATGAATTGTGGCTGTTTTAACTAACACACACAAACACCATCCAAAAATTGTACCATCTTTCCATAGTTTCTTTCTTTCTTTCTCTTCTTATCTCAACTTCTTGCTAAATTTTAAAACAAGGCACCTTTCTTAAGACTCACAATAGATGTGACTTGCTGTACAATATCCTCCTGCAAGCTGAACTCCCAGAAATACTCAGTGTGCCTCATAAAGCAATATTAGCCTGATTTCTTGAGCTGATTCCCCACCCCCTCCATCTAGAGTTAAAAAAGCTAATTTAAAGATGACCTTGGGTTTCCCCAGGGTCTCTGGTTTATCAAGGAAGGGAAAAAGTGAGCTGATAGAACCAACTGGGGCTTCATTTATTCAGACATCCCCTCTGGAAACATCTGGGTTAGGGCGTTCTGGGTGGGTTGGCCAAATAAATAAGCTGCTGAGAAGGAATAAGATGCAAAGAAAGAAATGACTGGGCCAAAAAAGCACCCAGAATTCAGATAAGTAGCATTTCATGACAGAAAATTCCCCTCTTAAAAGCGAAAATAGCTGGCAAGTAGGGGTCTAGAAAAGCAAGAATAGCTGGCAGATGTGGGGTTTAGAGCAGAAATGGCTAACCTGTGCCCTCCCCCTCAGATGTTACTGAACTACAACTCCCATCAGACCTGGCCACAATGGCCAAAGGTCAGTGATGATGGATGCTGTAGTTCTGCTTGTCTGTCTTGACTGCAACAAACTGGAGAGGAGATTAGGACTGGCACTCTGATTCAGAGTTTATATCACTTATGAAACCATTTATGTGGAAGTGCTGTGAGAAGGGGTATCTTCACTATCAGTCTCAGGAATGGGCAGACTCTGGTGGTGTTTGTCCTCAGGCAGCATCTAGAATTTGCCATCTCTGCATCTTATGACAATTAGTGCCATAAACTGGTTATGCATTGCATGGAAAATAAGACATCATGCCCTTGGGGAAAATAGGAGGCTGTTTTAAAGTGAGTCAGACCATTGGTCCATGTAGCTCAGTATTGTACACTGACTGGAAGCAGCTCTCCATAATTTCAGGTAGAAGTATTTCCCACCCCTGCCTGGAGATGCTGGCAATTAAATCTGGGATATTCTGCAGGTAAGGCATATGCTCTACAACTGAGCTAAAACTTTTCATTTTGTTTATCCTGACCTAATACCAGAATTCTAGTGTATTATTTAAAAACTAAACAAAAAGCTCATTTGAATTGCCATTTTAGCAATGTGGTGTTCCCCCCATTCCCAATCTATATTCCAGTTTATATTTCCAATCCAAAAAAATGTTAAATACTTCAGTTTAAAAAATATATATAAATCAACAGGCAATCACACTTAAATTATTAAGTGCTTAGTGCTAAATATATAATGTATTGGCTTAATTTAAGGATCACTCCCCCCATCCCGCATGGCCACTCAGGTAAATTGCACCTTTCCCACCCATAGCAGCTGCATCGCAGCTACAGGTATGAATGAAATGCAGCAGGAGGCACACACAGGAAAAGCGCAACAATCCCAGTAGTGTAGAATGTTTTTTAAAGTCTGTTTGTAGCTAAAAGTGGAAGAGCAACAATTGATTCATACCAACAGTTGCTTGTCTAAAATCAGCTAGAGAGGCCATCCTTTCCCCTATCCATGGTGCTGCTAAGTCTTCCCTTATGGTGCCCAGTATGCTGTTCATATCCTCTCTTACCAGGAAACTGACCCCTCGTCTTCAGAATTTCTGCCTTGGACAGTGCCTTTTCTTATCTAGAACTTTGTTCCATTCCTCAGAATTGATCAGAAATTCTTCCAGAGAGATGGGTGGAAATAAAATAAAGTAAATGGTGCCAGTTTTATCCAAAGAGGCTAAAGTTATTTTGGGAGGGCAGTCAGTCTATGAGCTACTTTAAAGCTGCCCAAGTAGAAATCTGGTTATTAATATAACAATTCCATCAAATCACTTGTCTCACACCCTAGAACTTTTCATTATGTTCAGTTGTGGACTACAACTCTCCATCAGCCCCAGCCAGCATGGCCAATACATGGGTAAGATCATAGCCAAAAACATCTGGAGGGCACCACATCGGCAACCCCTGATTTACAGGACCTTGAAGGTATTGGTAACATAAAGCTAGTGAAATTTATAGTTTCTTCCTTCTGTATCATTGCACACCTGCATTATTGCTCTAGTAAGCTTGTGCCTTATAATTAAGTAGTGTGCAATACCGACTTCCACTTGTAATAATTGAATCATGGTAGTTTTGTGAATAATTATAAAAGTGAATTGTTGAGGCCAACAAGCTCCTGTTGAGATAATATGGCTTGTTTTCTGAAATTAACCTAAGGATCACATGCTGGGGGGGAGGGATATAAAATGTTATCAAATCAGATTGAGGAATGCCTGCTATACCTCAGCTAACTAGAGTAATTTTCTCTCCAAACAAACGGCACAACCCAGTCAAAATAAAGCACATTTAAATCCCATTGATTTCAGTGGAGTAGAGATGACATGAAGGCTGGCAACTTTAACCCCAGCATGTGATAATCCCTTGCAGACATCCACAGTGCCTGGAAACAATCAGTCATGTGTATCCACAGCAATGAACAGAGAAGGAATGACCACTGGGAGGAGTGCAGAAAGAAGAAACGCCATTGTATATCTGCATCAGCACAACTAGACACTTTGATCTGCCCCAGCTGCAACAAAACATGTATCTCTCATATCAGTCTCTACAGCCACAGCAGGCACTGTAATTCTCTAACGGTTTGGCTTCACCCCCAAGACGCACTGTTCCGTTGTCTTCTAGGACAGATAAATGCCAACCAACCAGAGAGGACCACATGTTTAACCCATCCAATGAGAGAAAGAAAGATGTCACATCTTGAAGGGAATTAAGCAGCTTTAAACTCTGGGTTCGTGCACTAAAGCAAAATGACATATGATTAGCAAGTTTCCACCACTGATACACTGGGTTGAAGGTCAACGAAATTGCTCATATATCTATATTTTCCACATATTCTTATACACATCCTTAGCAGTTGTGAGTTATCCAATGGAATGAGAGCCACAAATAAACTAAAAGCACCTAAAGAATGGTAGAAAACTACAATTGACATTCATGACTTTTAGGCATTACTGAAGGATGAGATTAATTTTTAGCATTAATATGTCAGTGTTTCAGCAATACTTACAGCAAACATGTAAGGCAGAGATAGAGAACCAGATGTTGTTGGACTACTCCCTGCCATTTGGCCATGCAGGCTGGGGCTGGTGGGAATTGGCTATTTTCAATTATTTGTCTTTCTATTTTCCTGCAAGGGACTGGTTTGGATGCTTGAAAGTCCTTCATGTCGGCCAGCCCTGTGGAAAATACCATATAGAGATAGAAAAGTCTGATCCGCAGTGTATGTTTATTCAAAAATGCGTGTTTACTTAGAAACATCACATTGTGTTCAGCGGGGGGCTTTATTCCCTAATTAGATAGCAGCCCTGATATGGTGTTTAGTTGACTAAGACCAAGGAGAACTAGGTTTGACTTCCTGCTCACTCAGCCATGAGTCTCGCTGAGTGAATTGTGACTAGTCATACACATTGTCAGCCTAAACTGGGTTTTTTTATTTATTTATATTTATTTATGAAATATTTGTTTCCTGCCTTTCCTAAAAGTTAACAGCAGCTGACAGTAATCTATAAATCATAGAATAATAGAATCTTAGAGTTGGAAGGGACCCAAGGGTCATCTAGTCTAACCCCCTGCAATGCAGGAATCTCAGCTAAAGCATCCATACAACCACACATCAGTAAGTGTCCAAATAAAAACAATAAATACAAATGCAACACAAATATACCCTGTGGTTGTGAGGATACAGTGAGATAATCCCTATATATTCTATGCCATCTTAAATTCCTTGAAGAAAGGAAAGGATAAACATAGCAACACAATACATATATTGTATCTAACTCAGTGAATCTGTGGTTATAGATGCCCTGGAAAATGTATTACTAAGTTCATGGCAAACACCACCAAAAAGTGGTACCTTTAGCTGTGAATATGCCAGGTCAGACTTCACTTTCTCTGTGTTTGCCTGTGCCCACGATGCTGGCCTTGAGTGCTGCTGTAGTGCTGTTAGCTGTGCAAGCAATGTTATGATGATAACTAGGGATGGAAAACAAGTATAGATATGCAGCTTTAGTGAACCCAAAGCAAAAAGTACCTACACGTGCCTGTCCAGAAAGGTTGCACTTATACATGGAAGTCTATACCTTCTGATGTTGAATCCAAGTGATCCAAGAACCACACAGAAATGCAGAAAAAACTTAGCCACATAAAGATACCCATCGTATGTGGGTGACAAACTCTCATTGCAGCCCTTGGACTGCAAAAGCTTAGTCCCTTTCCTGTGGATTGCTGATATGATGAATTGAATTCTTTCAGGACTTCTAAATGGTAACCATAATTTTAATCATACAGAATAATTCATTTCACAACTGTTTTCAATATATTTCTTTGTAGAAACTAGCCATACCTGATTAAAAAACAGGATGTAAGTATTGTACAGCTTATTGACACTGAATGGTGATTGGTCTATCGAAATATAGCAGTTCTTTAACTGTTAACAAATGCCCTCAAATAACAGGCACTTATCTGGATATCACACAACCACAGCTCAATTACCTGCATTTTTAATAGTTGACAACAATATGAAGGCACTCTTTCTTTTTCCTAGGACATGGAAACAGCTACATGTGAATATAAAACCAAAGAAAATGAGGATCTCTATGAGAACAGAAAGGTCAGTCTCTGAAATTTGCTTCACATGCTTTCACTGTTGCATCATTGTATTTTAAAAACCCAATCCCCTTTTCTTGTATATACATTACATGGTGCGTAAAGTAACAGGCAGCCCCACAGGAATGGTCAAGATGTCTCTGAGATAAAAATGTATATGCTTTTGATCTTTTTATTGGGGTGGGGATTTCCTTAGCTCGTAGCAGACTACCGTAATTAAGGCGGCATAATTTTCCTGAAGTAGGGACATATAGATGTGGTGCATTTTTAAGAACTGTGCAGTTGTATGTGCTATGTAGAAATAGTAGAGGCCAAATCCCACAATGGGAAATGTAGCTTAACAATGATTTGAAGGTTTTGTATTTAAAGATTATATAGAATCTTTATAATCTACCTATAACATTATACCTATTTTATTCTTATGTCAGAATAGTGTTTTCCACTTGCACAATGGTTTTAGCATAAAGTATGCTATAAGCAAGAGACCAGACCTTGAATGATCTCAGGAATCTATGGTTGCATAAACAGGTACAGTGGTACCTCGGGTTACAGACGCTTCAGGTTACAGACTCCGCTAACCTAGAAATAGTATCTCGGGTTAAGAACTTTGCTTCAGGATGAGAACAGAAATCACTTGGCGGTGGCATGGCGGCAGTGGGAGGCCCCATTAGCTAAAGTGGTACCTCAGGTTAAGAACAGTTTCAGGTTAAGAACGGACCTCCAGAACGAATTGAGTTCTTAACCCGAGGTACCACTGTAGTCATAAACTTCCAAGAAGAACACTGCAGAGAAGCTGTTGTAATGTAACTTTTTGTAAGTGTAACATTTTGTATGGATTCAAAGTGGATCACTCAACAGACAGTCTGACTTTACAGTCTATCAGCGTTCTGGTTTAGTTGCTTACCTTGGGACCTATGAAGGCTGGAGGCCACTCATTTTGAAAGCTTGTTCTTTAGTCTAGCATGTTATCTACTCTTGAACATAGATGTGGTCCTCCAAATCTTGTTGGACTCCATCTCCCATCTCCCCAGCTAGCAAGGAGGCCCAATGGCCAGAGATTATGAGAGCTGTAGCTCCGAAGCATTTAGACACCCCTGTTCTACACCATCAGTTACAAAGAAAATAAAGTATGCTTCTTATCTCAGATGTCAAAACCCAAAATCCCACCTTTACTGTTTTAGATGACTTTATGTATAGGATCTCCCTGTTTCTGTAAGCCACTTTCACATGAAACTGGAGCATTTTGCTGTCAACATATTATGGGGTACCAGATAGAAAACCATTTCCAATTCTCCTTAAATGCCCAATTGATCTTGCCTCAAAGTCTAACAGTCTTCCCCCCCTCCCTGTGACAATTGTAAATTGTTCTTTTAAAAAATTATTATTATTATTATTATCAAGATGCTCTCCCCCCTTCTGATGTACTGCACAATAACTCTCCCCTGGAAACCCAGCTGAATGTATAATTTTTTACCACTCTGACTGTCAGATGCTTAAAAGCTACCGCTGGAGGTGTTTGCATAAAAGAGTTCCTTTGTGGATCTCTGAGAGAATCTAGCAATGTTCTTGATAGTATCCCACCATGCTGATAAGGCCTGGCTGCTCTAGTTGCATCTGACTTAATGACTATGCATGCCTTTTCTCCGTGTATCCATCCCATCAATTCTATTCTACATTAGCATGCAGCTTGTGCAAAGCTTGTACAAAGCAGTGGAATTTGGGAGCTGTTCAAACCTGTTTTTGGCATAAAAATAAATGTAGAAGAACAATACATACAGGAAATCTGGACCTTTTTGTCTTTGGGCTTGTTTCCTTACATATGTCCAAGTTCCATGCCATAGGGGGCGTAGGAAGGTGATGGGGTTCAAAAGTTCCACCTGATTAATTGGGTTCTACTCCATTTATGTCATGACAGATTTGCTATTTTTTTAAAGGAAGGCTGGTATTGTAGAATTGTTATCTGATACACGAGACAATTGTATGTAACTGAAAATTGGTGGGGCAAATTCCCCTGACCTTTTTTTCTTTTCTTTTGTCCTCAAATTTCTGATTATTCAGTTGGCCTGTCACTCTGTGTGAGCTCTAAAAAGCACATGGGGATGCTGTGTGCATGGGGATTTCAATTCCTTTCAGCAGAGGGAGTTGGTGCTGTGGGATGCTTCTACAGACTGGCTCCCTCTTTGGAAATGCATGGAGAAGTGGAGCAATGCACCAGAGTCCCCACAGCCAGTACAGAAAGCTGGCTTGGAAGTTTTAAAGCATTTGTTTTCTCCTTCCCCAACAGCTCAAGGCCTGAAAAATACTTCAGAACAAAATGTAAATATAGATAGTCATTGGGGGAGAAACAAAATGCATTTATGCTAATGCCAGCTTACATTTACCCTATTGGGAGCTAGTGAAGACAGGAAGAAAAACAGTCAAAACATACTTGATATTTGGCTTGTCTCTAAAGAAGGCCTGTCTGTTTCAAACTTCAGGAATCCTCCTAAGAATGCCCCTCTGCACAGCCTTTCTGTTTAAACACTGAGAAGAGATGTGAGAGCTGAGACAGAAAGGTTGTGCTTTTGTTCCCCTATCCCTCAACCCCAGCTCCCTGCTCGATGCTCCTCTTGGTCTACCCATCCTATTAGGATAGTCACCACTACCCTGCCTATTGGGATATTTACCAGCATTGTGGGTGCACCCATGGTTTGGGAAGGCTGAGGCTATTTCTGCATACATGGATGCATATTCCCAAATGGTACACCCTCTCTCCCACATATACAGTGAGAAAAAGAAACCACAGAAATGGATACTAGTAATTCTAACTGCTACATACAACCATTGTTGTGATGGACATGGATGTCATTTTTATTATAAAAGAAGCTGGGGAAAGGGTGGGTTGGTTTTTCCCGTTTAGCCAGATACATAAATATGCTATGACACCATTCTCGGAGAGTGGAAGGAACTAATGAGAGATACTTTAGTCCAAGTTTCCCGTGCAATGCTTGAATGCAGCAGCAAGGTGGTTAGTGGGTACTTGCATGTGGGAGCTTATCACCCCAATTTTACAACAGTGGCCACCAATTTCTTTCTGGCACAATTCAAGGGGATGGAGTTTACCTTTAAAGCCATAGATATCTTAGGTCTAGGTTAGTCATCTCCTTTACTATTCTGCCCTAAGACCTGCTGGGGTGCTCTTCTCTGTCCCAAATCTGGCAGATTTTTCAAGACAGCTGAGAGAGAGCCTCTTCGTTCTCCATTCCTTGAGAGGGCTTTTTGGACCCCCTCTCCACCAGTCTTCCACCAGCTATTTAAAACTTTTAACATTGTTATTCAGACTTCCTTTGCTGTAGAAGTGCTGTCTTTACTGTAAAAGGACAGGACAGGACAGGACAGGAAATTCCCAAAACAAATAAATAAGCTGCTCACCTACAGCCATCTGAAATATCCCATGAAAGGATATTTATTATTACATTGTGATCTGAAAATAGGGAAGTATGAAATCTGGACAGAGTTGCATCTCTGAACTAGACTGAAGCCAGGAGTAGATGACCATTGTTTAATGAATGCCAGAGACTACAGTAGAATAATAGTAAAAGTCTATTTTTCTTTTTAAAAAAGACTAAAGAATAAATCTTTCCTAGTTTCGTTTTCTATGCCATAAAATACAGTATATGGCATTGCCCATCATAGGAGCCAATTCCTAGGGGCCATGGGGGCTTTTGCGTTCACAATAAAATATTTGAGGGGGCGGGCCCCCATAAAGTTGATGGGCATTCCCATTCAAATGGTGTGTGTGCACTGCATCATGTGATCAGTTATGCAGGGCAGGGCTTACCTGAGCCCCCACAATATTTTATTCAAGTTGGCATCCCTGTTGTCCGTAGAAGGCATTGCTCTGAGTTCAAGGTCACATATCTCTACAATCATTGTATGGTGGAAAGTGGAAGACAAAGGAAAAAGGATTGACACATGGGTTTCTCTATGATTCTGCACCATGCCATATTCAGATGTCTGGAAACCTTCTCAGGAGAAATGGAATATTTTAGGATGAATATTTCTCTTTTGTATCAGTTTAGGATTCTTCTTGCTATGTCGTTATTCCACCCTTACCTTGCCCCATCTTTCTTTTGTTGGCTGCCACATAATAGTTGTTGTATTATTTGTTGTTTATTTAATATACATCCCTTCGCCCGAGGTTCACAGGGCAATTTACAGTATAATACATAACATAACAAAAACCAAGAACAGTAACCCTCCATCACCCAGTTTAAAATGCCATAGAATGTTCAATCAGCTAAAGGCCTGGTTATAGAGGAACCTTCTCTCCTGGTGCTGCTGCTGAGAAGGCACTGTCCCAACATACCCAAGTGTACCACCCGTTGATGGTTGGGGAACTTCCTATGGGGTGAGGATGGTGAGTGTTGCTCCAGTGCAAGATCCTGGACTAGATGATCTCCAGGTTCCTTCAAACCTCACAATTCATGACTGTTAAGTAAAATATATAAAGTCAGATTACCACCCAAAAGCTGCCCGTAGGACATAATTCTTCCTGCTTATGCTATTAACGAGGCAGACCTGTTGTCCCCTTACAAGCTGCAAATTACACAGGCAAATGTAATTACCCATTCCCTTTGTTATTAGCACTCAGTGAGGAAGTTTCCAGCCATCCTTCCTTTCATGGCATTTCAAAGCTTTCTCATAAGATGCATTCCTGATATTAAAGACAATGAGATGTCCTTTTTTTAAAAAAAGAATTCAATTAAACATATGCCTACTGTGACTCTTTATTCACAGCAAATTGTCTCTGTAAATAATCTTCATCAAAAGTCAGAACCAATCCCCATTAGTTGTTTAGATTAATTAATGAGTCCCCCTGGAGCCACCCAAATGAATTCAATTTAAACGTCAACAACTTGGCTACGGAGTTTCCCAGGTTGGCATTAAGACAATATTAAACCTGCAATAAGTCACATTTAAAATGTTAATTCGGAGAAGCTCTCCATTTAGAGCACTTAATTAAATCCTTAAATAAACTGCATGGGCTCTGTACCAGATGGTTCTGCATTTTCATTGCAGCAAAGAGCCTTGAAGTCATTGAGGGAAGTAATATCGTAGGCATGGTGAAGATAACCAGGATATATAGTGTAATAAAATCTAATCTTGTTTCCAGCCGGGAGATTCAGTGTATGTACACAACCCAGGCTAAAATTGTAAGTTAATTACATTAACCCCAGTATACTCTGGTATCTGAGCAGCCACGAGACAAAATTAGTCTTTTCCCATCATAAGATTCTTTTCAACTTCACTATATTAATTTTTCACCAAATACTTACTCATAAGGAAAATTGAAGTTAATGTAACCAAAGACAAAGTAATGCAGTCTTAATATTCTGAAGGGATTAGAAGGGGCTGCATAAATACACTCAGCAAATGTCAGTCACTTGGAATGGATTTTAAGGAAGTGGAGGAGGTGCAAAGGGGGAAAAATTATTTTTTTTTTTATAAAATTTTTATTTGGTTTTCTGCTTTTATAAAGACAAAACATACACAAAGAAAAAACAAAAGACAAAAACATGTATAGAATCAGCAAATCCCCATTTCATAACCTTGTTCCCTGACTTCCCCCCACCCCCCCTCATGCATCCCAGTTTCAAGATTATGTCAGCAAGTTGATATTTCTCCTCTTAACAGTCTTGTTCATCTTATTTCCTTTTTATAATTAAAAATTAATTTTCATAAGTTGGACTTAAGTTCTCTTCCATCGATTTTCATTTTATCTTAATTAAGAGTCATCTTAACCAAACCTAAAAGTCTTGAGAGTTTTTAAGAGTCTCTTCTTCCCTCCCTCCCATCCCCGGTTTTTGTCCCTTCCCAATAAAAATCCAAATTCGAAGTTCTCAGCCTGGGTTCCTCACGTCCGAGGCTTTCAAATCTATTTCCGTTCCTCTCCGCCTGTCCTGTTGGTAGTCCTTTATAGCAGTCGTCAAATCTGGGAAAAGTTCTTTCACCATCAAAGTATGTCCTCTTCCAACAAGAAGATTCAAAGATAGCTGCTGAAGTATTTCCACAAAGTCTGTCTCTTCCAAGTCAAAGTCCAAACGGAGGCCCCAATCATATTTCTTTATTTTAAATTCCTGTACTCCATTTTGTCTTGGGGCCTCCTCCTTCTTCTTCTGTATCTCTCGCAGACTTGTGGTGGATATGCTCCCAGCGTCTCCTTGCTTGTATTCCACAGATGTCAGCTTTTGGTTGTTGCTTCCCAGGATTACTTCTTCTTTTTCTTGTTGTTTAGTCTCTTCCAGCTCTGTAGATATTGTTTCCCAATCAGCTGTGGATTCTTTCTCATTAAGGTCCTCAATACAAAGAGCAGAGTTGCCTGTTCCCAAGGTCATAGTCTCAAGTTGTTTGTTCATGGCCAAGCTCTGCTCCTGTAAGATTCCCACCAATTGAAACATCCTTTCGATCTCCACTAGTAACTTTCCTTCCACAGCCATTGTATCCATTGTAGTTTCACAGAGTTCCCCCTAGGGGGAATCTGGTTACTTATTTGCCTTTTCACCAACAATCCTTTAACTGATTATTATTACTTTGTTTCCAACAGTTTCAGCTCAATTATAACTCGTCTTAGTCCATAGGAATCTTAAATGACAATTTCTCACTTTAAACCACCCGTTTGGCAGCTTTGACAGCTGTCAAACTCCGCAGCTCTAACGCAGGCACAAAGGCAGGACGTTCCCGAGCCCGGGAGGGGGGGTTGTTTAAAACAAAAGGAAGATTTTCAAAACTCCACTCTCCTGCACAAAGTTTCCTTTAGTAAAATCTTGGAAGTTAGTGTCCTTTTTGACTCACCCCACCAAGGGTAGGCTCTCCAGCTTATCTCTTGTGTCGTTGCTTAGATGGTCTGCAAGGGGGGGGGGTGCGGACTTCCTTTTAGCACACCCCCCGGTCGTCTCCAATTAAAGGTAAAATTTCTATAAAGTCCCAATCCGTCTTACTCACGGGTGATTCTTTCAGTCCAAATTTTCAAGGAAGGAAGTCAGCGCTCTCCGGTCATGGCTCGCGGCTTCGCTCCACCGAGGTAGCGATCGACTCTCAGTGCCACGCCACCCCCGTATCCCCTCCGCAGCCTTTAAAAAGGCTCTTTGCGAATCAGGGGGGGCGCTTAAGGCACCCGCCGAGTCTTCAGTCCGCAGGCTTCCGCGCCTGCGGTTTTTAAGGGTCCCCGCGTCGCCGGCGCGGCAAAGACCCATCCTCAGTGGAGCCGATTCCCTCCGGAGCTCGGAGGGAATCCGCCATTTCCAGATCGCGTCAACCCGGAAGTCCTAAAGGGGGAAAAATTATAGCATCCAGCTGTGTTATGCATTATGTTGAGGTGCCCTGGAAGTTACAATTTCAGGAATGCAGGCCTTCAAATAAGTAGCTTAAGAGAGGTGGCCTGATAGGAAGCTGGGATCCTGAGCGAACTCTTTGCATGGTGGTATCTGTAAATCAAGGTGGCAAGTATGTCTTCCCTCTTGCCAAAGGCTCCCTCTTAGCATATGACAGGTAGACACTGGAAGTGAACAAAAGGGACTGGCCCCGGCTGATGAGGGTGATCAGCAGGGTACTCAGAAACTCAGACTCCTCCTGACTCTTTCTGCCTTCTAAAAGTTAAAAGAAATACATTGCATGTGACATTTTACCAGCAGGGAAATAAGTGCCATGTAGCAAAGAAAAGGGATGCAGGTGGCGCTGTGGGTTAAACCACAGAGCCTAGGACTTGCCGATCAGAAGGTCGGCGGTTCGAATCCCCGCAACAGGGTGAGCTCCTGTTGCTCAGTCCCTGCTCCTGCCAACCTAGCAGTCTGAAAGCACATCAAAGTGCAAGTAGATAAATAGGTACCGCTCCAGTGGGAAGGTAAATGGTGTTTCCGTCTGCTGCTCTGGTTCGCCAGAAGCAACTTAGTCATGCAGGCTACATGACCCGGAAGCTGTACACCGGCTCCCTTGGCCAATAAAGCGAGATGAGTGCTGCAACCCCAGTCACGGCTGGACCTAATGGTCAGGGGTCCCTTTACCTTTAGCAAAGAAAAATCCATTCCTAGTGACAAATGGCAATCCAAGAAAACTCAGATTGCCATTTGCTCTGAAGCGGTTTTCCTGTGGGGAAGGGAGTGGAACGAAAGGAAGTGTGGATAAGCCCAAGCTTGGTTTACCTCTGAATCAAGCCAAGACTAGCCATATATGGCTCACCCATTGCTAACTTACACTCAGATGTCTCAGGGTTGTGATCTTCACATTGATTCTTTTGAGCAGAGCCAAATACTGGAGTGTACACAGTCCCTTTCCCCCAAGCAGCCTTAGATAAGCTGTCCTAGCACTACATGACATAAGAAGCTGCCACTGAGCCATTTCCCTAGTACCAGAGTGAGTGCAGGCCATGCCTGGGAGGCCTAACCCTATAAAAAAAAACAATTTGTTCCCTCAGTTGTTGGCATCTGTCTTTCTTGGGAAACAATGAAAGAGTGTGCCATCAAGGGTGAAGTCAAACCATTGGAGAGTTACAGCACCGGCTGTGACTGTAGAGACCAATACGAGAGAGACATGTTTTGTTGCAGCTGGGGCAGGTGAAGGCATCTGGTTGTGCTTTTGCAGGTGCACCATGGCATTTATTCTTTCTGTTCTGTTGAATCAGAGAGAATAAATGGGGGTACCTTTGATGGTGACCCGGAAACTGCAACTAATCCAGAATGTGGCAGCTAGACTGGTGACCTACATTGGCTCCCAGTATGTTTCTGAGCACAATTCAAAGTGTTGGTGTTGACCTTTAAAGCCCTAAACGGCCGCGGCCCAGTATATCTGAAGGAGCGTCTCCACCCCCATCGTTCTGCCCAAACGCTGAGGTCCAGCGCCGAGGGCCTTCTGGCGGTTCCCTCATTGCGAGAAGCAAAGCTACAGAGAACCAGGCAGAGAGCCTTCTCGGTAGTGGCACCCGCCCTGTGGAACGCCCTCCCATCAGATGTCAAAGAGATAAACAACTATCTGACATTCAGAAGACATCTTAAGGCAGCCCTGTTCAGGGAAGTTTTTAATGTATGACATATTAGCGTATTTTTGGTCTTTGTGGAAGCCGCCCAGAGTGGCTGGGGAACAAATAATAAATTTATTATTATTATTATTATTATTATTATTATTATTATTATTAATCACTGTTCTGCTTCAGTTGGGGTGGTTTTACTGTTCACTTGTTTTTATAATTGTAATCTTATAAAAAATATAGGTCTGGGAAAGACATCCTGCCTGAAGCCTTGGAGAGTTGCTGCCAGTCAATATAGACATATCAATGCTCTGAATAAGGCAGCATCCTATGTAGGAAAGTAGGGTGTGCAGCACAGGATCAGCACCAGTCAGCTCACTTGTGACTCTTTGTAGATACCAAGGTACTACCACCCAGCTGATTGTAAAGCAGAAAGGTAGTGGCAGCTTCTAGTGTTGGTCCATGGAGTTGCCCCAGCCTCCTTTGCAAGTAATCTCAGAGTGATTTGTTGTTGTTGTTGTTGTTTAGTCGTTTAGTCGTGTCTGACTCTTCGTGACCCCATGAACCAGAGCACGCCAGGCACTCCTGTCTTCCACTGCCTCCTGCAGTTTGGTCAAACTCATGTTCGGCTGTCAGGTCCTGGTGGTGGTTGCTCGTGAGTAACCAGGCAGGACTCCGACCTCTCTTTTACAGGTTTTATTGGTGCAAACTATTTACAGTGCAGAACCACAAAGTTCATGTCCGTCTTAGTCACTTGCAGAATCCAGGAGTAGCCTCTTCTGGCTTCTCCCCCAACATAAGAACTTAGACACCCCAAATCTCCACCTCCCCTCCTTGCGTTTCACCCCTCTGCGCAGGCTGGGTGATGGAAGTGGCGTGTGTGCCTCTTGGCCAGCCGGGTTACGTGAGGCGCTTGGGCTCTCAGCAGCATTTTCGAGCCCTCTCCTCGCTTGGCTCCCCACTTCCCTCTCTGCTCCACTGGAAGTGTGGCTTTCCCCACCACTGGACGAGGAGCTGCTCCTCAGAAGCGTAGGACGTTCTCTGTATTCCCTTGCCTCCCTCCCCTTTTCCGAAGGCAGTCCCCTGACATCGTAGCTTCGAGAACGCTGTCCAACCATCTCATCCTCTGTCGTCCCCTTCTTATTGTGCCCTCAATCTTTCCCAACAGAGTGTGACAAATGTTTGCAACAGGCTGTGTCCAGTGACATCCCCACCACTCATATACTTGCACGTATGAAGTATTTAAGGTACTGCTGGTGACACCCTCTCAAGGGGCATGCTGCTTTTAGCCAAAAGTGAGCATTTGGCATGTGCATTGGGGAAGAGCACTGTGCATACAAAAGTCCCACAGGTTTCATTGTAGCAAGTGAACAGCCACAGCTAGCTGCAGGACACCAGCTAGTGTCCTGACCACTGTGTGCTTGCATAGGCTTTGTCAACCAGTGTCAAATGCAGCTCTGTAATAGCTAGCTCCTAATGCTATCTGCGTGCTCTTAGGTTCCTGCAAGTGACCTGCTTCCCCCAAACGACATTGAGAAGTGAGGAGATCTTGACACATTTGTGGAATGTCAAGCATGACTCAGTTCGGGGAGCTTCTCCCACCTTTGACTAATTGCTGACCTGACATCTTTCTGATAGTGACCTTGTTTCAGCTAGTAATTCAAATATCTTTCAGTGTCAGAAATAATAAGTGCCACAGTGAGATGAACAAGCAGAGCTTAAGTTGAGCACAGATTAATGGGGTTTTAATATTCCTAATTTAATCACTCCTTTCTGTCTGAATGTGTGCAACATGATGTAGCAGCTAATTATTTTTTTAACCATGATGGGGATCTTTCCTAATCATTTTTATATTTAACATGGATGAAGGAAGGGCAGTGATTAATGATGGAATAAATCTTATGACACAGAAGCAAGCACAAGATCAGTTGAAAATACGGCTGTCTGGTGTGTATGTGTGTGTGTTTTAATCCCCATTTTCCATGCTGCAAATAATCACCAGCCCATTTTCATTTCAATTGTAAGATTTTTGCCACTCCCCCCCAAAAAGGGAGGGGCCCTGAAAGTTTTATTTTAGAGTAATTCCATTAGCAGATGCCTGTGAGCATCTTTCAAAATGGTGACATATTCCCGCACCTTCTGCCTCTAATAGAATCACAATTATTTGCATTTGCAGGAAGATCGGTGTCTTTTCAAACATTTCTTCTTGACATAGTGTTCAGAATTACAGGTGAGGCAGAAACCTGCTTTTTGAATCTGTCTGTTGGCCTAAAATGCAGTCAACTGACCTTCCAAGATGACTGCACTGAGTAAAATGATCCTGTTTCTGAAAAATGCATGGTAAAAGGATCAAATTATCGTTCTTTCTTTCGGCATTGGTTTTATGACTTTGCTGGGACCATGGGTCACTCCCTTAACGAAATACATCGCCATGATCAACCAGGCTGTATCATATACATATCCAGTTCTGGTTCAGGATGATGGCAATATGCCAGATATTCCCTCCCATTCTTGTGACAAGGAAGGGCCAAGTCTTGAATGGCTGAAAAACAGGTCATTGTGATGAACAGACCTAGAGAACTACCACTGAAATGGCAACCCAGGCCCACACTGCTCTCTGATCTTTTGTGCACATGTGTAACATTTCCAGGATATAATAAACTTGCTAACTTAAAAACACACGCAGTCAACTGCTTTACAGTTCCACCTTGTGCTGAAGTAGTGAAGAAAACCAGGTCACTGGGAATCATAATGTCAAGTTAAGGCCAAAGCTACCTGGAGTGGAAAGTGTGTTTGTTTTAAAGAATTCTGATTCAATATGTTCATTGGATAGTTCTTTTCCCAAAACTTTGAAAATGCATTTATTCAGTGTCAAGCATGATTTTATTTATTTATTTTTTGGTAGGTCATCATATTAGTGTTTATACAATGCCTTTTGCAAAGTCCTCCGTGGACGTTATTGCAACAATCCTTGAAACACATTTGTAAAGCAGACCAGTGAGTATTGTACATGGGGCAGAAAGATTATAACTTGAGGTGAGGCTTAACCTGGGTTCTTCCAGACTTAAGCCATTGTTAAGGTTCTTCCAGGCTCACTTCCCCTGCTCCTATAGTTGGAGCAGATGTGCCTGTCTCATAACCATTGTTAAGCAACCAGGAGTATGCTGTGCGCTCATGGGCTCCCGCCCCATTCTTCCACCTCTACAGGTTCTCCCATCCCTTCTCTGTTAGGAATAGCAACAGCACGTGGCAAGCAAAGTGGCAGTGGCACCTTGCTGGTAGCAGTGCTCTTGCTTGCAAGGAAGGAGATGCGGTCAAGTGGGGTCAGGTGGTGGTGGTGGTGGTGAAGTCAGGGGAACTTCAGGTTGGCAGCAGTATCCCCATGCTACCAAACCCAGTATCTCTTCTCACCCCATCTCCATCCAGGCTAGCCCCAGCACCACTGTCAGAAAGGCATCACTGAGTCTCTGCCCTTCCTCACACGCCACTGACAGTTGTTGGGAGCTATAGTGCAACCTTGAGAATCTACTGCAGTGTTTCCCAACCTTGGGCCTCCAGCTGTTTTTGGACTACAATTCCCATCATCCCTTGCCACTGGTCTTGCTAGTCAGGGATGATGGGAGTTGTAGTTCAAAAACAGCTGGAGGCCCAAGGTTGGGAAACACTGATCTACTGAGACTAGCCAAGGCTGATGATAACTCTGTTTAGCTTTGAGACCAGGGTTAGAAAGTTTCAAGCCATGATTAAAGCTAGCTCTGGTCAATCCTGATGTAGACATGATTCTAGTGAATAATAAATAGGAATGGAGGGGGGAATTCATGGTCAGAAAGGAAGGAGGAGTATGTATGTATATGTACCAAATTCTCAGTCTTCTAAACCATGGTTTGGAGACTGCTAATGCTACACCTGCACTGGGCCTTAGTTGCTATGCCATTCCAGCTCTCACATGTACAAAGCATCTGACATGCCAGTATTTGGACAATTCCCTTAGCTATATGTTTCAGATTTTGAAAATTCATTGTTTTGAATGTGAAAATTCTTAACTGAGGACTCAAGACTTTAAATTCAATTTGCTGTCATATTTACTCTGCAAACAGAATGGAAGCTTCATGAATATGGAACAGCATATTTGTTTCAGACCAACATAAATGGGCACTCAGCATAGTTCTAACATCAGATTGTTAACAGCTTGTATTACTGTAGATAGGGAAACATAAAGCAAGGCAGAGACAATGCTTAAACTTTCAAGATCCTGTTCAAATGAATATATACATGATGATTAAGATGGCAGATTTACTAAGCATGAGCAGATTCCGCTCCCTCCCCATAAAATTTAATTCCCAGTTTTCCTTGAGCCTTTCTCTTATACAACATATAGCAGTGCACATATTTGTGGTATAATTGCATTTGTCTTCCAAACTGCCCCCCCCCCTTTGAGGGCGCCTTCACTTTTGCCTTGATTTGATTATCTATTTCTGATCTCAGAGAAAAGCCCATCACATAAGTATTCATTACAAAATTGCATTTTACATGGTCAGTGTCCTCTTGTCTAATTATTGACCTCCCCAACCCACTCCCAAAAGTTATATATTTTTGGCTTTCTATATATTCACAGCTCTCCTGCTGTGATGGCGTGCAGCTCTTTGTATCAGTTTCACATTTTAACATATTGAGGGGTGGGTCACTTTTTCTTTCTTTCCCAGCTGATGGGACTCAAAGCATATGCATCTGTTTGCTACTTGTTATAATAGGACTCAAAGTGACAGCATTTTGTAATTAAACTGATCTGGGTTTGTAATGCAGTATCATTAGCTGAGGGAGTTTAATTACAAATTGCAACCCAGTGTCTGCTTTGGCTAACTCAGAAGATATGTGATCCCATCAGATGTGTTAATTCTGAACGGCTTTTCCTGATGGAGATAAATATCGTCCATGACCTTCCAGTGGTTAATTTCTAATGAGAGGTACAGGTCTCATGCTTGCCTTAGAGGTAGCACTTTGCATGAAGCTTTGCAGATGCTACTGGTCAGTGGTGAGACTGCCCCATATCATATATCAAGTTGGGTGTGACTTTTCACCAGATGTGGATGCGTGTCTGGGCTCATCAGGGGCATGGTCCGGCGGTTCCACACCCTTCCTTTGTATGCTTGTTAATTTTATATTTAATAATGCTTTCCACCAGTTTTCGTGAAACAGATGTTAAACCAATTGTCTTGTAATTCCCCAGACAACAACCCCTCCCCCATCCCATTCTAAAAGTTGATGGTGGCCCCTTCCCATTGCTTGAGTACAGAGACTTACACTAGGGGTAAGTTACATATTTTCATTACATCAACTATTTACCTGAAAGGGGGATTTTAACCCTGTGGGAATGGGGGTTTTCTGTCAGGGGAGTGGACAATGGGTTGTGATTTCATGAGCAATAAGGTGAGAATATGGGGTCTCCTAACAACTCTCAGCACCCTTAACAAACCACAGCGCCCAGCATGCTTTGGGGGGAAGCCATGATTGTTCAAAGTGGCATAGTGCTTTAAATGCAGGGTGTGGATGTGGCCTAGGTAAGGATCTGTCGCCCCAAGTATTTAGATAAGAGACTGACAACTGATTCAAACAAGAATTTTGCATATTGGGGTATGATCCCAGAGTAAGGTTACTAGATTTTTTTCAATGAATCTGGGGACACTTTTCAACTTCAATAGATGTTGTATGGGGACTGATTTGTAAATCCGGGGACTGTCCCTGGGAAAGTCTGGTAACCTTATCCCAGAATACAAAGGAAGCACACACTGCCCACCCATCTGAAATGAACTGTACACCATGCATGTTTAGCTTCAACAATAATCTGTCCCTTTTGTTGTTGTTGCCTGAGTGTGGGACAAGCATCTATAAACACAAATATGACGTGTGGCCAGTGTGTATTGTACCTGATTTTCTTTTTTATGGAAAAGTGTGAAGCAGGTGTAGATTCTTGTTCAGCCATGAACCACAAGACATGAATATACCCTTGAACAGAGACTGACACCAATCTTGTTTCGCAAAACTTCTCCTTTTCCCCAACCTCTGGGTATGCTTGGTTCACTGCCTGGTCCATTACAGGCAGCCCGAGTAAATTAACATTCTTTATTAGGCTCTCACTTGAGAAAATGAAATTGAGGAAAGGGTCTATGATAGCGGTGACACCAGAGTTCCACTGCAGAAGAAATGCAGCCACAGGGCTTGGTCATATATAACCAGCTTGGAATGAGAGTGTTCAGGTAAGGAAATGGAGGGCTGAAGGGCTCAGCTGTGCAAGCAAAAAATAATTAGAGCCTGTTTGTCTTCATCTCAAACCTATGAAAATGGAAGTGAGGGATGAGCAGCACAACGGCGGAGGGGGGCTGACCCACAGATTCATTCCGGTACAAACTCACTCCCACCCTTTTCTCCCCTGCAAAGGTGTGCTTACCACTGCTTACTGTCTTTTGAATAATTGTGTTTCTTGCAATGCCAATCCCAGCTTTCAAAAACCACTACTGAAACCTGAAACTGTTTTGAGGCTGCCTTAGTAGTCGTGGAAGTTTTAAATAAGCGACAAGATGCGTTTATTTTGCTACTACATCTAAGCATTTGTCTGACATTTCCTATTTCCTAGCAACAGTGAGGAGTAGAGTTGTAGTTGTTGTTTTATTTTGCCACAATGATTTTAATGTTGTGAATTGGTCATAGTGCTGGACATTCCTCTCACAATATATATCAGGGGTGGGGGAACCCTTTTCAGCCTGAGGGCTGCATTCCCTCATGGAGAATCTTTTTGTTGCGGGGTGGGGGCGGACATGAGGTGGATGGGGCCTGAGGTGAAAGTAAGTGGAGCAGTGGATGTAACTCTTACATTTGAACAGTAAGCCAGTCATGCAAAAGACAGAGGTTTCTACATACAGCAGTCCCCTCCCTCCTCCATCAAGTTTTATATTTGGACATTTGGCTTCATTGGTTTAAAGCTGTTTTCTTACTAAAATGTTCTCAGCATGCTGACTACATGGTTGTGAAAACTAAGCTTATATTATAAGAATATTTCACCAGGTTTTGTCTCCACTGGACTTTGGGAAAGTATATCCAGAGCTTTTCTCCTTGTTTATTCTTTCTTATGGCTAGAAGGAAGGGAGGGGCTCAGAAACCCCCCAGTCAACTGGACCTACTAGGGTAGTAGGGTCATTCTGTCTGGTGGCAGTCAATCATACTTCTTTTTTGAGGGGGGTGGACCCTTATACAAAAAACAGGTCAGCCAGTAAGAAAAAAACCCTCCCCCTTCAATCTATCACAACTGCCTTCTCCATACATATCTCCCAGTGTGGTGTAGTGGTTAAGAGCGGTAGTCACGTAATCTGGGAAACCGGGTTCGTGTCTCCACTCCTCCACATGCAGCTGCTGGGTGACCTTGGGCCAGTCACACTTCTTCGAAGTCTCTCAGCCCCACTCACCTCACAAAGTGTTTGTTGTGGGGGAGGAAGGGAAAGGAGAATGTTAGCCACTTTGAGACTCCTTCGGGTAGTGATAAAGCGGGATATCAAATCCAAACTACTACTCTTCTTCTTCTTCTTCTTCCCCAAGCTTTAAGAGCAGTTTCAGAAGATGGTGTTCTCTGTCCCGTTGTCACATGAGATAAGGTAAATAGATTCATTAAGACAGACCTTTGGGGCCCGATTTCAAGGTGTGCCAGGCTCCTGCTTTCAGTGTGTATTGGACAAGACTTTTTACAATCTTTAATGATCTGCTGCTTTTAGATCCTGTCCCGCTGTAGTTTTGCATGCCCAGGTAGAGACCCCTGACCCCAAGAGCCACCCAGAAAAAACGAATGACTCATGACAATGTGTTATGGGATTATATTGGCTACAACTTTATATAAACTTTCAGATGTAGGAAGACCTTGGCTTAGGCATTGGGCGTATATCCCTCCCAGTCCCCAACCATCAGGGTAATCAGGTCTGTCTGGGAAGTGGGCTAGCTCTGGAAGACGTTTGTTTACGCAGAGTGCCCATCCCCATTTCACCGCAACTCTGGGGAGTGCACTGACAACCTTTCAATGCAAGGCCAGTGACTCCCCTCTGACTCAGCCCCTTTAACGGGGAACCCTGGGATCGCCACCACGGGGGGCACGGGCACCACTGCTTCACGCCCGCCCCCCCCCCCATTTAGGGAAGATAGACTAAAGGATTCCGCCCAAGGCCTAAAACCACCAAAGTTGTGACATCTGCTATGGGGAAGGCGAAACCTGCCAATGTAGGGAAATTCCTTAACAGCAACCATCCTAAGACCATAGCAGCACCCGCATACCTGTAAAAGAAGTTAACCCGTAATAAAAGAGCATTAAACAAAGGGAGGGTAGGGCAGGTGAAGCTCTGGAGCTGACTGCGTGCTCTCCCCCTGCCACAGATAGGTTCATTAGAACTGAGGTTTGGTGGGAACCTCTAAGGGCTGTGATGTGGGGAGGTGGACCAGGAACTTCTGCCATTGTCTCAGGGATCGGGGTACTGCGTGATGCCATGCAAAGGGCACCTTCCAGTTGATGGGAGAGCGGTCATTATTATTTTTAGCTGTCTTGCAATTTTATCTTGCATTTTGAATTGGCTTCTTGTATTTTTTTGCAAGTCACTTTGGGTGCTTTTTAAGCACAGAAGTGGGCTACAAGTCTTCCCCCCACCCCAAAATGTACAGCTGTAGGAAATGGTTGAGTATGACCTGGTGGTCACTTTTGATTCATGCAGGACTTTTCAAGGTCCAGCAGACCTAGATAGCCTTCCATGTGTCTCCTAGAGCATGCTTCAGGTTCTCTTCCGTTGCATGGGGCTTCCACAGAAAATACTCAGAGGTTCCTCAGTAAAAGCGTCAACCCTTGAAAGTAGAAAGGTTGAAGACCAGGGATCTAGGACATTCGTGGCCTTGAGAGCACAAGCCATGGCTTGGCTAGCAGGAAGGGCTTTGGAATGATGCACCTTACACCCACCTGCTGTCTGCTTAATGTTCCAGGTTCAGTCCCTGGCATATCCAGGTAGAACTTGGAGAGACTCCTGTCTGAAATGCTGCTGGGACCCTGCTATTCAGTGTACACAATACTGAGCTAGATGGGCCCAGTGCTGCAACCCAGTTTAAGGCAAATTCTTATGTCCCTTATAGCTTTCCATAGCTTGCATGTTATTGGGCTAATCTGATAGGACATGATGGATCCTACCACCTTGTAAAGGACTGGACTGCATTTTTTTCACATCCTATCTGGTCCTACTACAGTTCTGAGATTTCCTAATTTTTAAAGATCATAAGAATTTCTTGTTTTTAAACTGGCATGCCAGGTTAAGTTAGTCACTTGGCTGCCTACAGCCCAGTCTCAAGTATGGAGGCTTTCTTACTTTTAAATCAGCTTGGCCAGGATTTCTACAAGATACAATTGCATCCAGGATATGAAAATACATGCGCTCGAATGGTGAATCTCTGAGCCTTAGCGGAGCTGCCTTTTGCTCTGTGAGAGACCGTTGCCATGGCTACACCTGGGTGCAAATAGTTTCCTCATCAAAGTGCCTGCTTCTGCTGCCAGAGTCACTCCTGTGCACTCAGTAGAGATCACAGATGAGGGGCAAGCTCGGGACAGCATCTTGGCAGGAGCAAGGTGGCAGCATCAGCATCAAATAATAGCATCAAAATAGCCTTGTAATTTGAATTGGAAGTGGGTGAAGGGAAAGCGGTGGGGTGTGTGAGAGAGAGTGTATCAGGCCAAGGTTCCTGATAGATCTGTCAAAATGCAAAGGTGCTATTTTCTGCTTGAGAACAATGCAGCTGGCAAAAATGCACTGGGCTGGAATTTAGGCAAGAAACCTGGCTTCAGCTCCTAGATTCTTTCTTTCTCTCCCTCCCTCCCTCCCCCGCCCCGCCATTCTTTTGCCCTTCTGGGTGAATCAATCTTCCGATGAAGCAAGTCAATTTCCCTGTTTCCTCACCCCTAAAATGGGAATAATGGCCTTTCCCCCAGGTGTGCCAAGCATTTTGCAATTTATCAGATAAAACTGCCATATGTGTTATAAGCATTGTTGTTAGTTGAACTTGCTGTAGGAAGTGGTCTTGCACTAGGCAGGCTGCAGGGGCGTGTCTAATGTATGCCAACCTTGCAAAAAAAAGTGTTGTTTTTTTTTAAAAAAAACAGAGTCTATTTTTAATTAATTAAACAGCATTACTTGAATTTGCAAGTTTTATATTTGCATATGGTAATAATAAATAAATAAATAAATAAATAAATATTTTAAATTTTAAAATTAAAATTCCAGACCACACATTCAAAGAAGCAGCAAAAGTAATAGTGGGGTCCACCATACTTTCATTTCTGCTTCCAGTGTAAAATGACACTCATGGAACTCTTTCTGCAGTGAGATCCATGGGTTCCAGTCCCAGATGATCATGAGGATGGGAGTTCAATGAGTCCCACTGTCACAGTGTGCTGAAAGTGTTTTTAAAAGGCAGCATTTCTTCTTTACATTTGCTTCTTCTTTAAATATATGCCTACTTGAGTTTCAAATGTGGCACCCAAGTTTTATGAATACAGTTTCATTTGGTGGATGATGATGAATGATTGATTAGTGGATCAGTGCACGTAAGTACTGTGTTGTGTATGCTCTAATTTAATATCCCAAAACAATTTTGAAACTTCAGTATAAAATTGCAGTTAGTTTCCAAGTACTCACAGGAAGTTCCCTTATGAAATATTCAGTGGGCTGGATCTAAGAGGGACTCCTTTCCATTTGTGGAAGGGACATGAATCCAGAAGAAGGTTTTGCAAATGAAAGTGCATGGTGGGGTGCAGATGTGATTTTTGCCAATTGCCTTACCTCTAGGCCAGCTCCCATACTATTTCAGAGGGTCTTCCCAACACTCTGGAACAGGGATTTTTTTTGGGGGGGGGGGAAGGTGACAGGGGGAAAGGACGACCTGACACCAGAAAGCACCCCATGAGTCAAACACTGGATCCAACCCAATGGCTTTCTTGCTGATATTAGGTACTCTATCCCCCCCCCCCAGCTAGTGCTGAAGAACTCACGTTCTAAAACTCTGAATGTGCAAATCTTGTTGAATTACACTTCAGGTCTAGCAGTAGCACACACTGACCCTTTCACATCATAACATACACTTTCCTGGCTTTGGTATCAACTAAGGCTGGACCCTAACTGAACTGTGAGTTTCGGTTTTCACAAAGGGACTTGCACACACAACAAGGTAGAAATAATCATGTTAGTTAGATGAGAGCTTTATCCCCATGATTTGCCAAGATTTCACTGGCTTGTCTTTCTTGTTTTGTTTTCCAGTGCATGTGCATGCTCTTTAAATGTTACTGATCAGACAAAATAAACTAGTGGTGGAAGGTGAGAGACTTTTTTGTGTGTAATGTATGAAGCTAGTGAGGCCACTTCCAGTCAACCTCTTTATTGAGCATTCATCCTGATAGGTTTGCACAAAGCTTGCAGGGAGGTGAGCCGATGTTGCCTATTTATTGGCCATTCATTTTAATTTCTTTGTAAGGAGGTTAGAGGATGTTACATCAAGCAGATATTGTCCCACACTTTCTAGGACATTTCCCCTATCAATTTCTTTGTTACAAAAAGTCCAGGGTCTTCTTGGGTGGTAGGATGGGGAGAATCTGTAGCAGAAGACCTCCAAATCAACTTTAACTGCATTACCTGAATTTACTGGTATTTACTGGTGGAAACCCATCTAAAAATACTTTCCAGAAATGCTCTGAGTCTTGGGGGACTCAATGAGACACTATAAAGAACCCAAGCTGGCCACCAACAAGGACAAAAAGAACAGAGAGGAAACTTATGAGATGCATATGAATGCCTTTCAAGCTGTTTAGTTTTGCACGGCAGAGTTCTGAGGTCATCGTGAATTTATGTTCAATTCTGTTGTTATTAATTGTGGATTTTTAATATGAAATTGCAGCCGATTCCCTTATTAAAGTGGCTTTCTGCTGCCGGAGACTCTGTGTCTTAACGAAAACCCTGAAAATCTCCCCCTGAGCTGCAATGTGGAAATCCAATTCTTTGTAGCTGATGATTCTGCAAACACATTTCCTGGAATTCACGAAAGCCTTAAAAAGCCTCACAATCATTTGAATAAAGCAAAGGACCATTTGCTGGCAAATATTCTCTTTTGCATATTCAAAAGTCCAATCTCTATTCTGTGGCAGCATCCTTTCAAATGAATAAGACCATCAAGAGCCAAAGTAGCAGCACTGGGGATTTAGCCAAACAGCTTTCATTAAAATGAACCACATACATTTTGGTGTGTGAGAGAGATGCTATGTCTTTGGTTGTCGTTTACATTATAGACAGAATAGGGTGTGCCGGATGGTTTTCAGATAGGACCTTGCTATTGTATCTCATCTCTTATTGGGCCAGTCTTGGGGCTGCAGGGAAGATCTTCAGGAGGGTTTGAATTGGATCTCATTGCCCTTACCAAGAAATCAGGCAGCTAACATGTTCTTCCCCAGAATTTAAACTAGGGGTGGGGAACTGGATCCAGCCTATGGGCCAGATCCACATCTTTCCCCCAAGGCCAAGTTTTCCATTGTGGCAAGATCACCTACCTGTATTATTATTATTATTATTATTATTATTATTATTATTATTATTATTATTATTAGACTGCTTCACAGCGTAAAGCCATCAACACAACATAGATCAAAACAGAACAGAGAAACGCAAGCTCTAAAAACAATAAAATCAATTCAACAAACTCTGAAAGCACTAAAACCATCCCTATAAACTTCAGAAACAGAACATAACCCTTCAGCCCTACTAGCTGCTATCTTGCCTAAGTTGATTCTTTATACATATCCATTGTATGTACCTGTGTGCTGCCATTTTCTGTGCTGGCCCATCTGAGAGGGAGGAGGCTAGTGCTGAGGTGCACTGAATGACCCCAAGACTATTAAATGTTTGCAATATGTATACCTATTGAAGGAAGCTGTTCGTCTTGGGCACCATTTGGGTAGCTCCTGCCATTTTAAGAATAAGCAAACATCAAGCAACACTTGCCCAGGAAGTAAATATACCTTTCCAAATGAAGAAGCGATTAACAGTCAGATTTGTTCAGCCTTAATTTCGCAGCAGCTTGAGCGCCAGCAGATTGGCTGGTTCTGCCTCTTTGGCATCATTGCGAGATGGCGTATCTCATGGTGTTTTAAATGGGGATGGAGCAGCATTTCTGATCTCATTTTCCAGTATTTCAGCTGTGCCATAATCTATTTACCACACAATTTGTGTCACTTTGATAAGCGGCTGCTTCAAGACGGCATTTATTAAAATCAAGAGCAGGGACAGCTTTCAAGTCTCTCATGTGTTGTAATAAATGTTTGAAATTAGTTATTACAGTGTTTGGCATGGTTCATATCATCTACTCTATCTTAAATGACAAATGATCATATCCTGGACATGCATTTTTGGGTGTGTGTGGACAAGCGATCATACCACAGACACTGTGTGTGTGTGTGTGTGTGTGTGTGTCAGAGTTGCTTGGGAGGGAGATGAGTGATGAGAAGAATCAAACTCTGCTAGCCCTACAAATTGGCAATGGTTTTCGGGGGGGGGGGAGGAAAGGTGAGCTAAAAATCAATTGGAACTGTGAAACAAGACCATTAGCATCAGCTCAGGAAAACAGTTCAGTCCAAGGAAACAATAGCTTGGCTTTAACTTCCATGGCTAAAAATGAAATTAAAATTGACCCAAAACATGCTTGAAGGCTTAGAAAGAAGAGCTTTAAAAAAAACAAAAAACGTGGGCCTCTCTATGGTCCATAAATATCTTCTATGGTGGCGGGTTCAAATGTTAGCTTTTGGGAGAAGACCAGAATTGTTAGAACTTTTGGGAGAAGTCCAGCATTGTGAGCATTGTGAGAACCGCATATACCTTTTCATACCTCCACAAATTATGATGTAGATTCATAATGCAGAGATTTGAGCCCCATATAGATCCGTTTGCTCTAGAAAACCTTTTGGTATATGTATCAGATCACAGCTGAGATTCTATGTATTATTAGTGATTCAAATTTTACATTTTGTTTCTAGGTATGAGGCATAAAGTAATATTAGGATTTCATTTTGGTGGAAAATAGCTCCCGCATACCAAACAAGTAGTAAATCCTCCACACCTTTTAATGCATTATTTGCTGCTTTTGTTTGTTGATGTGCTTGCCAATGTTTGAATATCTCCTTAAATGTATATTCTTGTGTGTATATAATTTTATATGTATGGGTGTGTGTGTGTGTGTGTGTGTGTGTGTACACACATACATATACATACACGCATACAGATGTATTAAACACACACACACTATAGAAAAGAGACACTTATTAAGACAAATATTCTGTCTCAATTCATTTCTTTCTTCATTTTCCCATCAGGAACATAATAGCTAAATTTATAGTGTTGAGTCTGGGCTATAAATTCTATTATTTTCAGTCACAATATCCATTATGTCTCTTGAAAGGGCCCACAGGGCAAGGGGAGAAAAATCTGAGACAAAAAAAAAATTCTTTGAAAGAGATGTGGGGAAATTCCTTTCCTTTAGTTTGGTGTGTACCTTTGTGCATTCTTGCTGATACTCTTACCCTAGCTTAATCCATCTGCCTAGTTTCTTGATCACTGGTTGTTGCAATCACATCCATCCCAGTATAACTGACAACTCATCTGTGATGGAAGTATTTAATTATGAGATAATTTATTGCACCTCTACAAACCCAGGTATGAGGCAGGAAAAAATGAACTGTAAGAATGGTGATTTGGAAGGTGGAGATGCACACATTCTGAAAATGTCAGACTGGAACCTTTTTCTGCTGTCAGAGTGCTGTCAGGAGACCCAGGGACCATTTGGTTTGAGGTTGAGATATAGCATAGCAGCCAGTTATCCAAAGTGGTGTATCCTTAGACCTCACACAGTCCCTTTGTCTGGCACAGAAAAGAAGGGTAATGGCTTAGCCAAACTTACCTTTCCTCTGGTCTTTCCAGACATGGTCCATGCTTTAAAGCAGCCAGATGTTTTGAGACTACAATTCCCACCATCCCTGACCACTGGTCCTGTTAGCTAGGAATGGTGGGAGTTGTAGTCTCAAAACATCTGGCGGGCTGAGTTTGCCTATGCCTGCTTTAAAGCTCTGTGTCTGAATGCCCTTCTTTGTGCTGAAGCTTTCCCTACAAAACCCACTCTTTGGTGCTCAGTTGAAACAAACAGTGATCCACTGAAAACCTAAGGTGATGTTTGTTCTGATTGAGCTCTAAAGAGTGGATTTCCATGGGGAAAACTCCAGGGCAAAACAAAACAAAACAAAACAAAACAAAACTATGCTTGGACTTGGAGTTTTCAAGTGTGAACCTATGCCTGGAAGGAGCAGGGCAAAAAGTAAGTGTGGATAAGCCCTTAGTGTAGCATTGTGTGATTGGAAAGCTAGGTAAGGTCTCTGACTTGGTTATGCCCACTATAATGTCTGACCTTCTGCATTCCATGGCCAGCAGGCCCCGTGCCATGCAGACTCAGCACTTGACTGCAGAGACTAGAGGATGGAGAATGTCATCTCTGGATCTTAGGCTTTCAGACTAGTCCTGACCATCCCTAAATTAGAGTCTAGAAATATACAGCTGAAGCTCATTAAGTTCCTGCTCTGGGCATGAAAATAAAATGGGCCTCTTGAACTCCTAAAGAAAAACAAGTATTGACCATTTAGCGTGAGCTCATCAGGTTGATATTCTTCTCCATTTATGGCCCTAACCGGCCCATGGCACATACTGTATTTGCATAGATGTATAGAGATTTTTTTCTCTTTGTTATCTTCCACATTGCTATTATTTTCTCCAGTGGGAATCTTGGTGGAGTTAACACAGATCACTTATAGACAAGGCTGTTTTTTACCTTTAGTAAATGCATCCATTCCAACGTTACTAGGGAGCTTTTCTGAGCATCCTCTTGGAAATTCATGCAGATGATATTTAGACATGCAGATCGGCATTCCTGTTTTGCATGAATGTTTGACCTTGGGCAGAACTGCTCGATACGCGATGAATGTGTTGTGGCTGCATTTAATCATTTGAGTCAGAGATGAAGCCATGAAAGAGAGAGAGAGAAGGAGAAGAAGAAACACCAGTGCACACAAACCCAATTCCCAGCCTCTGGATGGTAATGAACTTCTGAGAAATAGCTAATCAATAAATTGAACAAAAGAGTCAGGCAGCTCAGGCAGTTTGTCAGGGCCTTAATTACAATTGCAGAAATAAATTAGGAGGGGTGGGGTGGCGAGGTGCATTCTCCAGGCAAAACTAACCCTTTATTCTCATGGATTAACCTTTTCCAGGCAGCGTGAAATATTTCTTCTGATGCCGTTTGATGTCAGTGGCTGCACGTTGGCACTGAGTGATGACCTTGCTGATGGACAGCAGAATATTTATCATTTCTTAGCATCCTTTTTCTTTGTAAATATATATATATATATATATATATATATATATATATATATATATATGCTGCCAACTTGAAGGAATCTAGATGCCGTTCAGTCAGACCTCGCATACACCAGGCGTATGTTTGGTATTTGATCAGTGCTGGCTCTTTCAGGCAGCATATGCACAACCAGATAATATTAATGCAACTGAACACCCCTTAAATTTATGCTCATGAATATACATGGGCAGCAAGTCAGGATTAAAGAATGGAGTTCCTGGGCAGCAGTACAGGGTCGTTGTTGCCCCCCCCCCCCGAATTCTAGACTCACTTCCAAAATGCCATGCACAATATTTTGTTCACCCTGTGACAGACCACACTTTCCACACAGAGCCCACTAGCCAGAGATAGGCAGGGTGGCATTCCCTTTTAAACAATCCCATTTAAGCAACACAGGAGCATTAAACCAAATGTTGCTTTTTATTTTATTTTAAAAATGGGCCACTTACATGCAGACAGGTAGGCTTCTCTGATGTAGCCACTCAATGTGCAGCTGCCAAGGGTGGGGCCAGGTAGGCTGTGTGATGTCAAGAGTGGATCCAGCAGCACAGTGCCATGATGCTTTGGACATGAAGAGAGTACTTCATGTGATCAATGCTTGAAGGCTCTGGAGAACATTGCTTTCATGAGAACACAGATAATGAAGTTCCACCAAGTTATGTAGTATTTCTCTGGCCCCAGCATTGACATTGCATACAACATGGCCTTCTTTGACTATGTGTGTATGCACCCATGCAAATGTTGTATGTGTGAATTCACATTTGGTGGAGTGGGGGGCTCTTGATAAAATCCACAACCATTCCTCCTGTCTCTCCATAGTTTTGGCCAAATTATGCCCCTCTGTAGCCTCCTAAAAAGGGTAGCTAAGAAAGCCATCATAAGAACGAACCTAAGGGAGCAGAATTTGGGAACTGCAGGAGATCCAGTTTGGTGCTGTATCTATTACTAAAATTATTAAAAATCAAACAAACAAAAACTACAGCACAAGAAAAAGAAACCATCTACACAAAAGCAGGAATTGTATAAGAACATAAGAACACCATACTTCTAGATCACTTTATGACATTCAAAGCACTTCACATACATCACTCATGAATCTTGGTACCAGCCCTGTAAGGCAAGTTCTGTTATCTTGATTTTGTGGATAAAGACCAGAGGTGGAGAGAGTAACTGGATTGGAAGGTTACCCTTGGCCTTTGAAGCTATGTGTTGTTGTTGTTGCTGCTGCTGCTATGGTATGTATTTTTGTGCTTTTCTATTGTAAACCACCCTGTGATCTTCAGATGAAGGGCAGTTTAGAAATTTAATAAATAATAATGATAATACTCCATGGCAAAGGTAATATTTGAACTGGTGACATGTGCCCCAAGATCAAACTCTGTACCAACCCAATACTGTAGAGATAGTTGATTTCTTTATTTATCACTCCTGAGAAATAAACCACACACACACACATTTGTAACCTGTGTGTATGTGCGCGCGCACACACAAACACACACACACCCTTTCCAACTTCCCCCCCACCCCACCATGGGTTTTCAAACACATGTTTGCAGAATGAGTAACCTGAATTGGCACACAAGTCTGTGCATCTGAAACAGGTGGTAGTGATGGGAGATATTTTATGAGTTGTGGAGATCGGGTGCACTGAAATAAGGCATCAATCACCAAAAATTGACCCGTGCCGACACATTACTACTCTGTGGCATGTGGTGATTAATTCAGCCCTGCTTTAAAATAAGGAACATCCCTTAACCTCCATTTGGCAACCTTGAACATTAAGCATATACATTAATGCCATGCTGGATCTGGGCCGAGCTACAATAGCTGTGAGCAGTTCATGTCCCAGAGATAAATTTCTACCTCCTTTTATTCAATCCAGTCTGTTGCTACTGTTGAAAAGAGGTGGTGGTGGTGAGGAGCAGCGACTGCTGCATAACAAGGCAGCCATGGCTGCCAGTGACAGAGGGCTGCTGTGAACAAGACAGTTAGCTCCCTCTGTGAGCTGCTCCTTCGTTGCCTCTATGCCAGGATTTTTCCTGGAGCAGCAGATAAATCGCTTTCTCAGCGAGGTGGCAATGTTCAGAGAGCAGTCCCTTGGAAATGAGTACAGCGCTGCTGTCAGTGCTGTGTTTACTGCACAGATAAAATATTTACAGCTCCATCTTTGGTGTGAAATGTGACTTGTCCAACCCTCATGAAGGTCACCAGAAAGTCAGTAAAATTTATTGGTGGTTTATAGCACTTTTGTGCCGGAAAGCAAGGTTACAGGAATGTACACCTCCAACACACCAGGCACAAAGACAAAGGGGGGGGGGGGAGGCAAGAACTGAGCAGCTCACCGTACATCACCAGGTTGGCCCCCAAAACCCAGGCATTATTTTTAATTAAATGATAAGCTCCAAGTAGCCGAGGGTTAGTGAGGCTTTGAACAGTCAGTAGCCCTAGATATCATCACTTCAGGAAATGGATGGGTTGCTCTTGGAGTGCGTCTCCACTACACAGTGTACTTTTTATTTTACAGTGTGTTTCTCTGTTCTTAGATTTAGTCATGTTACTGTATGGATGAAATGCACAGGTGAAGAGTCCCTCCTTTTGTTCTAGTCATTACTACTAATTATGGGTGAAACACCCAACATTATAACTGGTAAGATGCATGTGGAGAGCGGGGACCTGCATAGTGCAAGAATCCCAAGGTATATATGTGCAGTGATTGCAGTGTACAGATTGCAATAGAGTAACCTGCTCTGGTAGGGTCCTCGTTGGCTGAGGTAGTGCCCCCCCCATGTGAAAACAATGACAGGTGGGCAGGTTTTTCTCCTGTATCCCATGCCCCCCCCCAAATTCCCTGGCACCACAGCAATCATGTAGGACTAGAAATTTAAAGGGGGCATGATGCCCCACCCTCTTAAGTTTCTCAAATATCTTCCTTGGCATTTTGAAAAATGGACATAGAAATTGGAATCTGGTGAGGGACTGGCTCACTAGCTATCTGCAAAGTGGAGATCCCCCTTTGCTGAACTCCATTTCTCTGCTTTGTACCAGCCAGGCAGCCAGGTACATGCTAGCTGAGTCCAGGAGTGATGAGGACCACTTTTTGGTTTACATTTGCATGCCAAATAGCAGCATTTAGGCAGCTGGGCAACCATTTCAGATTTGAAGGGAGTGGGGAGGAAGATGCAGAAAGTTCAAACAGCCTATTCTTGGATGCATAAAAATGGTGAACCAGCTGTCTATTTTAAGAGCTTTTTAATGCTGCATAATAGTAACAACTATAGTAGTGTTACCAACACAGGCAACACTTCTTTTTTTCAAGCAAAGGAGTATGAGCAAACAGTGCGCATCCCTAAAGCATTTCTCCCATTTAAATGTTTGTAATGAAGTCTTTGGCAGCAGAGCATTCATTTGGGTGGAAATAGGGCAAACCAATTTTATCTGAAACACTGGCCATTGATGAGAAATAAGAATTCACTTTTGGCTGGACTGGTTGTCATGTTTGGACAATGAAATATCTACCTGTGCCCTCATTCCCACTAAGAGCTGGCAATGGACATTTTCCATCAGAACTCTTTCCTCCTGCAATGTGATGTTCAAATGCATTTGTGGTATCAGGTATGGAATTTATATTGTTAGCAGAATCTTCATCAAATATATTTTTATTAGCTGCTGTCAGTATTGTGATGTCTAAAACCATTGTTACACTGCTTTATTAAGCAGTCTCTTCGATCACCACAATTATTTTAAGGGCCTTTGCTCAAAGGGAAGGTGCAGGGGTTATTTTTCATTCTGCATATAATATGCTTCTCTTGCGGTTTTGCATCCTCCTTTTAAATCAGGGATGGGGAATCTGCACCCTTCTAGAAGTTGCTGGACTAGAACTCCCACCATCCCTTACCATTAGCCATGCTGGCCAGGACTGATAGAAACTGAAGCCCCCATCTGGAGGGGCCACAGGTTCCCCACCCCTGATGTTCACTGAACCCCCAGAAATGGATGCCCAAGTTGCATGGAGCATCTCATGGGGTCTATAAATATTTAGCCACCCCAAAGTGGAAGTAGAACTGGGACAAGGAGCAGACTGAAAAATGGGCCTGGGGATATTGGGGGAACAGTCCACCACACCTCCTGTTATGATATGGCTCTTCCCACAAGGCAAGGAGAGACCTCACTTTTTCTTATGAGGAACCCTGCTCTAGCTTAAGAGCCAAGCAGGGGTGTTCTTAGGGGTTGACACATGGAGTCCTCAGTTTTGTGCCCCTCCCCCCCACTCTGAAGACCAGCATTTCTAAACACCAATTGCTAAGACTTGTAAGTGGGGAGAGTGGACTGTTGTGCTCAGGCCCTGCTTGTCAGCTGCCTATCAGCAACTGGCTGGCTGCTGTAAGAACAGTATGATGTGCTAGATGGGCTTTTGACCTGATACAGCAGGGCTTTTGTTACATGCTTAACAATAGTTCCACTCTTACAGGGCAGTGTCTGAGATAAGCTTACCCTGCTCTTGAGCAGGGGCACTACTGGGGCACATAGCTATAACCTTCTAGAGAACCTTCTATATTTGTGGGTGTATCTAGGTGACCACTTGGTAATTGTTATCTTACTACTATCACTGTTTGCTCACCACATCACTATTTGCTAAGCCAGTCAACTCTATTGTCCTTTCAAGTGATGGGAATTATCTTACCACACTTCTGAAGCTGATAAGAAATCCAGTGAAGCAGAGGCACTTTCCTCATGACTTTGTTAGAGATGTTTGCACCTAATGTCTCACATTGTTCAACCAAGCCTGCATCTCTATCTATCTATCTATCTATCTATCTATCTATCTATCTATCTAATATCCCACACTTGAGCCCAGGACAGCAGGGTTCTGATTTTTTACATTTCAGAGGAAGCAGTAAAATAAACTCTTTATTTTGGACTAAAATACAGGGTTTATCTACACTTACCTTTCCCCTGCTTTTTCCAGGCACAGTTGATGCTTTAGAGTTTTATGTCTGAGAGCACCCCCTCTTTTTTTTCCTTCCAGAGCTTTCCCTGCAAACACAGCTCAATTGGAGCAAATGGCAATCCACAGAAAACCCTAATTGATGTTGGCTCCAATTGAGCATTAAAAAGCAGGTTTTCTCGTGGAAAGCTCCAGCGGGGGGGGGGGGACCACTCAGACATGGAGATTTTTGGAATGGACCTGTGACTGGAAAGAGCAGAGCAAAAGGTAAGTGTGGATAAGCCCACAATTTCCATGAAATTGCCCATGATCTGATCCTAAACATGGAGTTCAGTGGGAGTTACATCTTCAGGAGGGTGTATAGGATTGTAGCCTTATGAACACAAACAACTTAAGACCTGGGCTATCCAAAAACCAAGCCATCCCTGCTGCAAGTTTCCTCTGGTGCATATGGCAAACCTCATCATGGGATAATTTCTATGCCATCGGACTGGTGCCAAAGGTGCAAAACTGAGGGTGCCACCATCAAACTTCTGAAACTAGTGCTCAGTAATTGTACTATGCAGAAATGCCATGGGAAAGTATAAAATGTAAACTTCCATCTGATATATCTGCATCGTTTGGTGGCACATTCTCTTCCTGGCCTCCACTGCAAAGAGCAATCAGTTTAAGGAGTAAGGCACCTGACTGGTCCCCTGGCAAAGGAGGAGGAAGCCTTGAGAACATTTTGACGAAGAGCACCGAGTTGAAATTAAATATTGCAATGATATAAAACAGTAAGCAGATCCGCTTGACAGACCTGACAGCTATTTGTTATAGAAAACAGCGTTTATGATGTCAGTCCTATAAGGGAATGTATTTGAATTAAAATAATTACAGCCGATAGTACAACAAAGACTCCTTGTAGTCAATCATCCTTCACAAACACACTGTATAAAAATCTTTCCAGTGACTGAAGGTAGGCAGGCTGCAAAGACAGACAAATAAATACAAACAGCTGGTGCTGAGCAAGATTTAAGCTTGCATTTGCAGATTGTTGCTGATTTTCTATGCAGCTAGCCTCCTAGAGTTATATATTTAAAGCACTGGAGGGGGAGGGGGGCCAAGGATAAGTAGAAGTCATAAAAGACTGGAAGGGAAGAGGTGGCACAGAAAGGATGCACTGAAGGATAATTGAAGCTCTGGAATTGGGATAGTGCATTTGTGTAGGGAACAGAGGCCATTCAGCTGCTCAGCTCTAGCGGGTTCACAAGATGTCCAATTCCTGGGCATTTCGTTTATTTGTTTATTTATTATCTTTCTAGTGGGCATTTTCATGACTCCTAGATATTTCGCACTCACCATGATCATAGAGCTAGAATTGTGAGGGATTTTTTAAAAATATGATCAGTGATACTATTGTTTTCTGCCATTCCATGTTTCTTCACCTCCCAATTCTTTTTGAGCAGCTTGCACATCTCAGAATAGTGACTGCCAAACAATATGGACTGGCTCATCCCCAGGATTAAATCAGAGCCATATAACTGGATGTGGGTTGGGGGGAGAGTGGTCGTTGCCGTGTACAGTCTACTCAATATAAACTCACCAGGCTGGTGACTGGAGAAGACACCTTTTCAGTCATGGTGCCCCATCTGTGAAATCTCTTATGCAGGGAAACTCACCTGCCTCCAACTTTAATAGCATTTTTGCACCTTTTTTATTTTATTTGCCTAGGTGTTGTATCACAAAGTGGACATCTTGTTTTATCCAATCTGTTGAATGTTATATTTTTAAGTGCTGCTTTTGATCATTCTGTTTTTAAATTCATTATGACGCAAGTTTTTTGTTTTTTGTTTTGAGGTACCCTCATTGTAACTGTCTCTCTTCACATGCAAACTCCACCCACCCCACTTTTAGCCTTTTAGCAATTTTAGGGAGGAATTAGACTAAGTCTAACACCACACCATTGATCTGATTTGTTACCCTTGCCTTCTGTAGCTGCTTTTCAGAAAAAGGCACTGGGAGATCCAGCCATTGATCTCTCACGTAAGGGGTAGTCTGACTCATATAAACATTAATTAAAATAAAAAAAATCCTAGGGAAATTCCCTCTGTTTGTCTAGGGAAGCCTGCTTCATTTCATGAGAGGCATTGAGACAGTTTCTCCCTGATTAGCCATGGAAAAGCACTAAATAAATAAATAAAATAAAATAAAATAAAAAATTCCAGTCACACTAAACAGAACTGAAATAGTTTCAAATATTAGCCCAGTGAGAATGCAGCATTCTCCTTGAATCCTATCAGCAAACCAACAGCAAAGCCACAAATTTCAACTTTCCCATTATGGTTGAAGCCAGCATGTCAAGATCAAAATAAACCCCATTCTCTTCTTCTGGGTTGCACTTCCTGACCTGAAACTCTGCGTTGGGCAGCAAAAAAACAATGCAAAAACCCATAGTGGCTGAGATTAGCTGTCGCTGTGCATTACACCCCTAAGGGCTTGAGCCACCTTGCTAAGGAATGCTTAATACAGTTAATCTCAAATCAGCAACTTGCAGGCTTCTCAGCCTCCTGCATTTTTATGTCAACATCTTGCATGTCCTATGGCATACTGGAGTCCACGAGCACGTGGAGGCAGGAGTTTAATATCTTCACAGATATTTAGTTGGCCTAAAGGCTGGAGGCTTTGCCTGAGTTTCTGTGCTAATGGTTGCATATATTACTCAAATACAAATACAAAGAGTTTGATCTCCCAGCACTTTTCATGCAAAAGGGCACAACTTAAATTCTGAAAGGAAAGGTGCTGAAACTCAAGTGTACCTGGATGTCTTCAGCTTTAATATCGTGTTATGCCAGGGTTAGTTACAGTTTTTCAGTAATGAAAAAATGTAATAGTCAAATGCTTTGATGGAGTCCTTTTATTATTATTACTCAACATGTTCCAGGCACTGAATATAGAATTTGGAGAGCAGCCTTAGTGAGTCCGAGACCTTGCAACAAGGCAGCTTTGCTCTTCTTCTTGGCCCCTTGATGGAGAACCATCAACAAAGTCACCCACATAAAGAGATGAGCAATTCCTGTTTAGCTAAAGTTTGGAAAGGGAGAGATCTAAGGACAGGCTCACTCTTTCCTGGGTTTTCTCATGTTCTGGTTTCTCATTGTCTGCTTCTTCTGGTTCCAGCCTTTCCAGATCTCCTACCCAAGCCCCACACTGACCAATTTGTTCTATAGAAAAGTCACCAGTATCTGGGGTAGGAGGAAAACTCCCACCCTGATTTTTGTTGGATTGTTGTTAAGATTACTTCTTTGTTCTGACCATATTAGGTAGCTGTTGAGTTCCTCCAAGAGTGGTTAATGGTCTGTCTTCTTCAGAATGACTTCACAAATGGGGAAAAAAATGGGGGGAAATGGAACCAATCTGGTGGTCCTGCTGTTGACATCTCTATTGCCTCACCCCTTCCCCTCCCAATAAGCACAGTGACACACCTAACATGAGACCAGATGTGTTGCACCATCCCTCCACTCCTTATGTTATGTACATAAAAAATAAGGAACTCTGGTCAGTCTACTAACCAGAATATGAACCCTGGTTTAGTAAACTGACATTAAACCATAGTTTCCTGTTGCACATGGACACTTGCACTTGAAATGCAATAGTGCCTTCTGAGAGGCAATTTTGTTTGGAGGGTAGGGAGATGCAGAATTAAATTCCTCTTCCCACAAAGGTAAAACATAAAATATTATATTCCAAATTCTGCTCAGTGGATAATTGGGTGCTCCTGTCTTAAATCTTCCAATAAGTAAATATGTTGTCTAGATTATTTTGATTTTTTTTTTTAAGAAAAAGGCAAGGTTTGAGCATGGAAGGAGCTGAAGGTGGTATACATGGTTCTCTTACCCCACATTTTACTCACAATGGCCCTGTGAGGTAGGCTAGGCTGAGAGACTGGCTCAAGGTCGCCCAGTGGGTTTCATGGCTAAGAAGGGATTTGAACCCTGATCTCCAGGGTCCTAGTTCAACACTCTAACCATTGCACTACACTGACTAGACAACTATAGCCAGTGGCTAGATGCACTGCTTTTCAGATGATGACACAAAATTCCCGCCTTTGGTGGTTTATATTCTTTGGAAATCCTAATTTAATAGTGGGTTTTTATATGAGCACCTAAGTGCTGAAGGTGAACCAGGAAAGTGAAACTACACTTTAGCAACCTTGTTAGCATAATCAGTTAGGGTCCCCCCCCCCCCGAAGTGCATTCCTGGCAGGAAAAGAAACACTGAACATCGTTCAACAGACATTCAGAAACAAATGATACCGGGTTTGTGAGGTGCGGCCATTGGCCCAACCCTGATTCCATAGTCCAGGGAGTCTCCAAATGTAATCCATAGAACCAGGCACTGGAGGAAATCACCTTCAGTTCAAATTCCTAGGCTTCAGTGGCTTTCCATCAAACCTTTGATGCTATTTGAACATATATTTTGTTGGTGTGTAGTTTAATTATAGTATGGTGCTGCACTGCCTCTCCATTAATAATACAGTGAATTTCAGCAGCAGATTAAATTTCTATAAAGTAGTAAATTGCCGGAGAAAGTGGAGGAAAGTCGTGGTTGAGGAAAATAAGTACATTATGGGTCCTTTATTAGATAGAAGCCCATGGCATCAGGCAGATGGGCTCTCACAAACACACATATATGAGAAAAACAGGGACTGCATCAATCAGCTTATCAAAATCACTTAAAAGAAATGGGCTTCTGCAGAATGTGTGGAGTGCAGTGAAACATCAGTGTAACCCTGGACATATATTAACCGGCACAGGAAGATTATGACATGTCCATTACTGTGCTTGCTACTCCAACTGGCTGCTGAGAGGCTCCCAAATCCTGCCTAATGTATTTTTTAAACATTATTTTTATTAGCCTTGTTATAAGCAGGCATATTGCAAAATAACATTAGGTGCAGAGCTGCCATGGCGGAGTTGCTGAGTCTGCCCTGAACATATAATGTATGCTTCATAAAGGGGCATGCAAATAGGCTGCTAATCCAAAGCAAAGTGGAAAACACAAACCAAATGAAAAGTGAGGAAAAGACCTTTGCAAGCATTTCTCCTTTGTTATTAGTTTTGCCCTGATAGCTGCCTCCCTCCAACTCACCCCAAATCATGCTATTTTCTCCTTGGACATCATTCTGGCCCCCGCCTTGTAGGTTAGTATTTGTCATTATGTGTGTAATGCAAATTTTAGGACTGACAGTGGGAAATGGTTTCTTGTTTATTATGTTGGGCAAGCTCCCCTAAGCCTCAGCTGGACTAACATTGCATTTCTTCTGTTGCCCAGGGAGGAATACAAGTAGCAGATTCTTTTTTAGTGCTGGACATGGAAAAGAGCAACCCTTTCCTTTGTGCAGGGAAACAGAAGAGAGGTTTTCTAAGGCTCCCTGGTGGGTTGTCCCTGCACCTGGAAGGCATGGATCCAGCTGATTAAAAGGGGGGGGGGGGAATCCTAAAAATGCTGTGAGATTCCTTGTCCTTTTTCTGCTCCCTTTGTCAACATATTACTTTTGAAAGCTTTCTCCCAGTTAGGCTTAAAAAGGGTCAAGCTATATGTTGCACTGGAGATTCATCATTCATCACTCAACATACTTTTTGGTTCTTATTGACGTTTGTGTGCTACTAATTTATTTGGTGTGGTGGAGAGGGATGCCTGATGTATTCCCCATCATTATCTGATTGCTCTTGCCCCTTCAGTTGTTCAGCTGTTGCCATAAAGTGGCCACAACCTAATTCCACATGGCTGTTGCCATTTCCCCTGGTGGCTGTGATATGAGCAGCAGGATGAGTAAAGGACCTGTCCCGTGGGGATGCCCAATGGTTGGCTTCCATATGTCATTGCCCTTTCCCAGATTGCTGCAACAGTTCAGAAGGAATGGCACCTGGCAAGAGGCACATATAGCATATTTCTAGCTTCTTCTAAAACTAAAGATGGGTAACCCGTGCCCCTCCATATGTTGTTGGACTTCAAATCCCATCAGCCCTAGCCAGTGTGGCCAATGGTCAGGGAAGATGGGAGCGGTATTCCAGCATCATCTGGTGGACTGCAGGTTCCCCATCCATAGTCTAAATTTTTATCACTCAGGGAAGGGTTTTGTTTTGTTTTTTGTTTTGAGTCAAGATAAATTTCCTTACAGTACCTTTAATGAATGATATTTCAACCCAATCTATAAGAGACCTCAGGGGACACTGGATTATGGGAACTTCTGACTAATATAAAATAAACAAGGCAGAATTATATGTAATTACTCCTTAAGTCATTTACTTGTCTCAGTAATTGACCTGTGCATTCTTTAATCTTTAATGCTCCTTTCAAACTCAACCTCAGGGGCTCATAATATTTATTGACGTTTGTCATGGACGGAGGCTCTGGAAGAATCTGGCTTTATGAGAAGTCTTTTAAAAAAGAAACAACCCACAAAGTTTTCAAGGTAAACTGTATTAACATTATGAATGCTGCATTTTGATTCTATGAGAGCTTGGAGCCTGCTTCACAAAAGAAACAATGAGAAAATAATGTAGGCAAATATGGTGATTGGCCCTGCTCTGTAGGTGGAATTATACCATCCTTAAATAATCTCTACTGCTTTTCCAGTGCAGCATCTTTTCATGTGGGTGCACAAATGGACCTTTGCCCAATCCATCAATCCTTTCCCTACTAACGCATAGGTTTCATGCTTTATGTGGGATCCCATTGCACTATAGAAGAATTTGAAGTGGCCTGCAGTCACCACAAGTTGCCTGTTAGGTTTAGAAGAGAGCAGGGATGTTTTGTGCCTGCTCCAGATTTGTGCCTCATACATGGATGATGTCTGGCACCATTAGGGCACATGTGCCAAAATGACATAACGTCTGGAGAATCTGCTGTCTGAGAAATCTGAGGAAGAGTGGGCAAACCATAGTTCATCCATATTAGTTACAGCCAGTGTCAACCTAGCATCCTCAGATTCTCTCATTGCAGTTCCCTGGATACAGTCTGGCTCTTTGCACACAGCATCTGCACCACAGAGGTCTGAGAGACGCCTCTTTCCTGCCGAGTGGCAAAGCAGAGGTACCTCTCGCGTTGAGCATTAAAGATTCCATTAAATGGTGGAGGAGGGAGCATTGGACGAGTGGGAGCCTCACCTCAGAGACATTACAGATTGCCTCACGCTATTTAAGTGGGCTAAAATTAGAGGGAAAGAAGCGGCAGCTAATTGGACATGTGCATTAATCATAGTCTGTTGCTAGAGTACTTCACCCATTAGAATGTGTTAATTTGGTAATTACAAATCAGGGGTGGTGGGGAGGGGAGGGGGAGAGGAGAGGGAGGTTTCTCTTTGTGATCCAGAGCTCTTGCCTTCCACATTGTGCATATTGGGTGATTTCCCTGCCAGGTTTCTCGTTACAAAGCAGCAGCATTTTGCCACATTTTCTTACAGTGGTGCCGTAGGTGGACATGCTGTTGGCCAGGGGCTCGTGCATGATTATTGTGTACTAATTAATTAATTCAGAATAAATGTCACCCTCTGATTCTGCTCCCTTAATTGCTAATGCGGATTAGATAATTACCACTCCCCACTTTAAGGTTCATTTTCAACATCACAGAACAGATATAAGCTATTCCCTAACATTGTGTGTGTGTGTGTGTGTGTGTGTGTGTGTGTGTGTCTTTGTGTCTTTTCTTAAACCAGGGCAGTGACAGGTGCTCACTTGGTGTGATTAATGAGAAGGGATTCCCACCCCCTCTCCAGAAAGTGCTTAAAACATGGCCCTGTGCGTCTTAACAGAATCTGCCAGATAATCTTGTTGGGTAATATGGGATTTTGAGACCAATCTGATGAATATGAAATGAAAGAGAAAGTCGCTTTTTAACAGCACTTCTGGTTTAATGCTGGAATGCGCATGGAAATTTCTCCCCATACCTCTGCATCTTCTATCCAGTTCTGCTGGATGCAGCAAAAAAAAAAAAAAAAAAAGTCCCCCCTCCAATTTATGCTGACAGTGTATCAGGTCTGCCATCTTGCTATTTGTATGAAGAGTTTTCCAGGGCTCATTGCAAGGTCTTATAGCCCCTCAGCAGGAGACCATGAGTGGCCTTTCAGCCCCAGCTCCAATTCAGTAACAGAACAATCATACAGGGGTCAGGAGGGAGGAGACTCTGGCAAAGGACCTCTTAAGCACTACTAGGCTTGTGCAAGCCAGGCATTTCCACCTAACTTTTCTCTCTCACTTTCCCTCCTTTTGCTTTCCATTTTGGGGTGGTGTCTGGGAAATATAACCTTGGAATAGCCCCCCACTCTTTGTTGGGTTGCTGTTATCAGTCAAGGGATAACCTCCACAGAAGACTTCTCTCACTCTCTCAGCTTGCAGATGGAGAGGCCCACAGTGTCCTAAGACCTGAGAGATACAAAGGACCATGAGATTTCACCCTTCTATTAGAGCATCTGATCTGCATGCAGAAGGTCTCCGGTTCAGACTCTTGGATCTCCTGGTAGGGCTGGGAATGTCTCCTGCCTGAGAGTCACTGTCAGTCAGTGTAGACATCACTGAACTAGAAGAACCAATTGCCCAATTCAGTATAGCACAGCTTCCTATGTTCCTATGCACCTTTAATCACACAGCAGAGGATACAAAACAACTTTCAGAAGTATATATTTACTTATCTAGAATGCCTATGTTCATCTCCACATTCAGACTTTTTATTTATCCTCCTCAATCCTATCATTTTGCTGATTTCTCAGTTTGGGTGTGCTGCTGGATTCAGACCTGCACATGGATGCTCAGGTTTCTGCAGTGGCCAGGAATGCATTTGCACAGTTAAACCTAGTGCGCCATCTGCACCCATTTCTTGAGATGTCTGATTTGGCCATTGTAACCTAGGGTGTGTTGAATTTTTCAGCTTTCAAAATAAAAAAATGAGGGGTGCTAAAATGTTGTAACATGATTTAGGAATTCAAAAGATATTTTGGTTCAATTAATATAATTTAATTTTGCTTGGTAAGTAAAATGTGTGTAGAATGGCACAGAAAACATTTTAAATGATTGCCAATATAGATATCTATCTATCTATATCTATCATCTATCTATCTATATCATCTATCCTGCAACCTTGGTGTTATCAGCACCACACTTTGAGGGCCACTGGGGCCAGAAAGTATAACAATGAATAGAATTATTATTATTATTATTATTATTATTATTCTCATAGTAATATTTGTCATTAATTTATGCATATTCTGTTATACAACCAACTCAATATGAATATTTTAGAATCCACTGGGCACAATATATTGTGTCAGCCTCATATGTACTGTTGGGAGACAAGCTCAGATACAAATTGAAAACATGTAGCAACAACCAGACGTGAGAAAATAAGGAAATGTATCTATCGAACAGATAATATTTGCAATTGTTATTTATAGTGTTCATAACAAGGGAGCTTAGAAGATTGGGGAGAATAAAGAATTTTATATGCCTCTTTCCATTCTAGTATGGTGTGTAGAAAAATCACACCTTTTCATACCAGAGTACTACTATCCTCCCCATAACATTATGCTATTTAGACTCATCCAATCTATAGGCATGCATCAAAGGCCATCTTTTCATTGTTTTTTATCTGCTCTGATTAAGGGCAGAAGAGGATGGGGGAGTAATTAGATTGTTTCAAACTATCTAATGCAAACTATCTCATTCGCACTTCCCAAAATAATATGTGAATCAAAACCCCAGTCATCCTCCAAAACTGGGACTGCTCTGAATTTTTTGGTGCAGTTCTCCAACCAAAGGATGTGTGCAGAAAAAGGCATGAATTAGTGAACATAACATATGAAATGCATTATATTTAGGGGACATTCCTTGCAAAAATGTGTATATTGGGCAAAATTACATAGAAAAATGTGTCAATTGTGTGAAATTTGCACCAAAAACACTGATGAATTTTCAAGAAGCCTAAAAAAAACAACCCCAAGAACTGCAGCAGAAATGTGAAGAACTGGACTTAAGAGTAAAAAAAGAGAGAAACAGAGAACAACTATCCCTAGTTCATCCCTTGTCCCAAGATAACTAACCATATTGTGCTGACTTCAGTCTGCCCCACACTTCCCACATTGCCAAAGCACTAAGCACATGGGCAAGTGCAGGGCATACAGTTCCAACCCAGTGAATCGAACTGAATAGTTCTCAAGCTCTCTGGCACCCTGCTGCAAAAGGCAGAAGGGAAAGAAAAAATAGACGGCAATCCCTCCCTTCCAATCCAAGACTGAGTGCAGAATATATAATGTTGAATTCAGAGGAAAACATAGCAAGAAAGCAAGTAACAATGAATGCACGGAACCTAGCTGTGTGTACATCAGAGTCATGATCCCATTTGAGATGGGTCTGCTCCTGAATGTTCACCAAGTTTGCTTCGTGCTGCAAGTGATTTGGGAAGCCAGGCCACTAGTGGGTTTCCTATGGAGGCATGGGCCCTAGGGCGTGGACCTGAGTTTGTACACATATGAATGTTTTGCACTAGAATTTCTTATCTTTTGTGCCATTAGGAATGGAGAAAAGAAGGGGGAACTGGGAGACTGTGCTGGTGAATATCACTGGGGATTTTGCTGACTTCTTAGTAGATTTTACTGGTTTTTTCCAGCCACTGGGTTGCAGTCTGCTGAAATTCATCCTTCTGTGTAAATATTAATGGCACAAGAGCTACTTTGCCAATTCTCTCAACTTGTTAACCAGCCCTGAGCCTTCTGATCTCAGCTATAACACATGGACCATTTTCTATTCACACGCCAGCTGTATTTGTTTAAATAAGTGCCCTAGTGCTCTTGAGCCATTGGAATCTACAGTGGAGCAACAGATTTTAAGGACTATAATTGCATTCTTCGCTGTTTTCTGCACAAAGAGGTTATTTTAGTTAATTGCTTACCTGTCCTGTGATTTTTTCAGACATCTGCATCATAGGTTAATAAACTGCTTTTAAGATATGCTTTAGCCTCTGGATAAGCTGCTTAGCAATAGAACTAGTGTGGAAGTGTAGTATTTGGACGGAACTATTAAATGGCTGGGATGATGGGCAGACTGCTCTGCTGCTCTCTCACACACCTTGCCTCTTCTCCTGTGGGTGCCTTTGGGTGCCCTGTATTTGTGTGGTTTGTTAGCTCTGCTATGCAGACCTCACAGGAACAGTGTCCTTTTAAAAAGAAAGAAGGAAGGAAGAAACCCACATAATTTTCCACTTGGGCAGCCCCAGATTGGCTCTCGGAGTCTGGAGAACCAGGGGGATGGTTTTCTTTCTATCACAATAATTTGTTGGCTCATTAGCACTCATGCCTTAAAGGGGCTCTTGGAATGTTAGCAGGTGTAAAATGTGATTCCCCCTCCTTTTCCTCCTCCTGCCATGATATCACCTTACAATCTCCTTGTTATTAATCTTTGCATATTTTTAACTTTCTTCCCAAGTCCATATCTTTATGAGCAACTGTCCCCCCCCCCAATACCAAAATACTAATGCTTGTTTAGTGAGGTTATTATGCTGCCTCTAAAATCAGGTTGGTTAAAGCAAAAAGAAACTGTGAAAAAGCTCTAACAAGATCTCTCCAAAGCAAGTGAATGGGTAGTAAAACATGGCAAATGCAATTCAGTGTAAACATGTGTAAAGCGATGCACATGGGGCTTCCCCTCCTTAATTTCACATATAGGCTCATGGGGTCTGAACTGGCAGTGACTGACCATGCTCAAAACTCTGGGGACATAGTGGATGAAGATGTCGACCCAGTGTGTGGCAGCTGTGGGGGAAAAAGACAAATTCCATTTAATGTGCATCACAGCTGTGTGTGAAGGTGACATCTACTGCACAAGCTGCTTTGTACATCCAGTTGCCACTCCTTAGTATCACCACACTCATCCTATTCCAAATAGATCCTTGAAAGGCTTCCATTCTGCATAGCAGCAAGTGAGGTGATAGTCATAACCACAAGACCGCTGCCACCTCCTTGGTCTTCATCACACAAAGCAGCAGTCAAGCTTCAACAGTCAAACATGTGTTTCCCTTACAAATTGATTTGTGTTTTTTTATGAATGATTTGAGGATTATAATTTTAAATCTTCTGGATTCAGCTTCATGCAGCCTGGGATGTGCACCTGTGTCTTCATTGCAATGTTTCTCTGCTTCCACACTGCACCCATTGTTTGCACTCCAACAAGGAAACGGCTGCTTCCAAACCATGCCAGAGTTTGTTTGTCCCATTCTTGCATTCCACCTCCCATCCTCAACTCATGTTAGTGGATGAGATCTGGTGTTTTGTAAGAACAGCCAAAGACACTCTCATTCACCCATCCAATAATTCGAACAACATTATTGCGCTCATGGAGTGCATGGAAAGGCCCATTAAACTGAGATCCTGTTTGTGCTTATATAGGGAAATGGGTGGTTGGTGCAAGGCTTGTGCTCCAGAGTATTGTTTTATGGTGTCTCTGGGTGGCCCCAAGTAGTGTGGAAATTGCTTTGTTTCGCAGCCATGGGACTGTAAATGTAGTTCAGAATATCACGTTCCCATCTCATGTTCTGTCCTTGATTGGCAACAGCTGCAAAACCCCTGTGCTCGGTAATAGGTCTCCTTTATTCACTTCCAAGAATGATCATCGTGATTGCCTGGGAGTATATGCAACTTGGCAGGAGATGTTGCAGGGGGGAAATGTCAGGAAGAGAAAGACCCTACCTACCCTTTATACTGTGCAAAAAATGCCCTCCTTCCTTTCTGAAGTTTGCACCTTATTCTACACCTCATTGTTCTGAAGAAAAGCTATTACTGCTTTGCATTGCAAGACACAAAGGTTCAAAAACCTGTGCACCCTTCAAAACTAAAATATAATGAACCAGAAGTTTGTTATTATTCTCTCTCTTTAAAAAAAAATGTTACTTGAAGGGCCTTTCCAGGTTGCCACGTTGTTTTTTAAGTAATCAATAAATAAACCCAACATTTGCAACCTTGGGATTCTAAATTGATTTCACCCTGAGGCTTATGCTCTTCAGAACAAACTCTCAGTCTTCCTAGTAGTAAATAGTTTGAGGCATCCCAAATCTTTGGAAGTTTATATAGATCTCTGCAACAGAATTTTTGTAAAGCCACTTGCCATAAAGGCTGGAGGTAAAAGCCAAGTCCAATGCAGTCTTATTCCAAATGCACTGTGGAGTGTAGATGCAAAACATCCAAATTACTTGTTCCAGGGACTTCGCTATTTTTGTAAAGTAACACCAATAAGGAACAAGGTAGGCGAGTGTATAGTGGATTAGGGGAGTTGTCAGTTTTGGGTAACAGTGGCTCAGAAACCTGGGATTCAGCTATACTGCAGTTGTGTAAAATATTCCTAATTCTGATGCATTCTGGGGTCAAGTGTCTGCTGTGGTGGAAGGTCCTTTTAAAACCTGAGCCCAGCAAGTTCTTACCAAAGGAGCTAAATAGGATCCCTAAATGCTGAGATTGAATTTACAGTGGTGCCAGCATTTCAGCCGAGTGCTTTATTATATCTTTAAAACAATGGATTGACACCAGAAAATAGAAAGATGGATTGGATGACGGCAAGAGCCACCCTGCATGAGCTATTCTTTTCCCCACACACTGGCTCCATCTAAATTGTGCAATATTAGAAATGCATTCTGGCGTGTTTGTTAATAAAGACGCACAGCTGAACGAACACTCCCCCCCCCCCGTTGTTGTTTCTTTTCTTCCAGCCTCACTGTCTATCTCTAGAGAAATGTTATTGGAATCATATTGCATTTTCAGGTCTGATGAAACTCCAGTAAAATAAGCATTTTATGCAAATATAGTGTGGTGGAAAGAATAACATGTTATGTGCCATAAATCTTTAGGTAACTGGGGCTCTCATTTCTGTTTCCTGTTTAACACATCTCAGTGGGAGGCAATTATTTTTAGGCTGTGGTGGGCTACTTATTCAGCATTGAGGGTCATGCTGGAAATGATACAAATTGAAGGACTACAACAAGTTTTGTGCACTTTAATTTGCTCATAAAGTAATATACACTCTTTACCTGCTGTTTTCTGTGGATCATGGCTGCTGGTTTCATGGTGTTTCATCTGATGCTACTTGTGAGATGTGGCACTATGTGGGCTACTTATCTTGCTCACGTTAAAAATCTATCATGTACCAGAGGATTTCAGGGAAATGATCCCCTCCTCCCCAGTTGCATGCGAACAGAAGAATAAACACAATGGATGCAGCCAACAGTTTCCTTTGTGCTGTAATATTACTATTGTTCTGAAACTGGTACTCTCAAATAAGAAAACTGGAATCAGTCCTGGGGGGGGAAATGTTAGTTAGATTTAGAACTCCTGAGAGTTTAAGAATAATGAATTGGAGCTGCTCTTTACTTGCCTCTTTTTTTCTGCCCTCATTATACCTGCTATTAATTAAGGTTCACATATAACATTGCTTGCAAATGTGTAGACCTGGATGAGTCATCTGAATCTGTTCATTTGCCTCTTGTTTTGCCATGGTGCACCTTTCCTCTAGCTGATGAACATTGTAAGGAGGATTGTGTTGGTAGGTTTTCTTTGGTTTGGTGTGTAGCTGGTCCTGTTTGGCACCAAAGAATTGGAATACCTTGTGATTATGCTTCCTTCCTGATCGTGATTGTAATAGCAGCTTAGATACACATTGCATCGAAGTTGGTATATCTTGAAGACAGCAATATGGTTGGACCTTGGGATGGATCAGCATAAGTCTTTATGAAGCTTCTCACAGAACAGTATATCAATAAGGCAGATACATTCATCTGAAATAAACTTTAAGAAAAGACAAACTAGTGCATAGGAGTTCACAGGGTCAAGTAAATCCATAACAAAAGACAGAAGCTATGAAAATTAATTCATGGCAATTCACTCATTGAAAGTTACAAAGCCTACAATATGTCTGATGCATATCCTAAGAGTATTTAGCATGTATATATTCATTCCAACTGTCCCTGTTTACTAGGGACTGTCCTTATTTTATCTTGCTTGTCCCTGGTAAACCATTGTTTTATTTCCCCTTTTCAAGGACAGCAGGATAGGAGGACTGAGTAGGAGAACGGGATAGGAAAGAAGGGGAAAGAAGCTGATTACTTCTCCAGCCGTGATAAAATTCAAACTGGAGAATAATTACAGTATTCTAATTGGGGGGGGGGTGAATCTGTCACATTTTTGTAAAGCAATTCCCCCTAATATAATAAATTTTTGAATGCTATTTTCACTAATGTATGGATTTTATATGACCACTTTAAAGAAATATATGCATGTTTGTGCACATTACTTGGCTGGAGAACTGCATTGCAAAATTTGGAGAAGTGTGAATTCTGAAGCATGGCTGTAGTTTGGTTCACGCATTATTTCAAAAAATGTGCATTAGATAAGTTTGCCTTTAAATGTGCACTGGATCAAATTTCTCCCTCGTTTCTAATTGTAATGCTCACTTCATGTTGGAGGCAAACATTATAAGCACATGGAGTACATATTTCTGAACCAGGTAGTGCGAACTTCAGCCACATTTTGTTATTGTTGGCATCCATCTGCCTCAAGAGTGTGTTAGCAGCACCAAAGTGACCTCTTCAGGGCCCAAGCCTGGACAGTACATATGGAGGTCCTGGGCAGCCCAGATGACAAAATTCCTCCTCTTGGCCTTGCAGATGTGTGGTCCAGAGGAAAGCAGAGCAATATGTTTGGCACCAGCTTGGCTACAGGAGTTTCCATAAGGAGACATCATCCAACTGTCTTAGGGACTCCACTCCAGATCACTTCCCTCCACAGCATGTGCAGTAACCACCTTCTTGACTGTTGGACCCACTATTGATTTCATCTGCTCAATCTGCCAGAGCCTGTATTCGCATGCAGGAGAAGTCCCTAATTCACTGTTTGAGGCCCACTGGCTACCCTCACCTGGTTTAGCCAGCCAGTCGAAGGCGTTCCCAGGGTGTGGCCACTGTCACATGCTGACAGTGTATTACGCCTCTCCAAATACCCCATACAGTGGCACCTCTGGATACGAACGAGAGCCCCATTAGCATCCTGAAGCAAACGCAACCCGCGTCTGCGCGGGTTGTGATTCGCCGCTTCTGCGCATGCGTGTGACGTTATTTTGAGCATCTGCGCATGTGCGAGTGGCGAAACCTGGAAGTAATGCATTCCGTTACTTCCAGGTCACGGCGGAGCACAACCTGAAAACACTCAACCTGAAGCAACTTTAACCTGAGATATGACTGTACACCCCTCATTACCAGTCCAAATTCTCAAAATATGCTTAAATTCACCTTTCCTCCAAGCAACAATTTTAAACCAGAGTTTGAAGTAGGTTTGTGAAATGCAACTTGGATGTTATGCAAACACCATGGCTGATTAGCAAAGAGGGAGTATATACGTGAAAGAGGTGGGAGAGAAATATTGGAGGAGTGGGGAATGGATGTGTTATCATTCTTCCACTATATGCACCATAGTGCTGCAAATGTAGACCTCTCCTCTTTTATGCAGGCAAGTATGTAGTATGTAGGGAATTCTGCAGTACTTATTTATTGTATTTATATCCCACCTTTTCTTTCAAGGAGCTGAAGGTATGTGGTACCCCCCTCCTCATTTAATCCCCACAACAACCCTGTGAGGTAGGTTAGGCTGAGAGGCAGTGACTGGCCCAAGGTCACTCAGTGAGCTTCATGGCCAAATGGGTATTTGAACCCTGGTCTCCCAGGTCTTAGTCTGAAACTCTAACTGCTACACCACACAGGCTGGCTGATAATAGAGACTGTTCCCAGTCCTTCAAGCACCATGTATGCCCTGGAAAATGTAGGGGGTGGATTAGTACGAGATGTGTGCCTCTAATATAGATCAGGTCCCTTGCAGAAAAGTTATCCTTGTAGACTAGAGGCACCCTGACAGACACACAGAACAGTGATGGAGGAAAGACAGTGACTTGTGGGTCTGACATTCTGAATATCCACTTGTTGCTTTGCCACCTGATGTGATCCGGCTCAGATTTGTTTAACTCCCTGCCAGTGGCAAAACAGCTCAGTCCTGGAAAGGGTAAATAGTAAGCACTGCAGAAGTTAAATAGAAAGCAGCTGGGGAAATCAAACAGAATACCTGAGCCCAGCAGCCTGGGCTGATTTCATTGTGGCCAGGGAAACAAGAGAGAAAGTGGAGGAATGATCTCTCTTTGTCAGACAGCTAAGCTGTTAGAGGTTATGAGATTCTTTTATTGCGCTAATTTGCAGGGCGATGCGCTGACAATCTCTCCCTGTTGCACAGAGAATATATAAATTATGCCTGCAGGACGATTAACTGTTTGTCCAGGCTAATTGTCAGCATTAAATCTTGCTCAGTCACAATTTTAAAGCTCAATTTAAACTCTCTATCTTTAAAGAAGCCTTACTCCCACTTCCCACTTCCCCCTCCCATACACACACACACACACACACACACACACACACACACACACACACACACTACAGAGGGAGGTGGGTATAATAAAGATTTAATGGTTTAAGTCAGCTTCTCTTGTAACAGCTAAAGTTATAATTGGGTGTGTGTATAACCGAAGCATCCACAGACGACAAGCCTGCAGAGTTTCCCTTTGCCTTGGCCACTAATGCCTTATTTCAAATCCCATTGTCTTTGCTACCATGTATTAATTTCTGAATTATGGATTATTGTTCAGAGACCTCAGAGTCGGAGCAATTCCCTGCCTCTATTACTGCATAAATCTTCCCCCCTCCCTCCTGTCTGCCACTCTGCTTAAAATAGCCATGATTCATCCTGAAGGACTAAAAAGAAAAGCAGGGACTTAAGAGCACATATCCTCTCTGTATAGCCATATTCAGAAGCAGAGGGGACTAAGTGGGTCCTTGCCCCCCCCCCCAAGCTGGGTATCTACAGGGCAAGCTGACCCATTTGCAGAAAGCAGCACCCAATGACGTCTGCCTCCGCAGCCAGCTTGATTAAGTAGTTAGGCATAAGGCTTGCCCAGGGGGGAAATAGCAAAGAGCTCAGCCTTTCCCAGACATTTTTTTAATGCACATGTAACTAATGTGGACGAGGGGGCAAGGGCAGGTTCCCCATCACCACAAGTGTGCTTGTGTTAATTGTGTCCCTCTTTACCCTCATCTTTGGAACTATACATTCACACACACACAATCTTACACTTCGAACCCACTTGGTTCTTCTGACTGTAAATGGTTTTAACTGGTTTAAAATTTATATTGTTTTATCCCTGCCTGGTGAAATGCAGGTAAGGAATTTAACTACTACTAGTAGTAATTAATAATAATAAATACTATCTGAATACACAACACACATTTGGAAATCCTGGAGAGGAAGGAGTTGATTATTCTCAGTTGGGAATGCATAGATCAGTCTGTTTCCAGTTTGTGGCAATTCCACAGTTGCATTTATGTGTAAGTCTGCCCCCCTCCCGGTTTCCGCATTATTCCACAATTTTATGACAGAAAGAAATTGCATGGAAGCTCATGTTAAAGGAGTGATTCCAGTAGTGTATTTAAGCACTTTAGTATTTAAGTATTTTTTTTGTGGTGAGGGAACCCATGTGAATCCATATTTTTATCCCATCATCTACATTCCTTGTTCCCCAGCCCTTTGCTCTCCATGACAGTTTCTCAGTGCTTACACACACAGAGAGAGAGAGGAGGGCCCAAAGAGTTGGCTAAGAATTGAACTGATGACTTTCTGGGTAAAAGGTGAGGGATGTGATCAAACGAGCAGCGCCGACATCCCATGTAGCTCTTAGACACTTTAATTGCTGTGAGTGAAAGAGCAGCTTCCCTGCATTGCCATGGATGCTGCACAGCAGAGCACCCAGGGGTTTCACTCGAGAGTGGCAAAAGGTGAACGGATCGATGGGCAGCAGAAGAAAATAGCCACCTGGGAGCTGGGAGGGGAAACACTCCTTGCTAATCTTGCTGCTTTTGACAACCAGTGGAGACGCAAAAGGGCTTCTACCAGCTCTTTTGTTCTGTTTGCGTTCTCCTGGATACTGACAGCTTCTCTCGGGTTTTTTCTGCCTGCTTCTACAAAATTAGGCAAGTGAGAGAGGGTTGCCAGAAAGAAGGGCAGAAAAAAGGAGAGGGAGGCAGATAACTGCAGTCAGAAAAATCCTGAGGAGATGTGGAAGCATCTAAAGCTAAGTGGTAGTTAGCTGGGAAACTTAAAACAACATTCACTTTTCCTCACAGTCTGCTGGGCCAGACAAATGCTGCCCCCCATCTACAGTGGGGGTTAATGCCAGAAACATCAGGGGAATTCTGTGCAAGGACCAAGCAACAAGGATAATCTGCTCCCATTAATCTTACAGCAGGCTGGGGGGTATACCCAAGGGCCACATTCCATTCTGGGCAACCTTTTGAGGGACTTAAGCCACTGGTGGATGGGGCCAGGCCAGAGGCAAAAGTGGGCAAAGCAATGGAAGTAAATTTTGCCTTTGTACAATGAGGCTAGGTTCTGTACTAATAATAATAATAATAATAATAATAATAATAATAATAATAATAATAATAATTTATTTATACCCCGCCCATCTGGCTGGGCTTCCCCAGCCACTCTGGGCGGCTTCCAACCAAATATTAAAATACAGTAATACATCAAACATTAAAAGCTTCCCTAAACAAGGCTGCCTTCAGATGTCTTCTAAAAGTTTGGTAGTAGTTGTTCTCTGGTGGGAGGGCATTCCACAGGGCGGGCGTTACTACTGAGAAGGCCTTCTGCCTGTATATATACTCCATCCAGGAATGCAAGAGTTATGATCAGAGTTCAAGGACGCATTCCTGGGCAATGACACTTGGGGTGAGAAGCAGGGCAAGTTGAGGATAGTGGCAGGTGCCATAGTTGTAGCACCCAGTCCTATGGTTCTGTACTCCTCCACTCTACATTATACATGCACGACTGTTTATGTGTGTGCGCGCATGTTTTGAATGAAGGGAAATTATAGGAGGGGAGGGAGAAAAGGCAGTGGAGGAAGGGTGTCCTCTGCTCTAAATCTCATCCCACCCCCACCCCATAAGTGATGTTTGCCTCCTCGGGGTCCTAGAACATTTTGCCTCACATTTCAAACATGAACATGGGATTGTATTTCAATATGAAATTTGGCACGTTACTCCAGATTCCAAACCCTGCCATCAAAGCCACCTTCCCACTAAGATGGCCTGGTGCACAAGGGGACAGGGCTCCTGCACTTTTAATAGTTATGTTGGGAAAAAGGGGGGGGGGTTCAGCAGGTATAACTGATATGACAAGCTATGCCTGCTGAAAATTCTTCTGCACAATTATTAAAGGTGCAGGAACCCTGTCATGGTTTTCGCTTTCGCTTTGTTTTTGTCAACCTGGCCTAAGGTTTTTGTCAAGGGGTTTAATGCACAGATTGCTTTGGTACACAATTCAGATTGCAAAGCACATACCTATGTGCAGGGCAGGCACAGTCATTTGTGTGGTTGGCATCCTAAGCCACAGGACTGTGCAAGCAAGTGGCCACTCCTTCAAGTGGGCTTGGTTTGCTGAGTCTGTTCATACCAGCACAGTTGTCTCCACATTCTTGATAATGGAGGACCAATATCGCTGGACCAGAACAGGACCAGCTCGTTGTCTGATCTGTCTGGAAGCAGCTCCCCCATGGGAAGCAATTCTTCAGGGACAGGAGGTACTCCTGGTACTGCATTAGGCTGCTTCTTTCCTGGCACACAACCTTCTTTTTCAGCATCAGCGAATGAGTCAAGAAGACCTACAGTGGTTCCTCGGGTTAAGAACTTAATTCGTTCTGGAGGTCCATTCTTAACCTGAAACTGTTCTTAACCTGAGGTATCACTTTAGCTAATGGGGCCTCCCGCTGCCACCGCGCAATTTCTGTTCTCATCCTGAGGTAAAATTCTTAACCCAAGGTACTATTTCTGGGTTAGCAGAGTCTGTAACCTGAAGCATCTGTAACCTGAAGCGTCTGTAACCCGAGGTACCACTGTAACAGGAAACTTGGAAAGCTGCCTTTATACTGAGTCAAACCACTGGTCCACTTGGCCCATTATTATCTGCAGTGACCGGCTGTGGCAAGAGGTCTGCTGCAGCCTGCAGGCAGCCCAACATGGAGGTGTAGGATACAAAGAGTGTGGGATTATGGGATAGTGGGCAGGTAAGCTGGCTCTCTGGATGTTGGAGCATTAGATGCAGGGATGCAGGTGGACATAGCCTACATGCAACAGGAGAACCTCACACTGTGGCATAATTAATGACGAACCCCCATGTGAAGGTCCTTCTGTGCAGGGTGCATTGGAGACAGGGATGAAGGGCACAGAAGGCTTTCCTGGGCTGGGCTTTATTTTATTTTTTAAAGGCGAGTTGCGAAAGCAAGTCCTTCAATGACAATGGCAAAGTGAAAGAAAAATGCTTTTTGCCAGCAGGAGAACAAAGGACGGGTGGCACAAGAGATACCTGGGCTTCTCAGCTGAGCCTGGTAGGGTGGAGGGAGAGGGAAGGCGGGAGGCGGGGAGGATGTTATGTTGCTCCGGCTAGGCAGGCAAGAGGCTTTCTTTAGCATACGCTCTGCATATTTTACTGCCAGCAAAGATGTGGTAATGATTTAATATGCAAAGGTAGATAGCTTGGCATTGATATGCATCCACACTGCATAACATGCGCATACATATTTCAAAGTGGGGTGTGTGTGAGAGAGAGGAAGCGGGTGGTTGAAGGCAGGCATTTGTCAGGGTTTAGCCCTGGGAAAGATTTTTCTCCTTGAAATGGAGTTGGAGGGTGGGGGAGGGAAGGAGAAGGAGAGGGAGAGAGAATCATGGTCAAATCAAATGATTGAGACCTTTAAAGCATTAGTGAGCGATGCACAGAATATCTTACATTTTTTAAAATATATATATATTATTCGAGAGTATTAAATATCAGAATATTAAACAACACTTTGGAGGTGGGGAAGAAGGCCAAATGGGCAGGCAAAGGATTAAAAAATAAATAAATCAGGGGGAAACAATGCACATTTGTTTCCTAAACAAAGCACTGGTGTGCCGTGAAGGAATACAGGGGTGTGGAGGGAGAGAGAAGCTGAAATTGGAATCCTTCCCCTCTGCCCACCTTTTCCTTTGAGAATTTGCAACAAGCTGGAATGAATAGAGTAAGTGCAGCATCCTAAGGGCTTTGTTTGGCTCTGGTTCGAAATTGAGCAGTGCAGGGGGAAGAAAAGGAAGCTGGGTGTTTTTCAGAGCCACACAGCTGAAAAGGAAGGAAAGGTTTCGGGGTGCCAGTCTCTGCGTGTTTGGCACTTGGTTGCCATTCTCCTTTCTGCTGCTCCTGGAGAAAGAACCTTCCAGTGGAGGAAGAATCTGGTGTTTGTTTCACAAATCTAATTGCATTGGTCACATCCATATCATGCACTTAAGAACTATTGTAGCATGCTAATGGTCATGGAGAGCCCTGGGAAATGCAGCTTGTTTAAAGGTGCTGGGGATTCTAGCTCTATGAAGTCAACCCCCCTAACAAACAACAGTACTTTACAGGATTCTTTGTGGGTGGGAGCCGGGACTGTTAAAGTGAGATGAGTGCTTTAATTGTATGGTGTGGGTGCCACCTATGAATTGACAGTCAAGTGAGGGGGGCGGAGTTTCTATTTAATATTGGCCATGTCTATGTGCAAGTGACCCATGGCACACAATCCACACAGTGCCACTATGGGTGGGTTGGCCTGCAGGAAGATTAGCTGCCCCCCGAGAAGACTAAGCTAGGTGGTCAGAGCTAGCCCACCCATGACACAGGGTGAGGCAGCTGCCTCAGGCAGCAGTAATGAAAGAGGTAGCATCTCCACCAAGTCTGCAAGAGGGGAAGCATTCTTCCACCTAGCTTTGTTGCTAGGTGGAAAGGGAGTTTCATAAAGCATTTCTCCTTGCTGAGCCTCATGGGCCCCCCATCGTGGTGGTAGCAGGGGGCGTTTCGCCTCAGGCACCAAAATGTCTTGGATCAACCCTGTATGTGGCCAATAAGCAGCTTCTTCTGTCCTTTCAGCAAAGCATTCCCAGGGACCAAAGTGAGTAGCCAGCCACACTTATCAGCTAGCAGGGACCTGTGTGGGCTAGTACAAACCACACACAAAGACGGTACATTTAGTAAAAGCATGAAGGCTATTTCAAAACTAAATAATAAATGTGAACAGGATATTAAAGGATGCAAACATACCAAAAGATGCCAGCATGGTTGAATAGCAGCCAGACATGCTGCAAAGGCAAAAGAAAAGTTTATTTTAATGTGGAAACCTTGGGCCATATTAAGAAAACTTTAAAACAAAGAAGGCGCATGGCTATGAGGTTTGAGAGAAGGGATGGCACTCTTCACCTATCACTGGTGGGCATGAACATATATGAGAGGTGATGCGTGTGTGTCCAAAGTGTACAAGAGTGAATGGTGTGTGTACCTACATGTACACACAAGAGCAAGAGCCCCCTTTTTCCTCCAGGCTTGCCTCCCCCTCCTACCTCATTTGCATGCCCTGTAGTGCTTATTCTGTGCTGTGGAATTACAATATCTGCTATGGGGAACTTTTTAGGTAAGCATAATGCAGGAACCTTCCAAGGAACACACAAAGCCTCTTAGAACACATAGGAAGCATTTAACTGGCCAGCTCTGATTGCCCCTACGATGAAAAGCAGCATTTCAGAGGTGGTTCCTAGGCAGCTTTAAGCCTCCAGCTCTTAACCACAGCTCCCCACAGAGCCTAACTGCAACCTCCACAGAGTTTTTGGGTGACTGAACTAGGCATCAGGTAGTTTACAAGGGACAGATGGATGCAAAGCCATAATGATCCTTCCATGTGGCCCAAATATGCTACAAATTGGTCCAAACGACACCAGAGTGTGTGGCGGGGAACAGCATCTGTTTCAGTCAGACTGAGCTCTGTATCGCTCCCATCTCTGGGGAGCCAGCCACCGAGAGTGCAGCTTGCAATGAGGTGTGAAGAATGGAGAGGGCTTTGGTGGTGTTAATGACAGCGGGACACACTTCCCGAGCAGTAGAAGCTACTCTAAGTCGATCGCTCTTTAATTATCTGGAATTATAGTGCCGTTATCTAACCCTTTTTATGTTACGGTGAAGGAAATCAGGGCATACATTAATTATCTAATCCGTATGTAAAGTGTCATACATAATTTTCCCAGAGCAAAATGGTTCCAGCTTTCAGACCCGCATTGTCTCTTAGTAACCATGTTAAGGGGAAGAAAATAACAGCAGTCCCTGCAGTGGTTCCTGGGCAGTGTGCTATTGGGACTGGGTAAGATTACTCAGAGGAGAACGTGACCCAGAGGGAGGTACTTCACCAGTAAAGTGCTTTCTCTATATCGTGTGTCCTCCCAGGTTAGGCACTTGCAGGTGCTTGCCTTTCTGTGTATAAATTAGGTGGAGAAGAGAAAGCTGTTTGCAAAGTAGCACCTACTGTAGTACAGTGGTACCTCGGGTTACAGATGCTTCAGGTTACAGACGCTTCAGGTTACAGACTGCGCTAACCCAGAAGTAGTAGCTTGGGTTAAGAACTTTGCTTCAGGATGAGAACAGAAATTGTGTGGCGGTGGCAGCGGGAGGCCCCATTAGCTAAAGTGGTACCACAGGTTAAGAACAGTTTCAGGTTAAGAACAGACCTCCAGAACGAATTAAGTTCTTAACCCGAGGTACCACTGTATTGATGTGATATAGGCCTTCAGCACTGCCCAGTCCAGATGTGCCTCACCATTCCCCAAACTGGCATGAGTAAGCTCCATGGTCCAGCTAGGCAATTTTAGACACTGGAGTTAATGGTCTTTAGAGGGTCTGTTTCTTTGGCTGTGAAGCACACAAGTGACATATCTCTTCCACCTTCTGTCCAGACAGTGAACAACTATTCCATTCTTTGCAACTGTTTTTACATTCCTGGTATGTTAGAGCAAAAAACAGAAACCGTTTGCCAACCCTGTTGTCACACAGCATACTTATTTGAAGAGAGAATCCTCATCGGCCCTCTTACCTTGTCCTAAGACTTGATGACCTGCTTGTTTGTACATGCAGTCAACGTATTGAAGGGGCCAGATTCAGCTAAGTAGTCCTGCCAGAGGAAGCCCATGCAAGGACTTGTGCTAGCATAACAAAGCCTTCCCTCCTCTCATTGTCCCATGTGCCCCTCTATTGACTGGGGGGGGGGCATGTTGAGAGAACTTCTGGGACAGCACACAAGAGGAGGAGACATGGTGCTTAGAGCATGGTGCTGACAATGCCAAGGTTGCAGGTTCAATCCCCATAAGGACAGCTGCATTGCGAGGGGTTGGACTAGAGGATTCTTAGGATTCCTTCCAAATCTATGACTCTATGAAATATCTGTGATAGGGCAGAGAGTTCTAGCACACAAGTAGGAATGTTCGAGCAATTTGCTTAGTGCTACATTGCATTCCACTCAAGATGACTGCACATATTTGCTCCAACCTTGGCCAGAAATTCCACAAATATACCATAGAATCCAGCATATAAGGCGACTTTTGAACCCCGGAAAATCTCCCCCAAAGTCGGGGGTCGCCTTATACGCCGGGTATGGGCAGCGCGGAGCAGAGCCTGCCCCCCCCCTGCGGTGGCGGCTCCGAAGCAGCAGCAGCGGGCGGCGGGCTCAGCTCCGCGCCGGGCGGCTTTCTCCCAGCGCAGAGCTGAGCCCGCCCTCTGTTGCTGCCCAACGTATTAGACAACTGGGCTTATAACACAAATCCCCAAATTGCAGCTGCCAATTTGGGGGGTCGTCTAATACGCCCAGTCGCCTAACATGGCAGAATCTACGGTAATACAGATTGGAGATAGGAGTGTCAGAAAAGGGTGGTGCTTTAATATTCATTTCAAGAAGTCTAGTAGGCTAGTGAATAGCATCCACATGTCCTGATGTTTTTGGATGCTTTTTTTAAATAAAGGCATGTATACGTGTCCCTGTATATAAAGTAAAACCTATGTTCTCCTTCCCTCTTGTAATGTCATAACTGGCCTATCAGGTTGCTTACATTTTTGTAGCGCTAAGCCCTGCATCCATGAAAAACCAGTCAAACATCCAGAAAGGGCTGGTATGTCCTGTTACTGAGGTGCGAGTAGGGAACGGGGTGGGAGCGGAGATTCATTCAGTTAACCTTCTAATGTGAACCTACCGTATTTTTCGCTCTATTAGACGCACCGGACCATAGGAGGGCGAGAACAGCGCGCCCCAGGCTTTGGGATGCAGGCTGCTATCCGCAAGCCTTGGGAGCCCGGCTTCCTCTCGCTCTCCAGGCTTCAGCGAAAGCCTGCATTCGCTCCATAGGACACACACACATTTCCCCTTCATTTTTGGAGGGGGAAAAGTGCATCCTATAGAGCGAAAAATACGGTACTTCGTTTGCACTTTTCAAACCGATGTATTAACCAGTTATCCTTTTGATATTTGCATTTCTCCAAATTTTGCAATGCAATGCAGTAGAAGGTACTGGTGGGCACACTGTCACATGTGGGTGCCACATGTGCCACCCCTGAACCAGCTTACAAAGCATATATTCCCCTCCCAAGCATATTTGGTGAAATAGTGCCCCCATTTTTGCTATCTGCAATTTGGGTGGGCCATTTTCCCTCAGCTCCGTAATGCCTACAGATCATTTGTCCATGGCAAAGATGACTCACCTCTAACAATATCTACACTTGGAAAAGAAGAAGAAAACATGCCAGACTTCATCTTAATCTGTTTTAAATGTGCTGAGCTTGTAAACGCAGCTATCTAGTTAAACATAATAACGCTAACTTAAAAATCACTGTTGCATTTGTTGTCTTTCACCCATGAGGCATCGTGGTATGCTAATATGCACGGCCTAATTGATGTTATTAATTCAATAAAAGGAACCACTTCACATGTACAAGCAGTGAAAGCTTATTAAGGGCACTGGGAACACTGTATAGCTGTGTTGATGTCATGCTTATTATATTTGTTGGATTAGACAGGCCTGGATGTACTCTGTACCAAAAGGAATTTGGGTCCTGGATAAACACAGCCAAATACTGCACTTGAGTTATCCATATATTTATTTTTCTTCGTGTAATTTCAGGCTTGGTCGGACTATTCATTAGGCAAACAGAATATTTGTCCTTGGCCTCATCACTGAAAGGCATTGGATCTTCCTGCTGGAGACCATGAGAGCTGTTTGTTTGGCTCCACCTTTTGTTTGCCTGCTGCTGCCACTTTTTCTCCTAACCTACTGCCTTAAATGCCTCAATGCTGCCTTCTCCCTTAGCATATTTCACTCCCTATACCTCTTGGCCAGCCAAAATTTGATACAGATTTAAGCTTTCTGGGAACACCATGGAACCATCAGAAAAGATCAGGCACTTGTCCTACAACTTGCCCCTTTCCATTTCCCCATTCCTTTCTTGGCCATTCCATCCCTAGAACCTCAAGGGGACAACAGCACATGGCATCATAAAGACATGCAAGCACATAGCCCCAGCACATTACATAACATGAAATCGGTCACCCAGCTACCATGCCATTGTTCATCCCCCACACATACCCTGGCTATGCCTCCAGCACCTGCAAGCACAAATAATGTGGAAGAGAAAGGTTTGCAGTTGTGTGAGGTAGGTTGTAGGACAAGGCCACTTCCGCCTTAAGGAGGAGGTGGTGTTGCGGGCTCTCACGACCCCTCCATGTGCGCAGGGCATAGGTGGCCAGCCCTGCACGACTGGGAGATTCCCGGCTTCGTCACTGGCCAGGCCGACCAATCTGGTTGGTCTGGGGGTGTGGCCTGCCCGATAAAGGCAGGACACAGCCAGGAGATCTCTCTCTTTCCGGCTTCCAGCTGCTCTGGTTTCCCCACCCTCCCAACCTTTAAGGTTTTCATCTCTTTTGACCTCCTACTCACTCTGCTGAGGCTCACAGGAGACTTGCTTCAGGCGCCATCTTCTTCAGTCGGAGAGCTATGATGACCTTGCTATGGACTTCGGTTGGTCGCCGTTGAGGGGCCTGGTAGGAATTTTTCCACTTGGCAAATTGGCACCAGCCACTTGGCTTTCGCCTACCTCGTAGCAAATTGTCACAACTTTTTAAGGTTTGGCGGTTAGGCATTGGAATATTTCTGGAAAAGAGAAGAGGGGAGGTAGTGCCATCACCTGCCCCGCATATTGAAGGGTATTCCGTTAAAGGATTCCGGAGGGCGTGGCCCTGTCCGAAGCCTAGGGAGGTTAGGGCCTAAGGCACGACCCCTATCGGTGACCCCTGGGGGAGCTTCTAGTTGATATGCATCAGCTGGACTCCCCCTACTGGTGGTTAACCCTTCCCGGAGATGGTTAACCGGTGGTTTACCGGTAGTTAACCCTCCATGCAGACAGGCTGGAGTCAGATATAGTTGGTTAGATCCAATGCCTAAGCTAATACCGCTCATCATCTGTAACCAATAAAGTTGTGGCTTTTTTTAGCCCGTTAACCTTAAGTATTTGAGTCATGTGTCTTTATTCAACCGGGGGGGGTCAGGACCTTGCCACGCAAAACACAGAGAGGAGGAGAAGGAAAGTCAGTTGGGTCAGCTGAGGAAGAATGTAACAGGGGAGAAAAAGCCCTATGACAGTGCTTCTTTTCAGGGGATTCTCAAGGCACCTCTTTTTGTTGAGAGAAATAGTAGATGGACTGATAGAGCAGAGAGGAGAAGTGTAAAATGGGAAATGCAGAGAGGAAAAGGAATGTCTTGTGGGACAAGGGAAGCTGAAGTTATAGAAATGTGGGGTTGTGTGTTACACTAAATATATTAATTAATTCCACCGATCATGTTGTTGTGGGTCTCCCACTTGTTTCATGGAATACAGAAAGGAATGGTTTGGTACATATGAAGTGAATGAAGAGAAATGAGGGAGCTGAGCTGAGCTGAGCAGCACATACACATTTTGAGCAGTTGGAGAACTAGAAGCGTGCTTCAATTTGAACGTGAGAAGTGAAATTCTCAGGAAACCAATTCTGGTCCAGATTCCATTTGACGCATGCAGCACAAACACAGAGGAGCAGAATATTGAGACCTTTTAGCTATGCCGCACATAGTAATTAATGAGGGGAAGTAATTAAAGTGGACAGTAGGTGGCTGTTGGAGAGTCAAAGGATTGGATCTGCTTCAAGACAAAATAGCAGCAGAATATAGCTATAAAATTCAGGTGCCACAATACTATTGTTAGCTCTCCCTATGATCCACACACACCATTAACAGAAGTGCTTTGGGGTAATTTTCCATACTAACAAACAGAAGCACGGTAACCAAATTTCACAGTTGCAACTAATTCATTGCAGCTCCCTTCATCATAGGTGTGTGCAGGGGATGTGCCCCGGTGTTTCAAAAGATCTGCCCTTTCCTCTGATCAGCTTGGTCTTTTTTCTGTATGATAAATCTCCAGTTTTGGATTCTCGACCACTCTTCTTGTAGTTATTCCATTAGCTTTTTGCCTTTTTATCTCTTGTTTGTCCTTGGTTGCTGGTCTTTTCACTCAACCCTTCTTCTCCATTGAAACAAGCAAGCAAGGAAGGAAGAAACCCTTGGGTTTGCACCCTAATGAAATGCAGACACCTGTGCTCACCATCCTAGTCTTCATTATTTAAAGCCAGGGAGAACTGAGTTCCCTTCAACAGATAAGAATATACAGTACATGATATGGGTTTATTTGTAACACTTTCCTTAGCTGTTGTGCATTGTATTACAAACTAACATTCAAACCACTTTCTGTATTACCAAAATCAACTCAGGTGTAGCATAGTTCCAAGAATGAGAATTTTTTTGTTGGTCTTAGAAGTTTTAAATAATCGAAAGCAGAACAAGGAAGCACATCTCCAATAGTGATATTTCTTTCAGAAAAACAACAACAGAACATAAATTCAGGAGTATAGAAACATGAAAAAGCTTTCCACTCAGGTATTGGTCAAATGCAAGATGTTGAGTGCCATAATTTAGGGGAAAGTATGTGAAGTTTCAGATTGAGATTCTAAAAATGGGAGAGTTGCAACACACATGCACAGCTGGTACCTGTGCAAACTGACCTTTTGAGGAAACAGGAGCTTTACTCTCCATGGTGGTGCCCAGGCTTTGGAATTCCTTCACCGTTTGAGCATCAGCAGACAGTGGGGTGGAGGCACTTATCTGACCTTCTGGCAAGTGAGTTGCTGCTGCTCACCTGGAAGGAAAGCAGGAGGCAGTGAGAAGAGCAGTGCAGTGCAGTGCAGTGCAAACATATCAGCAGTAACACTGGATTGGCTCTGCTGGTGTGTTTGTACCTTGCCACCACCTCACCCCTCCCAATAAGCATCAGTGACTTACCCGCTGGAAAGTCAAATAACCACAACATTCACTACAGCTTTTGAGATTTGTCTAGCATGACTTTGTTTTTCAGGAACATGTGCTGGATCAAAGATCATAGAATCATAGAACTATAGAGGTGGAAGGGATCTTGAAGGGACCTTGAGGGTCATTTAGTCCAATCTACTGCAGTGCAGGAATCCTTTACCCAATGTGGGGCCCAAACTCACAACCCTGAGATTGAGTCTCATGCTTTACCCACTGAGCCATGTTAGTGTATGACGGCACTGATGCTGGTGAGCTTTCGGCTCCAGGTAAAGTCTTGGTATTCGCCCAGGCTCTCACTGGAGTTTAATGTCAAATTGGTATTATTATTTGGTTGCACTCTTATCTGCCTTTTTTCTTCTTCTTCTTCTGCTGCTGCTGCTGCTTATGCATACAAATTTTATTTTTAATTGTCACCTGCTCTGGAATTGCAGTTTGAAATGAAGATCAGGATATAAGCATTTTCAAAATTAGTAAACAAACACCCTGTCAGTCAGACAACTCATTCTTTGCGTAGGGAAGAGATTGTCAGCTCCACAGTGTTGTCAGACCTACTTGGGGCACAGCCAATCAAAATTATTTGTTTTGAAAATTTCCACTTAACAATGTCTAATCAATATGCAGATAGAGGTTAGCAGGTTAGTAGGAAAGCAGTTGAGTTAGCTCTTTATTAACCAATTATTCCTATACAAAGAACAGTTGCATAGCTGCCTGGGTAGACTAGTTTGACCAAAGGAGACATGACAGAATGGATGAATACTTTTGATACCGCAATTTTCGCTCCATAAGATGCACCTAGTTCTTAGAGGAGGAAAACATGAAAAAAAATATTCTGAACGAAACAGTGGATGTATGATTTTTGTGGTTCATGCTGTGGCCACAGACATGATGGTGAGTTTGGGGTAGCCCAATGCAAAAATCCCGAGGATCCATGTGGATCCGTGCTTTGTAACCACGTTTTTGCGCCATTGCGGCCCCACACAACAGTGGGTGCGTGATTTTTTTGGGTGCAGGCTGTAGCCATGGACATGCTATGTGATCTGATGGTGAATTTGGGGTGACCCAATGCAAAAATCCTGAGGATCCATGGGCTTTTACCTCCCCCCTCCCAGGCAGCCTTCTTTATCTCTAGCGTCCCTTATCTCCCTCCCCGATCGCTTGCCAATCAGCTGCTCAGCGGCTTTGTTTCCACACCCCCTTCCCTCTTTCTAAAAAAAAAAGCACAATTTGCTTTTTGCCCCTGGGCAATTTGGCTCCAGGGACCATGCATTCGCTCCATAAGACGCACAGACATTTCCCCTTACTTTTTAGGAAGAAAAAAGTGTGTCTTATGGAGCGAAAAATATGGTATATCTTTCAGGAACATAATTATTTTCTTTTATTTATTCAGTTCATATCCTATAGTTCCTCCCAAAGGAGCACAGAGTGGCAAACAACAAGTGATATAAGTTCAGTCTAGGAGGGCTAACTAACATTGTGGGATGAAAACTCCACCCCACCCCCCCAATTCCGAATCTTGCTAAAACTATTCATTCATAATTTTTTTATCTCCACTGCAGAAGATTTAACAGCAATTCCCCCCGTAATCTCCTCTTAGCTACTGGTTGCAAGCCTCTTTGAAATCAAGCACAGTGGCAGGTCCTGAGCAGCTCACGTACTTCCCAGAGTTTCTGAGATGGCAGTAATTGGTATTCCACAAGACAAACTACAGGCCTCGCAAAGGCCATCACTCCACAAGATCATTCAATCATACTGAGGACCAAACTCTCCAGACTGCTCTTAATGGGAAATGCAAGGCCCTGAGTGGTTCTCCCCACACAGCCCCACCTTATTTTTGTGCGGAAGGGAGCCTGCCGTTCTCGGTGACCTCCTTTGGATAGCCTCACCGCAGCTAATTGCGGCTGATCAAGCTGACAGATGTCCCTGGCAAATGCAACAAATCAGCTCTGCCTCATGATAAATTTCAGGCCTTCTTTTGTCATATGCAAGCCTTGTATGTACTTGAAATTCTCCCCTCCCCTCCATCTAATTCATTTCGTTTCATTTTTCTAATGGCTCGGAGAAATTTTACTAGAATTCTTTCTGTGCCTCCCTCATACTCACCCCGTCCATGGCGTATTTTGCCTTGGTTATTTATTGGAGATCTTTTCCCTGTTTAATTTTACCTCCCCTTCAGTCTGCTGTCCCAGCCACTGACAGCATTACATTAGGTACTTCTGCATTAACCGGGTAAAGGACAAGGTGGGACACAGCAACCTTTCCCCCAGTGATCTTGTGTCTGCATGGTACCCTAAAATTAAGAGCCACAGCCTATCATTTTGCTCCCCCACCCCTCCTCTTGGAGATGCACTTCTCTGCACACTTTGAGGTGGTTTTCTTATTCAAAATTTGGGCATAGGTCAGGTACCAACATGTACCTTGTCTTCTGAAGAGTTGCTGAGATGTTGCTAAATCCTACTAATTCCTGTGTTACTGATCTCTCTTTAAAGTACTATTGTGATCACATAAACTGGCCACATTTGCACACACAACGATAACATGTACAGCCTTTTAACAATGCACACTCTCCAGGCAGTCAGCAGGCACACAGAGCTACATACCTTGCTAATGTGGTTTCTACTACCTATCTGGTGTCAGTCTGGCTGAAGCCCCTTCCCTTCTACACAGCCAGGGCTGACATCAGGGATAGGCATCAATGGGCACCTGCCAAGGCCCAACAACAGCCAGAGTAGGCAGCCCACTGCTACCCCTTAGATTCTCCTCATTTTCCTCTCCTCCATCTTGCCATCACTGTCTGCTGATCTGTCCTTTCTGAGCATGCAAACAGTAACAAGAGAGTGGATAAACAGAACATCCTCCACTTGGCCTTCATCCAAACCTTAAATAAATTGGCCATAAGAATGGATTGCAGTGATATCACATGGACTCACTGAGCGCACCTTGTGCCAGAGACCTCTGAAACCTGGAACCAGTATGGTACACAACAATGGATTCTCCCCTCATTTCATAACTTCACAGACAGGCCAAATGACGATACCACAAAATGCATGTTTTGTGTTTGTTTTTTTATTGGCTGAATAAGAAGTGTGATTGGTTGTTAGTCTGTGACGTACTGCAAGGCCAATTATTTAATTGGGTAAATGATGCCAGTGTGTGTGGGGGGGGGGTGTCAGTTGTGGGGCTTTGCTAAAAGTACAAGGTAGGTTAGTGTCACTTTCATTTTTTCTCATTTGTGTCACTGAAATACAGAGAAATGATAGTAATAGAACCAGGTAACAAAACAAAGCATAATGATGAAAACATACAAGTAAAATAATGAAAAGTGTGTTGGTAGTTTTCATAAAAATGAATGTGGAAAAGAAGTTGTTTAAGGCGATATGAAGCCATTGAATCTGTAAAATTGGTTCGAATTTGGTTTTATTATAAACACAAAATCAGGTGTTTTGTTTTACAGCACCAACTTCTGTTGATGTAAGAATATGTAAGGTTTTGGGATAAGTCGGGTCCTCCATCAAGGAGGGCATGTGTTTTGGTGAGATCACCAGAAACTGCCTCCCTGTTGTGGGGCGGGACCATCTGGATGGCCACAACACCCCACTGGTTGCCCCTCTGTTGCTGGGCCACAAATTTGGTCAGTTGGGTTGGCTATTGGCTGCTGAGGGGCTACGTAAGCTGCTGCATGTCGCTGAAGAGTTTCACTTACTTGCGACATGCAGTGGATCACCCGCCCGCCTCTCCCTATATTTAGGGTTGTTCTTTTAGCCTTGCTATGCCTGTCTAGCAGTCATCTGTTTTGGAGCAGGGGCCCTGTAGGAATTTTGCCATTTGGCTGATTGTCTGGTGCCACTTGGTTTTTGCCTACCATGTAGCAAATCATCACAACTTTGTAAGGTTGGCGGTTAGGCAATTGGTTCAATGTTTTGGGGAGGGGATGTGGTTGGCTGTGCCTGCCCCTCACTTGCTGCTGCTAGGGAATTCCGTTAAAGGAATCTAGGGGCTCGCCTTGCTTTTGTCCAAACCCTAGGGCCAGGCCAGAGCCCCTGGGAGCATCTGGGGTGAGCTGTGAGATCGAAGGAGTTCTCACTCCCCCAGGATGCTTTCCCTTACTGACATATAGTGGTGCCCAGTTTCAGTCCTGTTCCTGCCACTGTGCAGGTTCAGGTAGCCTGGAACCAATGCCTAAGCAACCACTCACATGCTGTAATAAATAAAGTTGTGCCCAAAATTTAATGCCAGAAACCTTAAACTAAAATCTGTGTCTATTGTGTCTTCAATTGGGGGTGGTTTTGGGGGTCTTCACATGCAATGCAGAGCTGTTCAATGAGCAGTACCCTTCATATTATCCAGTGAAGAGTTATGTGAGTCTCAGAAGTTTGCTTCTAAACTAATTCTATAATGTGCATTCCCTGGCAACTACTTCATGCTATTGCTGCTCATTTCAACATAATAGTGATCTGCCTGATCGTAGAAGAATAAATACAATAAATCTTTTTTCTAGTGGGAGGGGGGCTTTAATGGGATCTTACATGGGTAGCAAAAATGAGAGTAAAATAAAATCTTACCTAGTCCAATAAAAAAGTGAGTGCATGCTTTAAAAGCAGTGACTCTGTTTCTGCACGTAGTCCCAAGTTCCCTACTGACTGGCTGTCTTATAATTCACCCTCTCTTGGTGCCACAGAGAGAGCTATAAATAAGCCTCCTGATACCTCAACATTAATTAACAGTGGATTTCACTGTTTTTATAATGTTCTTTCTTTGCCTTTGTTCTTCGGGTGGGCGATGCATCAGAGGACTGTTGAGATTCTCCCCCCTTTCTTTCACTTGGATTTGCACTGCCCTTTCTGTTGGATACAAGGGATTTAATTGTATTAACTTAATTGGCAAATGTATTGTTCAGACAGCTGTGCACCAGAAATGACTTTGTGTATTAGTCTGCGGGTTAAGTAGCTGATGGCAGCTCACAGTGTCATCTACCGCTGCCAGTCACCTCTGGACTAATTCGGCACTGACCAGCTTTCAAGAAGGTCCAGAGGCAAACTGCTCAACAAACACCCCCCCACCACACCACCCCCTTCACCCCCCCACAGACAAAATTTAGGGGACAGAGGGGATTTTCTGTGCAATGCTTTCCACAAGCATACTATTATCTACCACTGAATTAAATGAACAAGTGGATACAGATGTACTGCATGAGCAGCACAGAGGGAGAGAGCCAACAAGGGGGGGGGGAGACCTCGGAGATTTGAGCACCCCCAATTCACCCATGGGAATCATGCATTCAGATTCCTCAGGAAACTTTTAAAACCCCCATCTTCACTGCTCTTGTTATTAAACCTAAAAGGAAACAGATTTTGTGCAATTTGCCTAGATGCTAACTGGCTTATGATGCACTATTTAACAATGAAGGAATTAAAGTGTGGTTGAACGTCATCATCCCCCACCCCACCCCTTAAGAATGAAGGGGAAATTTTCATCTAAGGTACTATCATAGCTTTCATGCATGCAAAATAAAGGCCTGTTGCAATTATAGACATGGGTCTTCTCACGGCACCCCAGAGGGTTAAGATTATGCAATTCGTCACATCTTGGACAACAGTGAGCCATACTAAAGAGACACTCCAATTCTTACACACTGTATTAGCTACAGGTTGTTGTTGTTTTCTGCTGCCATTATAGATCTCTCCAATTGCAACAGCACAGTGCAAGTCCAAGAGCAATTGTGGGAGTAGCAATGTAGGTGGATAATGGGCACCTGCTCACCGGCCTTCCTGAACGGCCCTCCTGAACAGGAGAGATGTTTAGCACAGCACTGCAAATAACATTGTGTGGTGCATACAAGGCCTTTGCACCTGTTACCTGGGAAGGCAGGGAACACCATGCATTAGAAAGCTGCACATAAATAAAACAAATATTGCTCTGTAGTTGCGGCTCCAGATTGGCTACAGCTTTCTGCTTTCCATCTGGCTCTGGCTACATGTGAGGCCCACGTATCTTCAGGTCATCTGTCTTCCCTCTCAGGAGGCCCTGAATGTAAACAGAACCCCAAGTGACTGCGCTCCTTCTCAATCTTGCGGCGGGCGCAAAGACCCCCTGGTTTGAAGCCTATGATCTCAGGCACTTCTCGCTGTGAGCAACATGATTAACTTTCCTTGTTATTTCTTCAGATTTGGAAGCAGACAACAAACAGTGACAAGAGAATAACGAGGATTCTTCTCTTCTCTCAGCTCCCCACCCGCCTTTCTTCCCCTCTGCCATATCTTCAGCCTCCTTGAGAAATACTGCCAATCCTAAAAGAATTGCCCCTTCAGTCAAATGTGGCTTTAATGAAAAATACATATCCACAGGCTTTCTTTCAGCCTGTATTATTAATGTGACCTTTACTCAACTGCGTCCCTCTCCTTTTGATTTCTGTGAATAAATGTAATTAGGAGGGTGGGTGAGCTACAGCTGAGCTTCAGCAAGGGGTTCGAACTCTGGGTAGGTGAGCGAGATGTTACCCAATTAACTCCTTCAATAATGCAGCCATAGTGACAAGTGGAAGGTTCGTGCGGCAACTAACACTGTAGGGGGAAAATAGACCCTTGTTTAAAAATCAGATTGATGAGGAGGAAATTCTCCCTCAATCGGTGCAGCCCTGTGATGAATGAAGTTGTAATCTCATGTGTATACCTAAAATGTGCAGCGCGACTGGAGAAATCAAGCCCTTCAAATAATCAAATGCACAGCTAACACTTACAAGAATATGTTTCTGCCTTTCAAAGATGCATTCGCTTTATGTCATTATAAGCAATTTGCCAGCTTCGCACAATGGAACGCCAAGAAGGATTGGTGAGACAAACCAGCCTGCGTTTGGCACACAGTTTTATACTTTCCTACGTCCTTCTGAAGTCAAGGTGTTCTTTGAAATCTGGAGCTCACACATAACATTGAAAGCAATACTTTTTGTCATATATACATTTACAGCAGTTGAAACATTAAAATGACAATGGGGCATATTTCCCCCTCTCCCCCAGTAGATATTTTCTATGGCTTTTCCTCATTTCATAGAAGTAAGATCTATGCCAGTGGTTGGCAAATTTCGGCACCTCATCCCCACCAACCGCCTCATTCTCCTCTTGCAACTCTTCTTCTTAGCTATTGACCTGGTTTGTATGAGACGCTAAGCCAAACCTTGACTTACTGAGACAGTGTGAACGTGCAGGCTACTGGAAAGGAGCTCACCAGCACTTTGTTCCTGGCTGGACCTGTTTCCTGCCATGTCAAGCGAAGCCAACCTTGGTTATGGAAAAAGATAGAGAAGAAAGTAGTTTTGATTAAATTTAAAGGCAAACTTACTTAATTCATACTTTCAAAAAGAAGATACAAACTGAAACTCAGGTTCTCTGAGTTTTTTAATGCAGTTCTCCAGCCAAGTAATGTGTAAAAATAAAATGCACATACTAGTGTAAAGTGTGTCTATAAATGCAAGTATTGGGGGAAATTGGGGAAAATTTTCTTCAAAAACTTGTATGTTAGTCAAATCTGCATAAAAATGGGAGAAGTTCACACCAAAATGCTGATGAATTTTCACGAGGATTTAAAAAAACCCAATAAATCTACAACTTGGTACGGAAATGTGGAGCAGGTCTGTGTGCCTGTCACTTTTCCTGCTCTGTTAGACGTTGTAGCGATTTTGTGTCATGTCACAGCTATTGGCATAACCATTGTGGCAGCCATTTTGTGACTTGTGCTCATAGTCCTTTCCTGAAATTCCAGATGTACCCACTACCCTCCAAAATGTTGGTGACTACTGCTATAGCATCCACTCTGAAGTGTCTCATTGGATTACCTGAGGCTTACTCTCAGGTAAGAGGCTATAGGATCCCAGCCTTGGAAATAGTTCTCATAAAGAGAGAACCAAAGACACATGGAAAGAAGGCTTAAATTAAAGGGGAAGTCCAGGTTATTCAGCATAGCACAAGTGTGTCACAGCAAATATTACGCAGGTAGAGACACAAAATGAATTTGTAACAGGAATGATCTCAGGAAACATGTTTTTGTGTTGGTAGCAATAACCTGGCAAAGGATATACTGGATTCATTCCTCAGCTCAGAAGGAAAGAAAATGACAGGTTAAAAGGAGGGGAAACTATTCTGCATCTGCTTTGCATCAGTTTTTACAAGGGATAAAACCTGTGTGTGATGAGACGTTCAGAAGCACAAAACTGAGGACACAGAAAGATGGCAAAGGAGAATGTCAATGAATGCTTGAAACACAGAGCAACTGAGATCATACCTTTTATTTGGATCAACCACTATTCAAAAAGTAGTATGCAAGTGTTGCTTTGTGTTCTTGATTCTGTGGGACCAAAGACTACTGAGGCTTTGATATCCTTATAAAGAATCCTTGGACAATTGGAATGCGTTCAAGCCAGTGGGACATGAAAAGATTCGCTGATGAGAGTTGGTTGAGAAAATCTCAGGGCCACTGCCGTGTCACGTAGCAACAGATACAGATGAAATTGTGGGAAACTATTATGTTCGCTGAAGAATGAATACGGTGTCTGTCTTTGGAAAGAACGGTATAGAGAGTTACTGTTTTGACTTTTATAGCTTCAAAAACATCAGCATACATTATACCACACTTGGCACCCTGCTTAACTTAGTTGCCGCAATATATGCAAAAGTGGAGCTACCACCTGGAACTCTGCTGTTCTCTGGCCATCCAATGAAGCTGAATGTTGGGAGATTCAGGACAGAAGTGGAACTCACTCCTATAGGAGGTAGTGATGCCACCAACCTGGATGGCTTTAAAAGAGGGTTAGACAAATTATTAGAAGAAAGTGCTACTGGTGGCTACCAGCCATGGTAGCTCTGCCCTGCCTCCACCGTCAGAAGCAGTAATGCTTCTGAATACCAGTTGACGAAAACCACAAGAGAGGAGAGGTCTCATGTGCTCTAACCCTGCTTGCAGGTTTCCCATAGGCATCCAGTAGGCTATTCTGCCAATGGAAATTCAGAAAGTGCCTTATGTTTCAACTTTTAAACTCCTGCTGAAAACTTTTCTACTCCATCAGGCTTATGCAGCCAATTAAAAAAAATACATCTTTCCATAACAGCTAGTTGATTTCTGATTTTAATGATTTATATGGTCCTTATTGCACAGTTTTATGTTTAATTTGTTTAATTGCTGCACACTGCTCTGATGATTTTCTATGAAGAGCAGGACACACACACACACACACACACACAAGCTCATTCCAAGTCAGGCAGAGCTTCAGGGGTAAGAGCTGCAGCAGTCGCTGTATCAGCACCATGGACAGTTGGCTTGATGGCACTTTTAGAATCCTCTCAGGTAGAGTTGCCCCCACATCCTTGCTAATGCCAGGGGCACTTTGGTCTGTCCTGGCTTGGGTGGTTGGTCAAAGCAGAAGCCCTCCAAGGAAGATTCTGCCCTCCCCAGACCAAATCTGAAAGCAGAGCAGAGAGCAGTTTCAGAGTTAGGAAGGTATGGAACTAAAGTTAGTATGGAACTAAAGCCCACTTCATACTGCATTTTTCATGCGTATACCTCAAATAATTTAAGACTATTGCTAAAACTTTAAAGAATGGGTTACACATGCATGTCTATCATGCAGGTAAGCAGGGCTGCCCCACAGCTCCTTGGTGAGTGTTGCATACTCAGTAGCGAACCTAGCTTTTTCTTCTGTTGTGCAGTGTGCCCAAAGGGCAACTGAACAGCTCATGTGGATGCATGGGGCATCACTGGAACGACACAGGGAGATTTAACATACTGCTTTGCAATGAGATAGCTGTAATGTTTGGAGCCGGTCTGTAAGTTAAGAATAACTTGTACAGAAGAGAGGTTAGATTAATGCAACTGTAACAAAGGCTCCTTCTAACAAAGGCTAAGGATTTTGTAGGGATAATGTAAGGATTATGCCTGAGGGTTAATGCAAGGATCACACCTAGTTAAGATTAGTCGTGCATATTCCATATGTTGTCCTTTCTCTTGTGCAGGGCCTTTGAGTGGCATTCATCCCCTCTTAGTTCCCGGAATGGAATAAGTATCTCTCTGTTTATCCTGGGGTAAAAATAGCAACCTGCTGAAAACTCATTTCTGGATTCCTACTTTGTTTCCTTTTCCTCATCTGGAAAAAGGAAGTACCAGAATGCAGTATAGAAATTGGTTAGCAGAAAAGAACACTGGAAACAGATCACTAGGCAGGCAACTGGGTTTCAAAAGGCTAATGCAGGGAAGAGTGCTGGCATCAAAGGGGCTTGGGAACTCATTTCTATAAAGAGAGGGAAGAGAGAGAATGCAAAAGTAGCATGCTCTGGTCCCTGAGGACAAGACCACAAGGAGAGCTCATAGGAATACAACTTGCTCCAACTAAGGATGGAGGTGAACTGAGACCTTTGGGGCCTCTACCTCTAAGCCCATCTCTCTCAGGCTCCTCCCCATTTGTTGGATAGCTGCAAACATTTTAAAAGGGTAAACCCACTGGCATATATTTTGCTTTGTGCCCTCCTGCCTTGTGCACTCACTGTGCCACCGGACTGACAAGGCAGTTTGGGGAGCACCTGGTTCCCCATGCCCAAGGGAGGATGTCTGTGAGAGTCCAAGATCTGGTTTTGTGGGCCCTGGTGCTGTAGGATTCTATCTGCCAGGCTCAGGTTCACCTGAGAATATTAGGCTCAGATCCAGGAACCTCATGAAGTTCCTCAGCCAATGGCTCTGTAATCTCTAAATCACTGCCATGCTCACTGCTGGACTCCAGGGTCAATGTTACAGCAAGGCCCTTGGTCTTGAAAGTAGTTCTTGCAACCAAAATGATTATCACCTACACTGGACACCCAGGCATTGGATTTGGATTATTCTCCATCAATTAATGAGAAAAAGAAACCAAATTTGAGGATTATCGAAGGTGAAAGCAAATGTCAGGGGAATTCTCGTAGTGGTTTTTACTGTGTTTTCCTTACTTTTCAGGTGGCTAAGGTGGCTACTGGGCCAGGGCTGTAGTGGGATCTATGGCTCTATGATGACAATGTTGTTAAGAAACAACATATGATTATATCTTCCCTCACATTTCTCAACTTTTTCCATGCTAGTTACCCAAATTATCTTAGCCCATTTTACTTGACATTTCATTCACGTCTTTAATACAATGGATCTAGTCCACACATTTGTTCACCCTGTTACTTTAGCCTATCTGTGTGTAATTTATATATAAAAAAGAAATAAGGAGAGCGTCTACTTCACATTCTTTGGCCAAGCAGACTGAGATATTCAGCTCATAGCCATTGAATTTAATTTCTTTGCACTGGAGGTCATCTAGTTAAATGTCCTGCAGGATGTGTGTACACATGTTCCTAACTGATTAGCCCATATCATCTAGGTTTGCCACGAGCAAGGAGAAGCTAATAATAAAAGTATTGTGTCAAAGAGTTTTCTACAGGGCAAGGCAGGCTCATAAAGGCATTATCCATATGACTCCAAGATGTGAACTAATTTGCTACTGCGTAAGAAAAATCCAAGGTCAGCATGTTGTGATAGGATCCTGAGCTTTGAAATGAAATCCATTCAATGGTGCTTTAGCACACATCTACCCCATATGGCATGTTATCCAGCCAGTAGCTGTAGTGATCTCTTATGATCTAGAAGACAGGGGGAACAATGAAGAAAGCCCATTGCAATCAGAGATAGGGAGGTAATGAACGCTTCATTTCAATGAGGAGTGGTCTTAGGCTGCCCGATGGAGACAGTAGTAAGACCATTACTGAAGAAGCCCTCCCTGGACCTGGAAGAGCCCAATAATTTCAAACCAGTGCTGAATGCCCTTTCTGGGCAAGGGTCCCAGCCGTCACTGGCAAACAAAGAACTTGAACCCCCAGCTCTAGTTTTCCCAAAGGCTTTGATGCTCATATCAGATAGGCACATAAGACAAACTACAGGTTACAAGGTTCAGCAGGGGCCTAAGAGGTTTGGATACATGGCTAAGCAGAAGCTAAGACAGTGGTCCAACAAGCATCACACCCACTGTACCTTCCTTTTGAAAAGAGGAACTTGGGAAGCATACCTTTGAGTGGGTTGGCTCTGTTATGTGATGATAACCAAATGTTATCAATGTGTCATTTAGGGCAGACAGACTTACAGTAAAGGCAAGCTGTACTCACTGCTTGAACCTTACAGAGGGTTTGTATACAAAGCAATTTAGAAGTAAGCTCATGGGGTTCAATAGGACTTACTGTCAGGTTAGCGTGACTAGGGCTGCAGCCATGATACATTTGGGTTTCCTTTGAAACAAAACCTTTCCGCTGAGGATTAAGTATAGAAGCTGTTGTTGTTGTTGTTGTTGTTGTTGTTGTTGTTGTTGTTGTTGTTGTTGTTGTTGTTGTAAAACTAATGCCCAAATCCTGGCGCAAGCTTGTTGAGAGAGCTGGTTAACTGTCAAAAAAGGTACACATGACTTTCCTATCCATGCTTGATGTTGAATTTATGTGACTCATTGCCACCAAAGAAAAGAGCCGATTTGATTTAGTTAAAAAGAAAATTTAAAACTAAGTTTTTTAAAAAAAAACCACAAGAAAACAAAGAACCACCCTTAATTACTGAAATCCCAATTGCTTTAAGTACTGGCCAGGTGGGGAAGAAATTAAAGATATTGTGTGTGTGATTTGGTCATTTCGGATACCTTTGTGCATGTAGACATGTGGAGGTAGGTTAGGGTGGGAGAGTCTATGTGTTTAAAATAATCACACAGGCTGCACCCCATCGCTGGCAGACTCCTTTCGTCTGCTCTATAATCCATTAGGGTATTTTTCTTTCCCTTTTAGATCTAATCACAGCTAGCAGAGCAGGTTGAAGCATTTCAAGTGATTTCTGTCGTCTTATCCGGCTGCCCTTTTAAGGTTGTTATTGAACACTGGGGCTTGTGTTGATTTGCATGCTATTTTGCTTTTGATCTCCATGGCAACCACTACCAAATGGCCTGAGAATAATAGAGGTGCTCCCCCCCGCATACACACACAATTCCTGGAGCTGTAGGCAGGCTTGGGTGCAAAGAACAGATTCTGGAATATATTTATTTTTTAAATAACCTTAAAATTAAAATATGTATTTCAGCGGGGAGCAGGGTTAGCAAAGCAACACACTCTTTCCCTTTCCCCTGCAACTTCCTCCCCACCCCCCTCTCCTCACTTCACACCCACCCTTTGTGTTGCTACATTTGACAGATGTTCATGATGGCCACTTAAAATGAAATAAATGCATTTGGAAAAGGGCTGTAATAAGCAGCCAGAGAGCCACAGTGGTAGCAAAGCGGGGTGCATAAGACATTTGCAAGATTGCCTTATTGTTCCCTACTCTTTGTATCAGATCAGGAATTCTCAAACTTTGTCACAGTGAACCAACTCAAGTCTAGAAAACTCATTTTGTGTTTCCTCAACAGACACCTGGACTCATGGCGCCGCCATTTTCTTCTCTCGGTCTGTGTGGTGATATTTATTAAAGCAGGCCCTGGCTATTTTTTATTTACATATTTATTAAAGCATTTGCTTCCCACATTTCTTCAAGAAGCTTGATGTGGTATACTGGATTTCGCCTCCTTTACATTTTAACCTCTCAACAACTCTGTGAGGTAGGCAAGGCCGAGTGACTGGCCCAGGGTCACCCAGCGAGCTTCATGGCCAAGGGGGGTTTAAACAGTTGTCTCCCATTTCCCACTCTGACAGTCCTAAGGCCATTAGCTTGCTGAAGTTAAGCAAGTCTGTGCCTGGTCAGCGTTAACATGGGAGACTCCTTGCAAACCACAAGTCCATACCTGTTGACTACCCTGGAAAAACAAGGACATCCCACTTTTCCCTGCGAGAGCACGTTGGCCATTTTGGTTGCCTTGCTCTCACACGATTTCAGACTGAAATCTCGCTCCCGAAAAAGCATTTTTCCATAGTCCTCAATCTTGCATGTGTCATGTGATTCACACAGGATTTCGGATCCAGAAGATAGTGTCCGAGATCTAAGAGCATCACATTGTAGGGTATGCATGTATGCTGCCTTGGGTTCCCCGATGGTGGGGAAACAGGAAATAAATGTAAGGAAATAAATAACTGAAAGTGAGAAAGCATGCAACTGACTGTTACAGCCCTGCTGGGAGCTAGCTGTTTTGCCTCCTAGAGACTTCATTCCTCCTTTGCGAGCCACTGCATCATATGGTTGAGAAACTTGCACCTTTATCTCCAGCCTCAATCACTGTTGCCCTCTTGCAACTGCTAATGAAGACCTTTTCCAAACTGCCTGACAAAATCAAATCTTTTTCTGCTGCTATGAATACTATGGAACACAGGGGCTTTTTGGACCTGTTGGCCTGTTGGCCTCCTGTAGCTTCTGCACGGCACTTGTTGCAAGATAAAAATTTCAGGCATATTGTGTTTCACTTAACATATTGCCGTGCTTGCTGGTTGCTTGTTCACTGCATCCCTGTGTAACAATTCCTACAGAAACTCTGCGAGGTTGCTGCAGAGTCATTTCTCGAAAACTTGCCAGGATAGGAATGCCATCACCTCCTTCCCTGCTTGGATGTTGCTCATAGAGATTGGAAGCTACCTTCCTAAATCTACCATCTTACTATTTAAAGCAGGGGTGGCTAAAAAGATACTGCTGGACTACAGGTCCCATTGTCCCTGACACTAGCCATGATGGGTGGGGATGAAACACCCAGGCCAAGCAAGATCAGCTGATGGGGGAGACCCTGCTTACTGCTGAGTTCAGGACTATGAGGGAGTTCACTGCAGGGAGCTATCTTGTGCACTACAGCCCAACACTTAGTGGAATCACTCTCTATTTGTGTTAGGAGCATGGGGACTGCTTGAAAGTGCTTTTCAAAAGCTCAGTTTGAAGCAGTTAGCACTTCTCTTGCAAGCAGGTGGGAGAAGGTCTAGACTCTTCTTCCCCATCCCACTGCCACCCACCTGCAGGAGAAGCGTGCAAACAGCTTGAAACAGCACCTTTGAGCAGAATTTAACTTTGGATTATCAACTGATGAGTAGAGATGAAATCCTGCTGCTTCGAGGATGACATATGCTTCCTCTTCCTATTCACTTACAAAAGAGACACTCTTGGTACTGTTATTCTTAGTAAACTGCATGTTGAGATCCCCATGCACAGCCAATAAAGCAGGGTTGATCTTTCCACACATTGGCTCATGCACAGTGACTTCAACACTGTTTTCTGTAAGGATCAGCTGTCTCATTGAATCCCCCCCATGGGAAATTCAGTGGAGCAGCCAATTCACCTGCAACTCTGTCTGCCTGACACCTGATGGCATACAGGACATCAGATATGGGGCAAGTAGATGTTCTTTGCGGGAAGCTGCCTTGCAGGCCCAATTGGAACAAATGTTGGGCCTAATTTGGCCCCTGGGTCAGATGCTCCACACCACTGCCTTAACCAATCAGCAGTGGCCTGTATTTTATGATTACACATGGAAGCATGCTGTCTCCCAACACAGAGGGTTGTTGCTTAGTGCCCTTTGGGGGTGGGCTAAGTGTACATTTGAAAATCTAAAACACTGTTATGGTCATCACAGAGTATCCATTTCACAAAAGAAAAACTGGTGACCTAAAAAATAACTTAAAAACAGGCAAAATACCTATATTCCCCTGACATACTTCAGAAAAAGCCCAACCAACCTGTTTTGTTTTGTTTTCAAAAATTGGGAGAGTAAAATGTAGTCTTGGTGGCTGTTGTGCTACTAAGAATGACAAGTGGACACTCTCTACCCAAGCAATGCCCAAAGGAGTTATTCTATAGAAGAATGAGTAACTTTGGTTACGGTTATGAATTCCATTCACCACAGATAACAACCCTCCTATTGTTTATACGATCACACATCCAAAGATGAAAGGCAGATGGTCTTTTGAGAGAGTGTTGATTATTTCAACCCCTGCCACATTCACCCCTTGAGCAAGTCTACAAACCAGAGTGTGAAGTTGTTATGAGAGTAGGATCATACACACTGAACCCTGAGGCAGACTCTTTAGAACTAGTACGGAATTATAGGGCTTTCATGGGTCTCTCTGTCTGTCTGTCCTTCTCTCAGATAATAACTGACACAGCTCACTTTGGATTTTATATTTACTCTGTCCTAGAAAGTATCTTAACTATATGACATCAATAGCATAATTGTAATCCATCCAGCCACTATCTTCCATTAATCTGAACCAGCAAATGTACTGCCCGATCTTACCAATTTTGTTTTGCTAATCAGCAACCTTTCCTTTTTACTGAAGGTTGAGGGAGATAGCTAGTCAACTGGTGGCCTTGAGGGTACTAGTCAAACATGCATTTTGCTTCCCATTGCCGTTGTGCTTTGTAGCCATGGGGTGCACCTTGATCCTTCACTGTAGCTGCCTTTTCAGTTTGCAGAGATTGTTAGAGAAAGTTTGCCCAGGCTTACAGTTTCAAGTTATAGAATGAAGCTACCAAGCTCCTAATGGCTGTGGGTTGTCCACTGGGATCACATTATACCATTTACACTCGCACCTGTAGGTATCATTGCCCTCAAAATGCATTCCCACTTTATTCTTTGCTCCTCGCCATAATTTGACTTACTTCCTTATGGAGCCCTATTAATTTCTATGCTGTTGCATAAATTTTCAGAAGCCAGTAGGCAAAACTGAGAGCAGTCCATTTGTGATTTGGATCTTGACAGTAACCTGCTGTCTGCAAATATGGCCTTCAGGGAAAAAAAGGTTTCTTTTCAGGCAGAATATGATTGTGCTGGATCAGCCTGAAGCCATGGCGCAAACTAGGTGCACCATGGGGCTGTGTTAATTTTATTTTTAAATAGATATATATGGTGCATAGGAACAAGCTGGATATTTCTCAGAGGATAGCCCTTCTGATTGCATGAAGCCAGTATTACTGACCACAATGTACCAATAGATGAGCATAAGAAAAGCCCAGCAGGACCAGGCCAAAGACCTACATAGTCCAGCATTCTGTTATCAATCACAGTGGCCAACCAGATGCCTACGAGAAGATCTAAAGCACAACAGTGATCTCTCCACTTAAGATACCCAGCAATTGGTATTCAGACTGTGGTGCAAGAAAGAGAGAAACAGGAGAAGGGGAGGGGCAGAGAGGAAGTGGGGGTGGGGAGAAAGAGAGAGAGAGAGAGAGAGAGAGAGAGAGAGAGAGAGGTGAAGGCACCCACTCACCTTTGGCTCTGCCTCTAGCCCTGTCCACCACCAACATTCAGCCCCTGAAAGATTAACTCCCCCACCCAAAGGGTATGTGGCTATTTGTATATGTTTGGTCTCCACATAGGTTGAATGCATTGTACACATGTAACAGTGAGTTCGGTGGCCATTTTGGCCATAATCATCACTGGTATCATCAAAGCTTGGAGAGCTGGCCAACTTTGAACATGGCCCTTGAACTGAACATGGTTAGCTGCTACTCATGTAGGTTAGTTGTGCCAATTTAGTTGTGCCAATTTAGCAGCCCGAGAAGAGAGTTTATAAATTGGCAGAGATTTTATACCAGTCCACTGGAGTTATATTTTACAAGCACCAAAGGGACCCCAATTCATATTTGTTTCCCCACACACAACCTCTCTCTCTCTCTCTCTCTCTCTCTCTCTCTCTCTCTCTCTCTGCCTCTTCCCTTCCCCACTGTCTCTGTCCCTCCTACTTTCCCTTAAGTTTGAAAAGGAGCCCTGAGCCCTAGATAGTCAAGCAGTTTTAGTGTAGTGAAACAGGAAAAGGTTTTGACATCGTTTTCCACCGTAAGTGCTTGGAAGGCCATCGGAATGGAGAGCCTGGATGTGAAATATTGAGAGAGCTGTAAAGCATGTGATTTGGAGCAGCCCTGCCCTCTGGGATCTGTGTGCCATGCCAGCTGACTTATGCCTGCCAAGTTCCACCCTGCTCCCTCCCCACTTAATTAACACAGCAACCACAACTTCGTTACCCTGAGCATGAAATAAAGCTAATGAATCATGTCGTACTTTCGAAGCCGCATTAGATCTGCAATTGACACACGCTTTTACATCTATGTCAGCACCCACCCTCTCTCATTTTTCCCCTCCCCTCTGCCGGCATAAGTCAGGGGCCTCACGCAGTTTACCTGTCACTCAACAGCAGAATTTGCATGTTAGTTAAGCTGTTAGACTGAGTAATTACCAAGAGGGTCAGCAGCTCCTCCCATCAAGCCAACATGTGAAGCCTAGCTTAACTGAGTGAGCAACTGATGTCTCTATGTGTCACATGAGGCTTTGGCAGCAGGTGGGGGGGGGGATGAGGCGGGGGAGAGAGAGAGATGCATGCCAGTATGACTCAGGGCTAATTGTGCTCTTTTGCTGTTGTTCAGGCAGCTTAATTAGAGAAACGAGAGGGCTCTTCAGCTGCATGAATGGAAAGCATCATTTGGGCAAAGCAGGGTGGGGGAGTCATTGGGAATCCCTCTGCCAGCCAATAATGCAAGCCATCATTGTTCTCCAAAAAGGGTATCCCTTCAGCAGATATTTTGGAAAGGGAACCAACATAATCAAGAGGCTGGTTTTTCCTCTTCCTTCATGCTTTGGCTTGAGGCAGGAGATTTTCTGCATCCGTCAATTAAAGTTTGAACTCAGCCCAATGCAGCGCATTGAAATGTGGCAAACACAAGCCTAAACAACTTGCGATCCACCAAACCAGCCTGCTATCCCATGTAGGCATATTGTCCTTTGCATGTATATACATGCACATTTTCATAGGTAATGGCCAGGACCAGTGAAAGTGCCATAGTCCACCAGCAAACCACCCATTTTGCATTCATAAAGTCCCAGATTCAGTCCATGTAGGATTGGGGAAGACATCAGTCTGAAACACTGGAGAACTACTGGCAGGCAGTGTAGGGTAGACACTGTGGAGCTCTAAGAACATCAGTTTTCTGTATTCACTGGGAGCAGCGGGAATGCTGGGCAGCGGTTGCCAGGTTGAGTTAACTCCCAGCTGTCTTATCTGAATATACAAATGGATTAATACTAATATAAGACTTAGCTCTTTCTAAATTATTAAGGCACAATATGCCTACAAAACTGCATCCAAGTAAGATGGCACACATTTGGGACTTCGGTTTAGTTATTAGCTTACAGGATTTTCCATTCTTGTGATGTATATATGTATGTATTAAATGCTGCATATTTCAAATACTTGAAGAATAGATCATTTAGTTCATACGACGTATGGAAGGGTTTTTTTTAATCTTTTACAAATAGCATTTGTTCAGAAAATAAATTACAATTGTTTGGAATGCTTAAACTTAAAAAAGCTGTTCTTAAGGATTAATTTTTAAACAATTGAATCGTGAGTGTAATATGAATGTAGTTAAGATGATAAATGCAACTAATTTTCTCCCTCTATTAGCCCCTTTCATATGCTACTTACAAATGCCAGTCAAACTCAGCAATCCTTTCATTTTATTATTCAGTGATGAGGTAGCTAGATTAAAAATACATGATGGCATTTTCCGAGTTGGATTTATAAGTACCATGACTGTTTAATTTTGGGCTGCCATTAGCTACAAATGGAAGAAAGTGCAGTTTGCAGACTAAAGACCACCACTGAAAAAAAGAGGTTAGGGTTTGAATAGCACCTTCTGCAGCTATGTCACCACATGCCATTTTGAAACTGCAATTCTGAAATACTATGCCCAAATATCTATTGTTAGCTGGCAATGTAATTGCAGTGCAGAAATAATATTCAGTCAGTTTAAAAGTTCAAAATTTTTAGATCTTTTAACAAATTTTAATACCTGTTTTTATCCCTTCTCATTTTCTTCTCTGGTTTGCAATAGCTTAATTCACCCAGAGCTGCAACCCTCCCTTCCCCCCACTGAACTTCATGGCAGTAAGTCTTGTTGACTTGATGGGACTCATGAGGAAATGCACCTAGCATCAGGCCACACATTTGGTTCACTTTGCTTTAGACAGCGCATGGGAATGTGAGCAAAACAGACACAAACTAATTTAACAAAACAGAGTTATCAAATGCACTACATCAGTGCAGCCGAGCAATGATTTGGCTGCAGTCCTATGCTTACCTGGGATTAAGTCCCACTGAACGCAGTCAGCCTTGATTCTGAGTAATGTAACAGCAGTGCATTCCTAAGTAACATGTAGATTGAAACATTAGCTTGTTTAGCAATCATTTAGATGTATCATTTTCATGTTTTCAGATCATGTGGTGTAAGCCACCCAGAGTGGGTGGGGTATTAATAATAATAATAAATCAATATTAATAATAATATTAATATCAATAATAATAATAATAATAATAATAATAATAATAATAATAATAATAATAATTCAAATATGGCTCTAGTATAGCCCTTAAAATGGATTCCATTCCAAATGTATTAAATTTGGGCTTAACTTCAAATTTGGGGGCTTGCTTCCAAGGAAGTGTGCTAATGATTGCAACCACGGAGCACATGAAAATTTCATCAGAAGAAATATGTACCATACAGCTGAATAATTGCAATCTTAGATACTTAAAGGTAGTGTCAAGGTCATTATTTTCAAACCAATGTCCGGGAGTGGGTGTTAATGGAAACAAGGAGTCCTGTGGCAACTTAAAGGTTAACAGGTTCACCGGATAGACATGACTTTGTCAGAGCTAATTTGTGTTTTAGAGATTTGGATCCTGGCAGTGCTAATATAATGCATTGTTACATGCAGGTGCATCTTGCCTTGTAGGGTTCCCAGTCAGTGCTAATGAAGGTAGCCTATCTGTGGATGGTTTGTGCATTTCTGGGATGGTGGTTCTGTGGCTTCTATTTGGAAATTGGTTATTTTGGGGTGCATTCTAATTAAATGTAGAGCTAGAGCCAGGTCCACCGGGTGAAAAGCCAGATTCCTAAATATTCACCTCTCCAAATAAGATAGTCTTTTCTCTCTAAATGAAGGGATGCTAAATCCAATTATTGCAGTAGAATAGACTGCTTCTTAAACGAGCAAATATGACTCACCTCAAGGGATATTTGTGGTTGCCTGTGGCGTCCCTGAAGCTAAAGAGAGAGAAAAATTAGATGCTTTCCCTCCTCACTAAATTAAAACATACTTGGATTCATAGCAGGAATGAAAGACGTCCCTGCCTGAAACCCCCAGTGTCAGCCTGCTTTGCAAAAGTGCAAACTGGTAATTGGTGTGGAAAGTTTGAGCAAATAGGTAAAAAGGCAACTTCAGAGCAACCACTGGTGTATCACATGGGTTTCCTGTGGTGATGGTTTGCTTTGTTTTGTTGCCATCTTTTGCTTCAAAAGCTGTTAATTTTAGTATGCGATATGTAAACATCATTAAGATTAGCACTCAGCAGACAACTAAGTAGATAGCTGTTGGGAGTCACAAACTGCTATATTGAAAGTGCCTCTTAGGACAGCTTCAAACTGTGTGGACGTGCATCAGAGAGCCACAACCACCCCCATCTGCCTGGTGTGTAGTTGAAGCAAGAATTTTTCATTGGGGTTCATTGCTTGTGAGTGCCAAAATTTGCCTGATTCAAGCAATTTCTGATTCCACGTGAACATGCCTATGCACATGGTTTGTTTTTTCAATGTTGTTCAGCACTTTTTGCTTCCTGAGCTGCTGCTTCTCACCACTGTTTTATTTTTTTCTTCTTGGGCTAGATGGCCCTCCTAACTCTACAATTCTATGATTCTTTGCCCTCACTCTACTTGACCTCATTTGCCATCATTGCCCTTTTTATACAAAAATATATATAATTAGGTCTGGCATCCCATGTGCTTTTTTTGTCAATGACTTCATGGTGATATGGCTGACGCAAAGTCATCACCACTGTCCATGAACCAATTCAGATGGGTTACTGCAGCCAATCAAAACTATGCTGCAGTGAAGGCAAGTGAGGCTGAGAATGAGGGCAAATAAGGCAAGGAACAAAGACGAAGGAAAGCCATGCCCAGCAGCAGTAGCAACCAGGAGAGCATAAGGGGGTTTGAACAGAATCACAATAAGTCAGTAAGTTCCGCAAAGCGAGGGGTTGAAGAGAATATGCTTGGCTGCTTCGTTCATATTTTCAACATTTGAGAATAGATGGCACTGCCCTAAAGCCAATGTGATAGTTCCATACATTTCCCCCCTGAAACTTATTTAAAAAGTGAAGTAAGTTGATAACTTAACATGCAATTAGCTTATTATTGGAGACAGAAAGCCAGTCTAAAAGTCCAAAGGGGGGTGGGGGGAGCTGTTGAAGGCAGGTGCAGAATTGTACAGAGATAATTTAGGCAGGCAAAGAAATGTCACAGCAGTGCAATAAGTAAATATAGCCTTCCCTATGCCTTGAGGCATGTTTTCACAACACCCTCGCGCTGTTTTGCTCCAGGCATGATGACTTCCACCATTCATAGGAATCACACACAATGTCCCATGCCAGCCTGAGTTCATGCCAGAACGGTGAAACAGATATTCCCATATTATTTCAGTTGTATAGAATCATAGAATCATAGAATTTTAGAGTTGGAAGGGACCCTGAGGATCATCTAGTCCAACCCCCTGCAATGCAGAAATACACAGCAGCCCCATACAGGGATCGAACCTGCAACCTTGACAGTATCAGCACCACGCTCCAACCAACTGAGCTATCCCGGATAGTGGAAGCCTTTGTATAAATATTTGATTGGTGCAGCTTCTCACATCAATAACACAATAAATAAAATGTTGATTTCACAGCCACAGCATCATAAGAAAAAGCTCACGTAAGGCTGAATTGAATATTCTAATGGTGATTTTTGGTTTGAAATTGCATTTTTGATGTGGCCAAACTTTTTAAAAAAGAAAAAAATACTTCACCACACAGCCATGTTTCAAAAGTGCCCCCCCCCCTTGGTATCATGACCTCTGTGCCATTCACTTCCTTTGCTCTCACGGTCCTTGGCCTTATTTGCTTTCAGTATCATTCAATGAGACTGCCTGTACCAACCCTTGTGATGTCATTCACAGTCATCTGTGTTGTCATCTTGTCAGACACAGTGGTGCTGTGACATAATCCACAAAAATGACATGCATGGTCACAATCAATCATGCTGAGGAACAGTACAACAATGTAAACAACATTTGAAAGCAATCATTGATGGCTGTAGTCAACTAAGTTGTACTCAGAGTAGACCCACTGACACAATTGGCCCTAAGTTCGCAGTGTTCATTGACTTCAGTGGGTCTCCTCTCAATGGGACTAGTATTGACTACAACCCTGAATCAGAGGGCACTCAAAAAGCACAGGGCCTGAGTATGCAAGATTTGGCTCAGCTCTATGCTCACACTAGAAAACTAAAATATTGCAATAATGGGTGATGGGATTCATTACTTGTGCTTTCTTAGAGGGAGATCTTCTCAGGAAACATAGAAGTGACCTGTTGTTTGTTTGGCCCTTTATGTCTCAAGTGTTCTTGTGTGTGTGGTAATGTGCCGTGACACTGATTGTTGATGTGCCACAAAAGATACAGGGTAGTTTCTGATACACACCCTCTGAAGCAGATTGCCGGGGGGGGGGGGGCAGCAGCTACAGAATGGGGTGGGGGAAAGTAGAGTATAGATAGATGAATCTGTCAATTTCAGTTTCTGTCAGTTTTTTTTTGTGTGTGTCTTTAATTCAGTTCTCTAAATTTCTGTGTCCGTTTGTAATTTTTTTAAAAAAATCATTGTGAAAAATCATCAGTGAGTTTTTGTTTGTTTGTTTGTTTGCTGTATTTACATCCCATCTATTTTCTCCAAGGAGCTCAAGCAGGGTGTACATGGTTCTCCCCCTCCTCATTAAATCCCCACAACAACCCTGTGACATAGTGTAGGCTGAGAGATGAAGGGACTAGCCCAAGGTTACCCAGTGAGGTTCATGGCCAAGTAGGGATTTGAACCCTAGTCTCCCCCATAGTGTAAGCACTACACCAAATGTCTGTATGTAATCTCCCTAAATATACAATATTTTGCAAAGTAATTTCACTAATATGTATTAATTCCAGTAATATGTGCATTCATGAGCACACTTTACCTCATACATACATTTCTGTATGCCTTACTTGACTGAAGAATGGCATTACACAATTCAGAGAAGTACAGATATTGAAGGGGGGCTGGCTGTGTTTCAGACCATGTGTTGTTATGGAAAGTGGAAATTAGGTAAAGGTAAAGGGACCCCTGACCATTAGGTCCAGTCATGACCAACTCTGGGGTTGCGGCGCTCATCTCGCTTTATTGGCCATGAGAGCCAGCGTACAGCTTCCGGGTCATGTGGCCAGCATGACTAAGCCACTTCTGGCAAAACCAGAGCAGCGTACGGAAACGCCGTTTACCTTCCCACCGGAGAGTGGTACCTATTTATCTACTTGCACTTTGACGTGCTTTCGAATTGCTAGGTTGGCAGGAACAGGGGCCGAGCAGCAGGAGCTCACCCCATCATGGGCATTCGAACCGCCGACCTTCTGATCGGCAAGTCCTAGGCTCTGTGGTTTAACCCACAGCGCCACCCGCGTCCCTGAAATTAGGTAGGTAGGTTCACCTTTAAATGCAAACTGAATTGAATTTCTTCCAAATTCCTGCTGTTGGGTGGGCACAGCTGGATGCCCCCCACCGGTTGGATGCTGAGCCATGCCACCTCAATGCCTCTAATTGGGGGGGGAGAAGGATACTCAAAGGGGAACTCACCCAATATTTTGTGGCTTATTTCTGAAGAATGGAAAGGCACACCCTGGGTTTTTAGATATCGGTAGATTCCCCCCCCCCCCTTTTTGCTGCAAGGCTGAATTTCAGCGATATCACTATACCAAAGTGAGGAGCAGGATTTTCAGATTTCCTGGAAGATTCATTTCATCCCTCTCAGAACCTTGGTGTGTGTGTGTGTGTGTGTGTGTGTGTGTGTGTGTGTGTGTGTGTTTTAATGGCCCTGCTGGTGTGAGAGAGAACATCTTGAGCCCTTCCCTTTATGCCTCTGGTTTATTGTGCTCCGTACTGGGGTTATGACATAATAGCTATGCAAAACAGGGCCTCTTCCCCACCACCCCGTAAGTGAGTTTAAGTCTTCTAAGCCAAGGTTAACAATCTATATTTATGAGTGGTAGCCAGCTGCCTCAGTGTTTTCACATGTGTTTGTTAATGAACGGTAACCTATGGGTCAGGTTATTATGTAAATAACCATTGTCAAGGGTAAAGGTGAAGAACCCAGTAATGAGTTGTGTCTCTCCATTTCTCTCTCAGGCCTCTAATGAATACTGGATATTGCCATTCATATGGATTTCTTTTTCTTTATTTCTTTTTTTAAAAAACCCACCAAAAAATCCCCACACCAAACCTCTCATTTTATCTGAATTGCGCAAATGGTGGGGGGGGGGGAGAGAAAGAGAGAGAGAGACATGAGGGAAACCTAAATTTGTAATTAACTTAAAACTCTGTGATTGCTCTCCGCCTTCAGTGCATCCACATCCATGTCCTCAGCTGGAATTAGTTACATATAATCTGGCAGCCCAAGGTTTGGACAAACTCAACCCTCCTGCCTCCCCCACTCCCCCTCCCCTGTCCACACCTATGTTTCCAGGCCTGCCGAGCAGAATTTAACCATTTCTTTTAAGTTTCTGCAGCTTTTGCTTTAGATGCCCACACATCAACAGCCTGCATCTTTGCAGATAATACTTAACTGTGAAGCACAGCCGGCAAGCCATCTAACAGGCTTTTCCATTAGAGAGGTTAACAGCAAACCTTGCCTGTGCAGGATTACTGACAGAGTGTGAACAGAAGGTGTAGCCTCATTGCATATGCTTTTTAATATCATACCACAGTTGGCGAGGAGGATTGAAGAGGTGCAGCAGTGAGGGGGGGGCACAGCTGACTTTAGCTCTTGGATATCTGATTCCTCACATCACTGTGATAAAAAAAGAGACGATGACAACCCTTGCTCAGTTTATATAGAAATCCACCTGCAGCAGCATAAGTTTATCCGAGCTGGGGACGGGTCATGGTTAGCATTCATGGTCAGTACATTCTCTGTCCCGCATCTGGGTTGTGTTATCTAATGTAGGGGTATAAGTTGTGAATAAGAAAAAATAGTGTTGTCAGCTGAATCCACTGTTTATGCTGGCTCAAAGTCTATGTGAATATTGGAACATTTTTTTTTAAAAAAAAGATCCCTCTTGGACAAGACTGAATCTGTCAAATGTCCTGTTTCCAAAACTGGGGACCCAAATACTCCCAGGAAACCTATAGACATGGCATGGAAGAAGCAGCCATCTCCTGGTTTTTGCTCCTACCCCAAATGGCACTCAGAGACACAATGATTCTGAACTGGATGGTTCCATAAGCTAATATGGTGAATGGCCACTGATGGACCTTCACCTTCATCTATTTACATCATGCACTTTAAAAACCACCTAAGCTAGTGGCCGCCACTACATCTTTACTTTAATTGCCTTTTTAAAAAAAATGCATATACAGTGGTACCTTGGGTTACAGACGCTTCGGGTTACAGATGCTTCAGGTTACAGACTCTGCTAACACAGAAATATTACCTCAAGTTAAGAACTTTGCTTCAGGTTAAGAACAGAAATCGCGTGGCAGCGGGAGGCCCCATTAGCTAAATTGGTACCTCAGGTTAAGAACAGTTTCAGATTACCAGATTTTTTTCAATGCATCCAGGGACACTTTTCAACTTCAATAGGAATTATAGGGTTTTGTATGGGGACTTATTTGTAAATCCGGGGACTGTCCCCAGGAAACAGGGATGTCTGGTAACCTTACATTAGCTAAAGTGGTACCTCAGGTTAAGAACAGTTTCAGGTTAAGAACAGACCTCCAGAACGAATTAAGTTCTTAATCTGAGGTACCACTGTATACATACACATATGCCCTGTAGCTGGCAGGACAAAGCTGCAGAGCTGTCCTCCCAACAATGACATCGCTGCATCTACCTGGCCAGCGCTGGAATGGGGATGGGCAGAGAGGCTGCAAGGGCAGGGCTGTGGGCACCAGATTGGCTCTGCTGGTGAGTCCACACAACCCTGACCCTTCCACCACCCTACCCCACCTCAACGCCACCCAAGCAAGTGGTGGCAATGCCAGTGTCAGGAAGGAGGCTCTGCCCTGCACCAGACACTGCTGCATTCACACACACACACACACACACACACACACACACACGAAAAAGACCTGCAGTTCATAGTGTACAGTTCAAGTAAGGTAACCTGACAGTCACAGAACTGTAAGCTGGCAAAGAGTAGCACGCAGAAGTTAGCATTGTGGCCTTGGGCAGAAAATAAATGATGGCCCACCTAGTTGTTTAAAAAGAGTGACAAAAATGGCTCCCCTTGCTGAATTGAAGACAACTTGGGAGGAAATCAGAACTGGATCTTTATGTGAAATGACTGTGAGCTCAGTTCTGGTATGAAAACAAACCCTGGGGAAATCTTGCATGTGAAAGCACCTTATTCCTTCATTCTGTGTGTACACATGCTCTCCCCAAACCACTCTTTTGCTCCTGGCTCTGATTGGTGGACAATGAAGCTCTTTCAGAAAACTAAGTAAACCCCCCCGCAATGAAACCTGGAGCCTCCCCACCCCTCTCTAAAACATTACAGACCCCAAGAACACATGGGGTGTCCCTTCCACCAGATGATGGCTGTTCCATTGCTCTGCTGATACAACAGACACCCCCATTTCCGTGTGGCTGTATATATGTGTGTGTGTGTGTGTGTGTGTGTGTGTGTGTGTGTGTGTATATATATATATATATATATATATATATATATATATATATGAGACTATTTTATTCCGGCAAGAGTATAACAAGGTTAGATGTGTGTAAGGGGGCACCTGCATTACAGCTAATGGAGCCATTGGTTTGATTCAGTGTTTGCAGAGGGGGCAGAAAGGAGGACGTTTGCATGAACTGCATGTGCGAGGCTTATTTTAGCCATTTGAATAATGTGATGTTGCCACTAGGGTGTCTGTGCAAACGAGTTCTCATATCTCCCAGGCTTTCCAGGTCCAATAAAAGCAAAATATGAATGATGGTCTGACTTGCTCAGCCTCTGCTTTTTGCTTTTATGATTGAGAAATAGTCGCTGAAATTGTCAATAACAATAAATAAAATCAAGCCGCCTTGTTATACGAGGAAGGAAGGGGCGGGGGAGAAGACTCCTTTCTTTGCTGACACCCCGTTTTGTTCTTTTTTGGCATGATATGTGTGGCTAAGCGCACATACAGAGACACAAAATTGAGAGTTTCCAGGGAGATGGGATGGGGCTGGTTATAGCCACTTCTGCATCTTTTATGCTGGTTTAAATCCACTTACAGATATGTTGCAGTCAGAGGCAGACATTTTTTAACCAGTAATTGTCTTGTATACAAGCGTCTGTCTATGTCACCAAAAGATCTCACTTAAGAAAATAAATGTGCTTTTCATCTCTGGTTGGCAGGAGTGAGGCTGTTTTGGAGGAGGGTAATTGGGGTTCTTTTCCAGTCTGATAACCAAGACAAATTAGGGGTCATGGTTTGAGTTGGGGAGGGCACTCTTCCTTTCTTTATTGTCTTTTATTCCAATTTTTGTACTTTATCTTGTTTTCGTAAAACATCCCGGAACCTTTGCTGAAGGGCATTATATCATTTTTTTTTATTCCCCCTCTAAAAAGTCATCAGTAATTACCCAGAAATAATTTACAAAGGAAATTTACAAAGGCTCCATGGCTACTGAAGAGATCCATATATTGTGAGGCGGGGGGGGGGGTAAAATTGGCTTTGGATGTGCCATAGTGCCTTTGGCTTCCAGGGCCTATCATTTTCCCTCTCTCCAGTCCTGAGAAAAGAGACTACTCTTAGGCCAGGAGTAGCTAATGCCTTCTATATGTTGCTGGACTGCAGCTCCCATTATCCTTGACTGTTGACCGTGCTGCCTGGGGTTGATGGGAGATGCAGTCCAGTAACATCAAGAGTACACCATGTTATGGTGATTTTTTGCAATTGTGTGGGGGAGGCAATTGCATCTTGTATGGTTGAGCACATGGTCTCATAGTAGAACAATACTGGTTGAGTATCCTGAACATGCTTTGGCCCATGATCTAGACACATGTTGACGGGACTGGTATGCGCATGAACATCTGCAGTAAAGTCACCACAAAAGTACAAACCCAACATTAGGAAATTGTTTTGCTTATGTGGGTCACTTGTGATTAGACTTCCCAGTTCCACTCAGTAAATCTTTATGAATTATCTCAAGGTGAGAGTGTGTTCATTTGGAGTGGGGTGGGGGGTGCTTCTCCTTCCTTCCTTCCTTCCTTCCTTCCTTCCTTCCTTCCTTCCTTTTGACTTTCAGGAAACTGGGCAATGCATAAAAGTTGCAAAGGCCACCTGTGGCAGATTAATGTCAGTTCTCATTTCATCCCCTGGAGAATTTTCACACATTGCACCCTAAGGGGTGCATTGACATTCATAGCTCCTCCAGGGGTAGAAACATATGGAGACTCCACGGGGACAAACTTCATGATCTGAATTACCAATCAGTGTGCGTCTCGAGGCTCAGCTGTGGAAAGACTTGCAGATAACAAGACTTCATGCTTCTGCAATTCTCATTTTAATCTGTCTGTTACTAAATATGGTTTCGCTGTCACTCAAGTCTCGGGGAGCAGCTTACTCATCCGTTTTGCTGGTGTAGCCCCATTAGAGTTTATGCGGCTATGCGGCAGCAAGTGATCAATGATCTCTTTGCCCCAACAGAAAAGTGATTTTATGTCATTTCCACGTTATTTAAAACCCCAAGATTTTCCGTTTGCTGCCGTATTCACATCAGCCAAGGAGTCCAAAGCCAAAAACATAATACCATTTCTGTACATAATTGGAGTGGACCACCTGTACATTATTGAGGTGGGGCACTGCTTGCACCTGGGGGAAGGGCGAACAGGACAGGACAGGCATGATGGAAGTCACAGCAGGTAAGGAAATGAAAGAGGAGTGCTGGGCCACAGCATGGAAAGTGCCCAGCTATGGCTTTGCCCAGCACTCCTCCTGACATGGTCAGCTAGGTAGCTTCTCTGACCATGAAGATGCTACAGTTAAATTCCAGGTGCTCCTACAATGGTGCCCTTGAGGACTTCCCTCACCACCCATGAAACCTCTTCAGCCCCTGGCTCACTGCCCACTTTGCGTGAGGTACCAAGGCCTGTTTCAAACTACATACAGCTAATGGAGGAAGTGGAGAAACCTTTCTCTTTCTCGTTTTCTCTTTCACCTCTCTCTGTTTTATTTAATTATTTTTCAAGGCAGGAAGCAACGAGAGAGTAGTACAGAAAGGGGTGTGATGTCACGAGACTAGGAGAAAACCAGAGTGGGGCAGAGAGGAGAAAGTAGAGTGCTAGTGGAGTCAGGAGGGGCAGTGAGTGAGAATGGAGTGGCAGGAGTAGAAGCCACACACACACACACACACACACACACACACATACACACAAGTTTCAGAGGCATGACCTGGGGAATTTGGGAGAGAGCTGACCATAGGGGACAGTGCCCAGATCACACCCCAAAATGTGCTCATAGGCCCCAAAGAGTTGGTAAGTTTACTGCTTCCATAGTCAGAGGAGATTTCCATTAAGTTGCATGAGCACCCAGTACTACCTATGAGGAAATATCACCTTGACAAAGGATGGTTCCCTAATACAACTGTTTCCATAGATATATAGACAAGAAGGTCCTATTATATATTATTATGTATGGTCAGCTTGCAACTGCAGCTTTCCTTTTCTCACCGTGCCCATGCCCAGGTAATTTGGGATATACCTCTTAACGGAGGTGTGTTTCAACACATCTGACTGCCCAAAGCTGGCAAGATTTAGCAAAACAAAACAAACAAATGAACCAAAGCTACAAAATTATCAACAATGTGAAGCAGCCTTATACCTAGTCAGATTATTGGTACATATTAGAGGTTACTAGGAAAGGGTCTGAAATTAAAACTATCAGGATTGTGAGGCCGCTGTAGTATTGTAAGCTTGTGGGGATGGGCAGAAGGGGGGTCGTGGAGCAAAAATGATTGCAAATGATCCTTAATCATCAGTGGTAAAAGCTGCACACTCAGCCACACACCTGAACGCACAAAGGTATGGGGGTGCCTTACCCCCAATGCCCTCACCCTACTGTTAATAACTTAGTGTGATTTAGCAGGTTTTAAACTGCATTCAATTGAACATGCTTAGACATTCTTCCGCATGGTCCATAACCCTGACATGATGCGATTCTCTTTTGTGGGGAAGTTACTAAGCACTTCAAAACCCTCTTCAAACCTTCCTGCTAATCATGGCAAGATCTGAAGAGCAGCAGAGCAGGGTGGAGCTTTGTGCATGTCCCTGTCCCACCCACAGTTAAGCCCTTGGTGTGCTTGGGGAAGTGCTTGAACTGTTGCCGCTGCTGTCACCACTAATTGTCTAATAACATAGAAGTCTTACTGAGGGGTAAACATGGAATCGTTGTGCTGACAATCAGCCACTCTTTATTAGTTTGTGTGTGTGTGTATGTGAATCTAATATCATATGCAGCAGTCTACACCTCTGAAATATTGATACCTGAAATCTGTGAGGCGTGATGACAGCAGTCACCAAGTTTGGTGCCTTCTGTATGCAAACCATGGGCTCCATCACTAAAGTGGCACTGTTCCTGGTGGGATGTTTTCTGAACCTGCAGATAGCTAAGAGAATGTATAGAGCAAACAATATTTCTAAATGACTGGTTTTATTTTGTTTTTAAAAAAACGAAAATATGACAATGGCAATAACTTTTAGGTGCATGCAATCTTATCTCTTGATAGAAGACAAAGCCATCTGAATCAAGTTCTAGACAGAGGGAAAGTCCAGCCATTTAATTGCAACATAGAGCTTCTTTCCCCCTCCCCTGCCTCTTTTGATTGATTTGACAGGCAGAAATGCAACAGGTGAATCAGTAATGAGAAAAGTTTCACCTGCAGCTCTTGGAAACACAGGATCCCTGTTAGACTGAAAGATGGCAATCCTACAGAAAAGACTTGTTGCATACTCAACAGATAACGGCAGAAGATGACTTTGCTAAGTTTCCCTGTTTGGCTGTAAAGGAAACAGAAGAACACAATTCCAGTTTCAAGTTTTCTCCGAGGGTAAACAATAAAGGCAACTCTGCAGTGATCTCTAGTAGAATGAAATGGAGATAGTGGGCAGCCAGCTGGGTGTTTCATGGCTTGGCTCCACAGACTGCCTCTAGACCTGCCACCACCACTGCCTACAGATTACTCTCCCTGGATATGGAACTTCAGCAAATACAGAATTAGCCCTAGCTAAGTAATCTTGTTAGCATGATTCAGTGTTAAATGGATCTCGATTAAATGGGGCTTTATATCGTCCCAGCTGGAGATGATAAGCCTCTGGAAGAAAATGGCAGGAGAGGAGAGGAAATTGCTTTACTTCAGGCTGGGACATTTAACCCCATCAAACACTTTCCACTTCTTCTTTTCTGATCTTGTATCACTGTCATTTTCTAACTCCTCTGCCCACTGATCCAGTTTTCTGAAATTGCAGAGAGACCCATTTCAGGGATGAAAACTGGCCCATCTGTCCAACACTCCAGAAATGCAAGGGGGACATGTAACTCTAGGCTTTAACAATTAAGTCTTCACAGGCCAGTCAAAGATCCGCTCCCAGCTCAGCCTTTCTTGGGGTTACTCCTAAACGCTAGCAGGGAGTGAGCAGGTGGTGGAGCAGCAGCAGCAAGAGGGGAGGAGTTTGGTTCAGTTTGCATCTAAAGGCAAATCTACCTGATCCATGCTTTCAGAGACACTGAGTCACTTTGAGGCAGTCATAGGAACAGAGGGTTGGAAGGGACCATGAGGGTCACCTGGTCCAACCCAAGCAATACAGGAATCTTTTGCCCAACGTGGGGCTTGAACCCACAATCCTGAGAGTCTCAGTTTCTGCCAAATGAGCTACCCCAGCAGCTCACTCTCAATCTGACCTATGTCACAGGCTTGTTTTGCAGATAAAATGAGAACTCTGTACATTCACCACTTTGATCTCCATGGTGGAAAAGCAGGATACACACCCACACCCCTGCAGCAGTAATATTGCAGGTAAACTGGTCCCAGTTGTTAAAGGCTTGTATACTAATACTAACACTGTGAACTTGGCCCAATAGAAAATTGGCCACCAGTGCAGATCTCATATCTGCTGACAAGGTCTCATTCCTGTTAGTAATCATTCTGCAGCATTCTGCACTAACTGCAGCTTCTGGATCAAGTGCAAGGGAAGCCCTACACAGAGTGCTTTGCTCTGTTAGATAGTTATTAGATAGAACTTTCTGCATTTTTTATTATTTGCAATATATATTGTGGTAAGAAAGGCCTTCATTTGGAAACTGTAATTTAAGAATTAAAAACTGAGCTGAAATCTAACCAGCCAGCCATACATAATTTTATCTGGGTGCCGCCTTTTTCATAGTTAAACCATGCTCAAGGCAGTCTATAGCATGGCGGGGGGGGGGTACATAAATGCAAACATAGCAAAATAAATGAAACATCAAGAAGTAGACAAGACCAGGACTCACAGCCAAGATGGTCTCTTTGTATCCAAGATGGAAAACATAGAATCACCCCTTTCATTTAACTGATGATCTTTGAAAACAGTAGAGGGGCAGGGGGAACTGTTGTCCATGGAAGAGATGGGGAATTCCAGATATTTGTTTGAGCTACAACTCCCATCATCCTTGCTTTGGCCATGCTGACCTGGGTTGATTGGATTTGGAGTCCACCAACATCTAGGGTGCGGGTGCAGGTTCTCCATCCCTGCTCTCTGGTCCCAGGTTAGGTGACAGCCTGTAAACAAGGCCTAGTTAAGGGAGGGAGATTGCAGGGAGGGCATTCAGGACATTCCTCACAGTGAGGAACTTTTGAGGGGTATGCTGTTATTTCTCTACTTGCAGTATTCCTAAGATGTCTATTCTTTGCAATTGGTGTCAAACCATTTCCCCTCAAAATATAGATCCTTCTCATATAATTTGGCACAAAGGGAAACTGGGCGCATCTAATAAAACCTCTTAGTGAGATTGAGGCAGCGGATCTTCTCTCCTCCCCCCTCCCCCCATCACATTGACAGAAATATGATAAACATGCAATTACTTGAATTTATCCCTAAATATCCCATTTAAGGTAGATTTACATGCTTATGAAATTTCCCTGACGCGAATCCCGGCACTGAGAGAGCAATCCATGTTAACAATGGCTGCAAATAGATGAGAAATGATATAATCTATTGGAAATTTCCTTCATTATCCCCCTAATCAAGCCCTCTATTGGGCTCTTTTCAAAAGGCTGCTGGAGAAAAAGAAAATGTTCAAGTAAACCGATGCCGGAGATAATTAATTAACTTGCCATCATCATCGCTCACAGGCAGACTCAATATAAGAAAGAGGATGTGTCCTTCTCAATTACTAAGCAGCGGTTCGCTATTGTGAGGTGAACAGCTTGCAAAATGTGATGGGATAAATCACTTCACTAAACTTCAGGCTTTGTATTCATCAATGTCTGGGTACCTGACTGTTTCCTCTTGCTTGTTATTTCCCCTGGATTTTAGGTTAATGGTCACGATGTTTTAAGAACTGCCTTTAAAAAAAAATAAAATAAAGAACCATTAAAAGCACCACAGTGCAGTTCAAGAGTAGAGATGCAGGGGCTGCGGACAGCACAGCTGCTGGTTTTCTTAAACATGTTGTCACCACATTCTACATTACCGGTTCTTGCGTTTACAAGCTGCTCCATATGTATGTAGTCCTCTGATCACCTGCCCCAGCCTGGCCTCCCAATAGCTTAGCTGATGCTGACTAGTCCTGTTAGGGTCATGGTACTGCAACTGGGCCCCCTCTCTACCTGCCAACCCACCAACCACGAAGGCTATAACAGGGAACTTCTTTATAGATACTTTCAAGGATATCCTTCTGTGACCCAAGCTGTTTAATAAGGAGTCAATCTTAAAAGGTGTCAAGTTCCCTGTGTGTGGCCTGAGGGAGGCTGGTTATGAATAAAGCATACTTATTTACTTTAAGAAAAACTGAAAACATGCACTTGCAGTCTTTAGACACCCCTGGGCCTGTTCTTTAATCAGCTCCTGCTTGCGCTCTGCTGAATCCAAGTACTTGCCCCCTGCCTCCCATCTACGTAGGGCCAACTAAGTGTGATATTAAATGTATGAGTACATTTGACATGGTTAGGGTCCCCCCGCCTTCAAAAATTACATAACAGCCATAGGGGTCACCAGCCAAGGCAATGGGGGAGTCAATTGTTTTCCTTCCACTGTGGTCCTGTCACTACCACAACCACAGTGGCTGGGTGGGAAGCTTGCATTGGTGCCAAACAGAAACTTCCATTCCCAGAACTGATAGCAGCTTATCGGAGCAATTTTCATTAAGGGGGAGTTAATCCCTTTCTCATAGAAATATATGGTTCCAATCCTGATAAAGCCCCTATATATACTGCTGATATTTGGGGTGGGGGAGGATGACTACAAATGCTAAATGCATTCATGCATTTAACTTCATGTATTCTTTGGTCTTTGGAGTGAGTAATTCACTACATTGAAAGAATTAATTATTTTACAAAATAAACTATTATATCCCATGAGGTTTTCACCAGGGAATAGAAAGGGATCTTCCACACCATTTACCCCAAAATCTGTGGCTTAAAATCACAAAACATCCAGGTCTGCTCTGTAGCAATCAGATTATTGTACAGTTACACCATACCGGACATCCCGTTAGGGGGTGTGCCCCAAAACATGTGAGATTGCTGCACCTCAAAGCATGTGTTTTTTGGCTCCGTGCTCTTGTGCAGGTGTGCACCCTGGTTTTTGGCCTCAACATGTTGGAACCATAGCTGTCAAACGTCCCTTATTTGGCGGGAAAGTCCCTTATCCCAGCACTGTGTCCCGCTGCTGTCCCTTATCGATGATGTCCCTTAAATTTCCCAGGTTTCAAAGGAAGCAGCTCCTGCCCAGGAGGGAGGCTCCAACTGTGTTGCTTGGCTGCGTTGCTCACCCAATAAGGAGTCTAAGAACGACTGGGGGGTGGAGCTTGTATGCCTTGTGCCGCGTTGCCTGGGGACTCGCCTTTGCTCAGCGCTTCCCAGCGGAGAGGTGACGGTGGTTTTCCTTGCTGCATCCCCTTTGCTGGGTTGCTGCGCTGTGGGAACCACCGCTTGAGGCTTCATTTGACTGCTAGCTGGGCTTTCTGCCTTTGGCTCGGAGGGGCTCAGAAGTTGAACATACCTGTGCTCTGAAAATCCCTTATTTTGGCTGCTGATCCCTTATTTTCGAGGCTGCTGGTCCCTTATTTCCAAATCTGTAAGTTGACAGCTATGGTTGGAACCTATGTTATACATGGCTATAAGCATGGGTGAAATCAAAAGGCACTTACGAACTCCAGACTGTGTGTGGAATAACAATCTCTATTTAGTCCTACCTGTGATTCCCACTGCCACATTCGCGTGTAATTCTGTGCCTTGGATGACTGAATTATATTGTTTAGAACACATTCCAACCAGGTGAAAGGGCCTGAGGAGGTTGCGGATAAAAGTCAGTGAGGGGAGAGTGCATGGTCTAGAACAGTGTTTCCCAAATTGGGTCTCCAACTGCTTTTGGACTACAACACCCATCATCCCTAGCAAGACCAGTGGTCAGGGATGATAGGAATTGTAGTCAAAAAGCAACTGGAGACCCAAGTTTGGGAAACACTGGCCTATAAGTCTCAAGGGCCAGATGGAGAGGCCTGGAGGTTCTCCACCCCTGAGGTACACAAAGGGGTTATCTCAGTGTTATGTCTGAACCTAGGACCGTGTCTTGTTTTACCCTAAACAGCCACAATTCCTTGATAGTGTTTCACCATGCTTTGCTGCTGGCTTTGTAATCGTGGGTTAATTAGGGTGAAAGAAACCACAGACCTGGGTTTGAACATAATGCTAAGCTATCTTCTTCACCGTTTGTTTACCTGCTCACATGAAGGGAGGAGCAAAGTGTTTGGGCTACATGTGCCAGTACACAGCTTGCACAGAATAAGTTTTATTAAGCCAAGGTTTATAGCTTAGTAGCATTTCGTGCAAACACAACCAATGTTTCAAACACTTTATACATTCCTGGGGTTTTTGTCAAACACAAGAAGTTCTGTTTTCATTAAGCATTAAGCATCTTAACTTCACTCTGAGCTAAAGCAAGGTAATAAGCTGTATAATATTGAAAGCTTTGGTATTATAGCTCAGTGTGGTTTCTTCACTTTCCCCCGCTCCTTCTTGTTTCAAGAACATATTGTTCTCCCCCACAAAAAAATGGCTCTTTCCTCCTGGCTGGCTTTAATGATAAATAATATCTAATGTTATCACAATGCTCCAGGCTAATATCTAATAACTCAGAATCTTATCTAGTTCCCTAGAGCTAAAGACAAAATTCATATCAAAATTGTGTTTGATGAACTTCCCTTCTTTCTTTGGGAAATATCCATAAGCAATTTACCCGTTTCCTGTCAGTTAAATGCCTGCAAATTACCTTTGGCTCATGAGCAGGATTTATCCATTTCAAATTGCACTCGTTCTTCTTTTTGTTTGGTATTTTTAATCACATACGCCATTGTTTCACAATCAGGGGCAGACACTCAGTAGACCAGGCATGGGAACCTGCCACCCTCCAGATGTTGTTGGAGTTATAGTCCAGCAACATCTGGGGGGTGCAGGATCCTCACCCCTGCAGTGCAACCTGGTATTTCTCCACAGCACCATGAGAAATGTTGTTTATTTGATTTATCTACAATATTTATATACTACTGTTCATCAAAAATTGATTCCAGAGTGGTTCATAATGATAAAAATCATGGACCACCTGCTGCCAGGTAAGCACATGTCCAAGACAAAGAACAGATATGAGGAATAGCTGAGGGAGTTGGGTATGTTGAGCCTGAAGAAGAGAGGCTGACTGAGAGGAGATATGATAGCCATCTTCAGATATCTGAAGGACTGTCAAATGGAAGAGGGAGCAAGCTTGTTTCCTCCTGCTCTGGAGGGTAGGACTTAAACCAATAGCTTCAAGTTACAAGAAAGGAGATTCCGACTAAATATCAGGAAGAACTTTCTGCCAGAAATAGATGTTTGACAGTGGAACGGACTACCTCTGGAGGTTGTGGGATCTCCTTCCTTGGAGGTTTCCAAGCAGAGTTTGGATGGCCTTCTGTCATGGATTATCTAATTGAGATTTGTGGACACCGGGGGTGGGGAGACTCTTTCCCAGATCCAGCTCTGATTGCAATGACATCAGTCTTGCAAGCCCCAAAGTTTATCCCGAGCTGGTGGGATTCAAGCTTGGTGCTGAAAGAATGAATCCAGGCTGCAGCGGGCTAAGGAGGCCTGAGTAAATGTAAGGCTGGGTCAAGCAAAAGTGTTCAAGCGGAGTCAGGATGGCCAGATGCAAATGAGGATGCAGCTCTTATGTAACAAACACTACAGTCCTCTCCCACAAATAGCCTTACTGAATATTTACAATGACTAAGTAGGTAAAGTAATACTCAAAAGCTTTGTTACTGTTGTTATGAGTTTGTGATGGGTAGGATATGTGCCTGAGCCCCCTTCTAATACCTGGATCCAGCACAATTCCTAGAAAAGCCAGGCTAGCTTCCTGGTGATGTAATGGCCCCCCAAGTATGGGCTATTAAGGTAACAAAGGAAGTGGCTCTGTGCCCTCTTCTTGATGAGCTGCCACCTGCCAAAACTGCCTCTTCTATGCAACTTTTAAAGGTGTGGCAACCTTATCCTCTTCTGTATCTGATTGTTTTATGTGGGCATGTTCGTTTTAACTATGTTTTAATTGATAATGGAATAGATATTTGTATAAACTACTCAGAGGTTTTACTGCAGTCAAGCAGTATATAAATTTTGTTAAATAAATAAATGTTGGGAGGGTAGGGAGCATCTAGGACAAGGAAGAACACTGGTAGCTAGTTCATAGAATCATAGCATTGTAGAGTTGGGAGGGACCCTGCTATGCAGAAGTCTCAACACATGGTCCCCCATCCAATTTGAAACCATACAGGTCCCTGATTAGATTTGCAAATATGTTAGCAGTGGACAAAGATGGCTGTGACATCTGGGCAATTGCTTACCTTTTGAAATGTTCCTGCAGAGGATGTGTTGTGTGAACCAGACCAACACCACTACGCTGCCATGTTTTGTATCTATGAGTAGGAATGGAGGAGAAATTCCACTCAGTTCACTCCTAAAGGCAAACTATGGTCCGCAGGCTGGATATGGCCCGAGGGGGTTGTTAAACTGGCCCCTGGCCCTTGCTGCCCACTCAGTCAGTCCCCGCATGGAGCTAAACCACCATGGCAGCTCCACTCGGGGACTGATTTCCAGGACGCAGCCACGGCTTCCAATAGGAAGCTGCAGACGCCTCCCCCCCCATGGCTCCAAAAGCCGATGGGGAAAGAGCGGTGAGCATGTGCACATGTGCACTGGTGTGCGCATTCCCATGAGGGTGCCCACACGCTCCCGCGTGTGGGCAATCCAGCCCACCGGTGGAAAAGTTTGCCGACCCCTGCTATACTTTCTGGAGTGGGGAATACATGAACTGAAACTCAGCCATCCTTCAAAATTCACACTTCTTCAAATTTTGCAGTGCAGTACCCCAGCCAAGTAAAGTGTACAAAATGCACATACTAAGATAAAGTATGCATGACAATGTGCATAACAGTGAACATAACATACGAAAATGCACTATATAAGGGGCAATTGCTTTTTTAAAAAATAATGGGCACATGAGAGCCAGCGTGGTGTAGTGGTTAAGAGCAGTGGACTCATAATCTGGTGACCTGGGTTCGATTCCCTGCTCCCCCACATGCAGCTGCTGGGTGACCTTGGTCTAGTCACACTTCTTTGAAGTCTCTCAGCCTCACTCACCTCACAGAGTGTTTGTTGTGGGGGAGGAAGGAAAAGGAGAATGTTAGCCACTTTGAGACTCCTTAATGGGAGTGAAAGGCAGGATATCAAGTCCAAACTATATGAGGGAGGAAATTCATGCAGAAATTTGTATATTGGGAGACATTGGCATGAAACTGCTAGTGAAATTTCATGCAGTCTTGAAAAAACCAATCAAACTGATAGAGAACTCAAGACTGGAAGCATGAAAGACTGAAATGGACAGATTTGCCCATCCCTGTGAGAGAGGGGGAAGTGTTTCTGGTCTCTCCAGTCAAAGTAATGAAGAGCATTAGTACTTTCAGTTCATAGCATGAATACTTCACATGAACGCTGAGCAAGCATGCATACCATGCCAGATGCACCTAATCCCAAAATGGTTGTGTGGTGGTCACAGGTTGCTGCCACCATCCTGGTTGCTGCCCTGCTAAGCAGCCTTCCTAGCAAGTGAAATCCATTGGACTCAATGACAATTTGCTTTGGCATGAACATGGATAGGATTGTTCTGTACAATGTTTTCAGGTGTTGAGAAGGACACATATGTGAAAAGGGTTGGAGGAAAACACTGGCCAATGTGTAGAGATGCTGTCACATTAGGCTGAGCACCTCTTAAGCAAATGCTTAACTTAAAAGGGAGATCATAATCCCATTATCTTCAAGGAAGCTCCCTTTGTGCTTAAAGGTACATTACATACACAGCTGTTTTGTTCCTTTCCTCCCCCCCCCCCTTTTTTTTAGTGGCTCCTCTTGCAGAGCCGAGTCCCATTCAAGTCACCTTTCCTTCTCCATTTAGCTTTAACTTGGCAGTGTGACATGCCAGCTCGAAATAGATCCTGAGTGAGGGAAGCTGCTCTTTTCATGGTCACCAGGCAACCATAAACAACCTGGCTGCTTCTTGTTGATTATTCTGGTGAGAAAAACCAATCTTCTCCTTCTCATTTTCATTCCGGAGAATGCTGAATTCAAAGTGATGATGCTGAAACTGTCATCTCACAAAATAGCTCCACAAATGCCTTAAAACAAAACAGCATCAAAGCGTCAGCTTGTAAATACCTTTAACCTCTCTGTGGAATAAAAATCACCTCTTTTGTAAGCTATAATTCATCCCTTTGGCCTAAAAGCACTGGAAAAAACCCTCCTAATCAGTCTCCTTTCTCACACTCCTTTATGCCACAGCAACTGCTTTGTATTCTTTCTTTTTTTAATGGAGCTGCTAATTAATTTTAAGCCTCTTTGTGTGAAAGCCTAAGAGAGCTGGATTTACCTAGTACTAGGGAGCCATCTGGTGCAAAAAGACTATTTCCTTGCCAAGCTATTCCTACTTACCTGAGGGGCAGATAGGAAGAGATGGGGGTTCTTTAAATCATGGGCAATATCCACTTGTCTTATTTTTTGTAATAATTAGGGTTGTTAGGTTGAGGCCTGAATAATGTAGGTTCTGGGGTAGATTGCTCTAGACTGGAGCCACTTGGATAGGCAGATGTTCTGAGGGCTTCATAGTACAGTGGTGGCTAGGTCATATCCTGCCAAACCTCTACAGATGTCAGATCAGTGCTTTGATCTAGTAATGTGATGGACAGCGGGTGATAAACTGAAGTTGTATCTTGACAGGGTGAAGATACTGTGCATAAGTGGTACCGATGTTTGGGAATTAGGTACATGTCCTGTTCTGGATTGAATTGCACTCCCCTTGAAAGAGCCAGTTTTGGAGATTGAGGAGAAATATCAGATCTCCATAGGACAGAAATCACAGTATGGTGCTTATTTTTTTGTAAAAAGTTGCTCTTACAGCCCTCATTAGTGATACCATTATCCAAATGTAGAAAAAACAATAACACCAACTGTAAATCTCCATATTAGCTCAATATTTTATTTTATTTTTCTTCTGTCTTTCAGCAACGAATAAACCATCAGATAAGTCCTTGCCAGAAGGCAGCCTTTGAAGGAGTCAAGAGCAGGTAGGGATTTCATCGAGCGCGACATCAAAGTGACAGGTTCACTTGTGTGTTTTATGATGACATGGGGAGCTCAAGAACTTCTTTGTCCTGTCATACTGTTTAATTTCCCATCATGATTTAGCCTGCAAGGTTTACCATTTTAGAATCGAGGTAAAGGGCTGCTTGCTAGCCTAATGGGAATTTTTAGCAAAAACATTTTTTATCATTTTGAAGATACCTGTTAGAGAAGGTGAGTTGGGAAAGCTCTCGTTCATATTTCAAAGTGCACTGAGTCATTAACATTGTGTATTTGGGTTTGATGTGGACACAAGAGACAATGTTGGGTTGAGGGCCTAGGTGCTGAACCACAGCATGATCTCTTGCTAGGAACTTCAAAGAGGAGTTCAAGGTGAGACCCTCATATGCCAGGTTCTTCTTTCTCCCAACATCATGCTGGTTATCTGGACAATTTCATTATCATTATCACCAAAAGTGAAAACCCACATCAATGCATGCAGCTGATTTTGCTTGTTCCCTTAATAGATGGGGGCTTGCTGTGCCTGCGCTCATTGCTCCCTCCTAACTATAAAGCCAGCCCCCCACTTACACATTAGACTAGATTCTGTATTGTGTGAATGGACCACTATATTCTTAGTGGTGCCCTTGGATGAAACTGTACCATGCAGAAGAAACTGTGCCATGTCTATTTATAGCCTGCAAAGCTAGATTCCTATGATCAGCATTCAGTTAGGAAAAACAAGTTTCTAGCCCTCACAGTTGTGGAAGAACCTACTCACACATCACAGTCACAATGCAGAGCCTTTATATGGTAACAGGTAGGTAGGGATGGGGGAATAGATGAGCATCATGAAAGACTGTACATCGGGTGATTGTAGTTAAAGCTGTTCCCTGTCACAGCAAATACTTCTCCCAGCTCCTTCAAGAGTCAGTCGCAAAAGTAGAGGATTTTCCAGGTTTAGTTTTCCAGTTTCCTAGCTGGTGACATACCACAGCTTTAGATTCAGTGTGGCGAAATTATATTTTGGCTGTTCCTGTTATGGTAGGGCAGAATCAATGAGCTCAGTTACTCTGAGGTAAAAAGAGAGATGAGGCCCTCATTATTCAGGGGATCTCACACTCAGTTAGCTTTAACTCACTTCTGTGTCAGATTTGCCCATTAATTCCACAGCAAACTGAATCAGACAGCCAAACAAGACACACCAATGCACATTTAAAAAGTCTTTCACCTCAGGATATGTGCTCATGTAACTAACTCTAGCTCTGTAGTAACCCCTCAAAGTAAGAGACAAGTATTTGATTTGAATCTTGCAAGCAGTTTCTATCCTTGTGGGTTAAATGCTGCTTAGGCCATCTGGCCATCTTTTAAGTCTAAGGTTCCTGGATTTCCTAAAGCCCAACCAGCTGTATGTGTCATTTCAGGAAAGGGGTGTGAAGAGGAATAGGGATAACTAAGAGGTTTATCTGAGTAGTATCATTGAAAGCCACAATAAAAGTAGCTCAGCTAAGATGTACACAAGCATTCAGGAACAATGCCATCTAATCCAAGAGGATGCCAATGTGGTTAATGAGCAGAGTCAAGACAGCTATTAGAGGCAAAAAGTCTTCCTTCAGAAAATGGAAGTCTTGCCCAAATGAGAATAAAAATGAATGCAAAATTTTGCAAATAACTTGCAGGTAGACAATAAGGGCTGCAAAACAAAACAAACAAAAAAAACCAAACGAAAAACAACCCTGAGGTTCTAAGACCAACAATACAAACATTCTTTAAATACACTAAAAGCAGGGAACTGGCTAGGGAAGCAATTGGACTTCTGGATGACAAGGGAGTTGAAGGTGTAGTAAAGAAAAAAAAGGAGACCTCAGAGAAGCTGAATGAATTGCATCTGCCTTCACTATAGGTGACAAATTAAAATTAACAAATCACTGGGTATAGATGGCATCCTCCCCACAGTTCATACACATCTGATAAAGGCACCTGGGAGCTCTCCCTGTGGGTCCACAGGTGGGCACAGTTCCCATGGTGATACCGGCTGAGATGACTCCTGGTTAGAAGCTCAGCCTGTGTTTGCCACTCTCAGGATCAGCGTACTTCATGCCAACTTAACTTACCCTGGCGTAACTTATGCCAGCTTTCTGTGCTCAGGATAGCCCAAATGCTATAATTTAATGTGCATTTGTTTACATGGTTGTGCCATAGCACACGGCTGTTGTGTGTGCCTCTGTTTTAGGCAGAGTGTGTGGTGGGTGTGCCCGGGGCATGTGATGTGTTGTCTGTTCTGGTTAGCTGCTGCAATGGCCATTGCTACAGCTACTGTATAGGGTCTGTACCATTTGTTTGCATTCCTGTACTGGCATGCACCATGGGGGTGGGTGAGGAATGTACCTGGGGTGTTTGTTTCCTTACCACATGCACCTCCTGCACTGGGTCTCCTTCTGCTGGGGTGAGAGGTTCAGCTTCTGTGAAGCAAAGAAAGAGAGGTGTTACTGGATGCTTGATAGTACCACAACCAGGATGCTATAAATTATACTTAATATTTTTACATAAGGGATGGCTTTTCAGGAGTACTCCTCGAGGTGCTAAAATGTGTCAAGGGAACTAGCCCTCAGATAAAAGAGATTTAGGATGTTACCAAATTATCACCAAAGCCCTGAGATAAATTGTGTTAGTGTGGTGGACAGAGGCACAAAAACAACAACCAGGTAATGGTGATTAAAATAAATAGCTTTAAAATACAAGATCATACCATTGCATTCAGTGTATAAAGAACTAGGGAACTGTGGTTGTTTGAGGATAATTAATATGATTAGTGCCATGTATGTTGGGAATCAGATTCCTTACCTTCACCATGAATATTCATTGAAAGGGCAGTGGGAGTGAGAAAAGGCACTCTTCTGCTACACTTTAACTCACCTCACTTATGAGTTTTGAGAGGGCGGTTAGTAAAAAGAGCTCTTCAGTGAGCAATCCTCATTAATTGTTCTCAAGTAAGGATCCCGGAAGATGCGTTTTCTGATGCAAGTGCTTCTGTTTTCTGTGCCTGCATTAGAACAAACATGACCAGTTGCTTACAACTATTGTAAACTGCCATGGAACACTGTAATTGAAAGGCAGCCTATAAATTTTTGTTGTTATATATTTATACCTTGCACATCTGGCTGGATTTCCCCAGCCACTCTGGGTGGCTTACAGCATATATTGAAACATAATAAAACTTGAAACATTTAAAACTTCCCAATACAGGGCTGCCTTCAGATGTCTTCTAAAAGTTATGTAGTTCTTTATCTCCTTGACATCTGAAGGGAGGGTGTGCCACTACTGAGAAGGCCCTCTGCCTGGTTTCCTGTAACTTTGCTTCTTGCAGTGAGGGAACCAGCAGAAGACACTCGGAGGAGGACCTCAGTGTCCGGGCTGAACAATGGGTGTGGAGACGCTCCTTCAGGTATACTGGACTGAGGCCATTTAGGACATTAAAGGTCAGCACCAACACTTTGAATTGTGCTCAGAAACGTACTGGGAGCCAATGAAGATTCTTTAGGACCAGTGTTATATGGTCCCGGCGATCACTCCCAGTCATCAGTCTAGCTGCTGCATTCTGGATTAGTTGTAGTTTCCAAGTCACCTTCAAAGGTATTCCCACATAGAGCGCATTTCAGTAGTCCAAGCAGGAGATAACCAGAGCATGCACCACTCTGGCAAGACAGACTGCAGGCAGGTAGGGTCTCAGCTGGCATACCAGGTGAAGCTGGTAGACAGCTGCCCTGGACACAGAGTTGACCTGAGTGTCCATTGACAGCATGAGTCCAAATTGACTCCCAGGCTGTGCACTTGGTCTTTCAGGGGCGCAGCCTTTCAGGACTAGGGAGTCCTCCATACCTGCCCACCCCCTGTCCCTCCAAAATAGTACTTCTGTCTTGTCAAGATTCATCCTCACTCTGTTAGCCGCCATCCATCCTCCAACCACCTCCAGACACTCACACAGGACCTTCGCTGGTTCTGATTTGAAGGCGAGGTAGAGCTGGGTATCATCCACATACTGATGAACACCCAGCCCAAACATTTATTACTGTGGATTGAGAAGAGGGAAGGGCACACAAAAGCAGCCAAAGAAGGAATGAATGTATGAGAGCAGATTTGGACACTGTTTTTCTGTGGTTTGCAATTCCATTTAAGGTAAATACTCTGGTAAATGCAACCTGCAAAAGTTGTAACAGAGTCCAGTGCAATTTTTACATTGCAATCCCAACCATGTTCACTCAAAGTAATTCCAATTCAGTTCAATGAGACATTCCATCAGGTATGTGAGCACAGGACTGCGATCAATAAAAAATTAATAAAATCAGCTCTGCGACAGAGCGGGCGGGCAAGGGATCAGGCAGGGAGGGAAGTGGTGTGAGAAGGGAGGTTAATTCATCCGTTCCCCCGGTTTTTGTTTCTCTCTTCCTAAAAAAAATTCTCTCCAAGCATTTTCTGCCTGCCACACCATCCCTACAGATGAAAGTCTGAATATTTAGAACTCTTCAGGGCAAAAGTCACTTGGAGAAACAATTCTAAGTAAATTACAGTAAGTGGGGGGGGGGGTAAGCATCTCCGTCTTCTTCAGTTACTTCTTGATTCTACATTTCCCTCCTCTAAAAACATATTTCTTACCTTCTTTTAAAGTTCCACTACCAAAACCCCATATCTATTTGCCACGCTTAATCCACGCTGTGCCTGTAAACTTCATCCACTTTGGCCAAAAGGGGGAAAGGTTATAAGCTGTTTTTAGATTCCACGTTATAATGAAAAGGGTACACAGAGCTTCATTTGGCTTGGAATCTGACACACAGATTGGTGAGAGCACAAAGTGACTGAGAAACATATATGAAAATTTAAAAGCAAACATATACAAGATGGATCTTGGGGTCCATGCACCCCACAAGCTTCAAGCAATATTTGTGATCCTAGGAACTAGAGAAGATGGGGAAAGTGCCCAGCAGTCTTAGACGTTGCTGCTTGCCAGTAATTGGCAGTCCACACCTTACACAGACATTGTGCTGCATTATACACACGCACACAGTTTAGAATGAGAAATTTCAAGTCGAAGTCCATTGGCGCTTTTCTGCTTTCCCCTGCCTTTCTCTTTAATTCCCATTACTGTATAGACATGACAGAGAGGCACTTTTTCACAGAGTACCCATGTAGCAATGTAATGCCTTCAGTCACTTTCCCATTGAGGGCTGCAGTCCCTGGCTGATGGATGGGGCAAGGTTGTTGCAGACACATTCTATCCCATTATATTGCCCTGAGGTGATAAGTAAGCAACATGGAAGGGGATTGAAAAGGACCGAGAGATTCATTGTTCGAGAGGCAGAAGCACAGGGATACAAAGGGGCAGATGCAGTGGCAGAGACTTAAGACAGTGTGTGAATAAATAATAGAGTGGCAGGCGGGAACTGCCGCACTGTGAGAGAGACCCTGGCTCCTTCCATCTTGGAATGAGGTCACCACACTTTCCATTATCCAGGGAAGAGGGGTATATGTGTGCTTGTGGAAGTATGGCTGTGCAGAGAGACAGGACTGAACTTCTCTAGCTAGGCTTTAACTGGGTCCTTTTTTTCCTTTCTGCCATGCTGTGCCGCATATGCAGATTGTACCAGCAGTGCAGCAGTGAGGAAAATGATTATGCAGAACTCCCTCTAGGTATGAGCGCATACACAGACAGACAGATACAATCACACATACTCAGCCCCCCTCTTTTCACTTCTATCATGGGGGGGGGGTGGAGAAGGGAGACCAGAGGGACCAATGACTGGTACCAAAGGAAGAACACAGTCCCCATAAACATCAGCAGGGAAGCGCCGTTCGCATTGTTCTTTTCTTGCCCGCTGCCAGAGTCTGTCTGGTTTTAATAACCATAAATCAGCTCTGGCTCATGCACTCGCTCACGGTTCTTCGGAATGGGGAGTTGTGGGGAGGGGGGGCAAGTTGGGAAACCTTGCCTAATGATAATAAAAAGGGAAATAAAAAAAAAGTCTCCAAGCTGCAAATGCGAGCAAGAGAAGAAGACAATAGCAAGATGGCTTTCTCTTCCCGGCTGTGGTTGAGAGCCTCTCTTCTGTGCCGCCATAAAGGAAGGGGAACTCAACTCTTTACAGCTTTGCCTGTCTGTTGGGTAAAGCAGCCCAGAGTGTGCAAAGCGGTGGGGTGGGGTGGGGAGGAATTAATTTGAGCCCAGCTCAAACCTGCAAATATCAACAGAGAGATGAGGGTGGGTGTGGGAGTGAGGTGTGCGAGCATATTGCTAATTCAGAGGCTTCTTTAAAGGGAGAAAGAAATTAATCAGTCATTAAGGCTTCAGGCAGAGGGGAATGAATTAACCATTTCAGGCACAGCTAGCTTTTGCTTGGCCAATTCATTAAAAGCATTGCTGAACTGTAAGCTGCCTTCCTCGCCACCACTTGGGGCCCAGCCAAGGAAGTGGCTGGGTGTATTTATGAACAATCCCTCCCACATCTCCCAATGTAATAAGACAAGAAGGGAGGGAAAGGGCCTGCTTCTGTTGTTGTCCGATGTTTATTAGAATCATTTCTCTGCTCTCTGAGCTTGCTTCCTCCCCTCTCTTCCTGCTCTGCTCTTCAGCTGGTTTCCTCATGCCTACCAGTTGCACGGAGGTCACATCATGGCATCAGGTGGCCAGGGGGCACTGCAGACACTCCAGGAGAGTCTGCAGTGCCCTCAAGCCACCTGATGCCACTCCAGAAGACTGCCTGGAGCAGAGTAGAATATGTTGAACTCCATCACCTCCTGTGCAGCTTGTTAGAGGCATGGTTCTTCTTTGAGTGGTCAGGGAGATGTGAGTTCCAATCCCACACTCAAATACGAAGCTCACTCGGTGACATTGGGCCATTTGTTCTCCTTCAACCTGACCCGCCTTGTTTTTTCTTACCTGAAGATTGTTACCCCCACAATTTAGATGGATGGGAGCATTTCTACTCCTAGATTGTGTTTCTACAGGTTTTGCATTCTGAATTCAGATTTGAAAACAAAAGAATATACTTTTGGTTTGATCTCACTGTGGCGTATAGAAATTGGTGGCTATCTTTGTAAGAATGGATTGAATTTCTAGCCATCGTGGCAATGTGCCAGAAATACTTGAACGTATATAGGATATCTCTGTGACCTAGAGAGAGAGAGAGAGAGAGAGAGAGAGAGAGAGAGAGAGAAATGCAGACTCTTGTATATGTAGCTGGTGCACCTGGATCTTCATGATAAATAATATGCTCATCCAAATGCCATTGAAGTAACTGGATGCATCTTTTGATGGAAATGAGAATGTTCAAGCAGGGTTAGCTGGTTATTGCACATGACAAACTAGATTGGGGCTAATGTTTGCTAAATGCTCAGGAACCACAAGGTGTTTTGTGGGGTTAGGGACAAGAATTCACCAGCATTTCTTATGCCTATCTGCTCTGCCCTGCAGTCCTCCCTCCCAGTGTGTTTTCCCTGCTCCCAGACTGAGGCCTCAGTCTACTCATGTGGCCTTCCCACATCTCATAATGCATTCTGGTCCGTGCATTTGAACTTCACATTTTGCATAATTCTATCCCTAGATCTTCCAGTTTGTATCTCCTGAAAATAAGCCTGTTTTTCTTCTTCTTGCATGGTTGTGTAACAGTTGTGAGGAATGAGCAAGCTGCTTCAGTTTTTGTGCAGTAAAGGGAAGGTGACATCATGTGTCGTACTGTAAGGCAACAGTGTAAAATAAACATTTTTAATGTGCAAAAATATTTACATGGTGCAAATGATATCCCATTTTAGGATTTTATTCTGAAGCCTGCTTGGAAACTGTGACACCATGTTAGGGCCCAAGAGAAGAAACTGCCTGGACATGCCTTGCTTACGAAGGGATTTCACTTATCCATGGCAGAGCACTTGTCAATATATGCTTGTTCCTGCAACTGTGGAGCTTTGCCAAATGTCCAGACTATGGACTGCTGATCCAGGGTCCACCAGACAAATTTGGTACACCCCAACAGTAGAAAAACCTGCTATTGTACATAAAGCCTATAGGAAGATTACATACAGTCCACACAATCTGGGAGGGTGAATGAAATATTTTCTTACTGCTAGTTTCAAATGTATCCCCAAACCATTGCACATTTTCTGATATTATCATTGTGAGGCCATTTATAGAGATTCACAGCCTATATGTCTCTGAACCATATGACTGAAAGGGATCTGGCTGCTTCATGGTCTAAGTTCCTGAGGGAACTCTAAGGGAGTTGTGTGGCTGGGCATTCAGTATGGAATTTTGGTCTGCTTCTGAAGACTCCATATGGGGTAATCCTGAGTGGCAGTTTGGAAACACAACTAGGGAGATGTTTCAAACTTGGGAGGAAGAAGAGCAGGGAGTGGAACAGAAGAGACTGAGAGGAGATATAATAGCTATCTTCAAATATCCCAAGGGTTGCCACATGGAAGATGGGGCAAGTTTGTTTTTTCCTGCTCTGGGGTACCCAATGGCTTCAAGTTACGAGAAAGGAGATTCTGACTAAACATCAGGAAGAACTTTCCGACAGTAAGAGCTGTTAGATGGTGGAACAGTCTCCATCAGGAGGTTGTGAACTCTCCTTCACTGGAGATTTTAAAGCAGAGGTTGGATGGCCATCTGCCATGGATGCTATAGCTGAGATTCTCCTGCATTGCACAGAGTTGGACTAGATGCCCTTGGGGTTCCTACCAACTTTACAATTCTGTGATTCTATGAGTGGCTTGTGATCCTGTCACACTGATCTTCAAAGCTGCTTACTAGAGGATTGATATTGGGCTTTTCTCAGTGAGGTTCCTTGGAGGCAGGCGCAACAGCAGCAAGCCATGTTAAGCCACATGGACTAGCCAAGTCCAGTGTAAAAACTGGCCAACAGAGCAGGCCTTTCTGCCTACTGTTCTTCATGCTCCAGTTCAAGCCAATGACTTCAGAGACCTAAGCTTGTGGTTTAGATTCGGGTATGGCCAGCTACAACCCAGATGTCCTTGAAAACCTTCTCCCCCATCTTTCTAAAGACAAGTTCAGCTTCTTCAGTCAGTCTAGGTGCCATTTCTAGAGTACCGTCAAGTTTGGAGATAAAGCAGTTTAGCTTCTCCAGGGGCTAAAATGCAACACTTTGCACATTTCACCTTGCTTAAAGGGCTGTGCGGATCAGACCCTGATGGTGGCAGTGAGTGGCAGCGGGAGAAAAAGCCCTTTCACCTCCCCCATCCTCTGTACTTTCTCTCACTAACTTAAGAATCCGAATAGCACAGGGAGGTTTTTTCCCCCTTCCGCTGTCTTTTTTTTCCATAACCAAAATAGTCAAAATCAATGATGATGACAGCACTATAAGCTGAGCAGTGGGAATGGAGAAAAACACTCTTGGTGTCAAATTTGATGTGGGAGGCAGTTAGAAGAACTTATTACCAGCTCAGTTGCCTTAGGGGATGTTGGTGGGTACATAGAAGAGTGGAATGTTAGTGAAATGGGCGAAGAGCCTGTGTCCCCCCCCCCCCTTTGCCTTCTACACGTATCATTAATGTGGAAGGCATACATTGTCAGCTATTAGTCTGGGAGGGGGGGATATTGGGGGTAGATGTCTTAGTTTGGCTGTGCTGTCTGACTCATCATGGCATCTGCATGTGTACCTCACAGGATGTTCAGCTCTTTTTCTGTTAATATCTTGTTAAAGACAGAATTTAGCAATCTGATTATGTCTATGGGAGGGGCCAGGGAAGAAAGAGAGGAGAGATCCTTTGCTCAAGCTGTCTCATTAAAGAAAAAAAATAGCTAAATATGCATTTTGTCACTGGTGTTTTATACAAATTTTGCCGCTGGCAGATGTGCCTGTGGAAAAATCACTAGCGGGTAAAGATCACCCCCCTCTCACTGCTCCCCTTTGAGAAAATCTGGGTGTATAAGATTTTGGTGCTCTGAAAGTAGCTGGCCCGTAGACTTTCGCAATAGAACAAAAAACAGGATGAAATGAAATCCAGATAAATCTAACCCAGGCAGTTAGAGATGGTTAGTAGTCACAGCTATGATCGCATTCAGTAAGGGAGAATTGTGTAGCTACCGTTCAGCTTTCTTTTTAAAAAGAAGGCTCCAGCCCTCATTGTTCAGGAAGAAAAACCTAAGTATGCATGGTCAATATCTATCACATATTATAGAAAAAAATAAAAGTAGGGAAATTGCATAACATGCACGTGGTGGAAGCAATCTCTTCGTTTTCAACTTAGCAAACTACATGCAACTTAACAACATTTGTGAACTGTCTGGTGGAAGATCTCTGCAAGACTGTGCAAAATGAGATGGATGTGAGCAGTGCTTTTTTCAAAATGAACAGAGGGACTGTATTTGCAGTTGCAAGGCAATTAGAAATTCAGCTGCCTAGAAATATATAGCTGTGTATACATAAAGGAAAGGAGGGCTGGGAAAGCATATATATTCTAAAGGTGAAGGTGGGAGGCGGGATGTGCCTAGGAGCAATAGGTAACATTATTGGAAAGAAGCTATGTATTTAAGAACAATCTCACATCACCCTATTCATTCAAGATGGGGATGATAATGTTCCTTTTATGTGAATAAACCTCCCCTTAGCCAGGGAAATGTACGCAGCATCACAAGAGGAACTCGGGGATCATGAGCTTCACTTCATTTGGGATTGTGTGTAGCTAATATTCTGGTTAAATAAATACATTTTGCTAATTGGATTACTCAGACAGCATAATATAGCGCTGGATTTCCAACACGATGCTAATAAATTGTGTGAAGAACTTAATCATGTTAGCTTCCAAAAGGCTTGTAAGAGATGAAATTAAAAAATAAGTAGAAGTTGACATCTACTGCATTTCATAGTGTCTTCATTTTCTTCATCCTTCTTAGAGTTCGTTTTAGCTTTGCTGCTGTAGATTTTTGTGTGTGTGTTTAATCTGCTTGTGATTAGGGAGGCTGGGGTGATTGAATATGCCCCAGAGGGTGGGGGTGAGAGTCTCCTTGCAATTGTCTCTCCTGCTTATACTGATTGATATCAAGGTAGAGAGAGCGAGACCTTAACTGCTGTCTTTGGGAGGCAGAACGGGAGAGCAGCTTATTTTCCTGGACATATACAGATGGAAATGAGCTGGGGAGGTGTGGAAGGGCAGCAGACACTATGAGGGAGATGAGGGAGCTTATCAAGGATGAAAGGATCCAGAGATGCAGCTTGGGTCTGCCAACCCCAGGAGGCGTGAGTTCAAATCTCAGGTTAGGTCACATTAAAAAAAAGAAAGAAAGAAAGAAAAATCACTGGATTGGTTAGTGCCTTTGTGACTTTGAGGCCAGCAGAGGCAGGGGGAGCATGAGGTAGGGTCATACTAGAGGTCTGGGTTAATGTGTGTGTATCAGCAATATCAGCAAAATGATAGTGCAGGCTAACGCAGCATATGGCTCCCATACAGCTGCCTCATCATGGGCAGTCCTGCCTTGTGGCACCTTCCTAGACTTCTGTGCAATATAACAAGGGTGAATAACTTCTGCCATTGGTTATTATGGATATTATCCTGTGAGCTCTCCCTGATTCCATGATCATCCCAGTCCTTATGCTAGGGTCTGTTCCCTGCTCTCTTTCTCTCCCCACCCACTCCACCACCAGCCCAGGCTATTACCCTAGAATCAGCAGCAACATCCATGGCCCATGGGACTGTTGATTCAGGGATATCAACTTCTTTTAAGCCTGGGGTCCTTGATGGTGTAAACAAGCCCTGTAGGAGCAGAGATTTCCATCTACAGCTGCAAGTGGCAAATGCGCTGTTAGGAACAGATAACTTGTAGCCCAGTCAACAGAATAACCCTGGGAGTTATATATAGCCTAGTATGTATTATTTATGTGACAGCTTGCTGTCAATGGAAGGACCCCCCCCCCCCTGCTTCCCTCCTTTCTTCTGTGAAATACAGTACACGGCAAAGCCAGGACTGACTCACTTTTCACTATTTAAGCTTGGGTGCAACATACACATGCAGTACTGTCAATTGTGAATTAGTAGTGCACACATATTGTCCCCCACTGGCCTGCCTGCTTTGGAGAGAGGAGCACCCTCTAAAGACTTAATGGCTTCACGTGTACTTTGGATACCTGGTTTTGATTCTTAAAATTCTGCATATAGTGCAAGTATGGTAGATAGATTTTTATTTTTTTGTTTTAGAAATGTCTTTCGCTATTATTATTATTATTGTTGTAGTTGCTGGCATCCACTGCCTTGGGCGACAATGGGAAAGTGTGCCTTTAACATGTTGAATTCCATGTGCGCTTATTTCCTATTCAATTCTTGTTCTTATTATTTTTTATACTCTGCCACTTTTGGATTTGAACCTTCTGCATCTATGTGTGTAAACCCTCGGCTGTTTAGATCGAAATTGGAAAGTGCAATTTTTTGTTTGGTAGGAGAAATAGAGGAATCTCCAAATGCCTACTGGGTAAAAGGAAGATGCAAAATGGAATAGTGGCAGACGAATACTACATTTTTTGTGTTTTGAAAATGTTAGCAGAAACACCTAAGTATGCTGCACTCCCATGGATTATTTTTTTAACTTCAACTCTGCATGGACCAAGTCCCTGCACAGGGAACTGCCTCCTCTATCTCCTTCTCCCATCCTCTTCCATCATGTTGTTGTTGTTTCTGCTGTTAAATTGATTATCCACTCTTCACCAGCAGGTCCCAGGGCAGGACATACAAATTTAAAATTCATAATTAATAACAGCTGAAACAAATTACAGTCACAGGATTAGGAACAGTGCAAAGAAATTTCCCTTGCAATACAATGGTTGCACATACCCTATTTTAAAAGTCCTCTCTGGTATGAAATATGATCCTTTACTACCCATGTATCAGACGTCCCCACCAGCTTCCTTCATTTTTAACATTCAGTCTAGCAGCCCCTCCTACAGAAACTCTCAAAAGAAGAGTTGTTCTTGCCTTTCCCCCTTCACTTGCCAGCGCTTGTTCAGGCACTGAGGCTTGAGCCTCTCAATTCAATTATATAACTAGGGGCTATGCCTCTTCTCACATTGCTCTCCATCCTTGTTTACCTGCCATCCCCAAGCCCTTACCTTGGCAACCCCCTCCCTTCATAGCTTGCCCCAAGCCCCTTTCCCTCACAACTCACCCAGCCTAGAGCAGCTGCTATGGTGGTGGCAGCAGCAGCATGGGTGTGAGTGAAGGGGAGACTTTCTCTCCTTTGTTCCCCTCCCACCTGCCAAAGGGTGCAGTAACAGGGGAAGGCAGCTACTAATGTCAGAAGGAAATAAAAAAGCCAGCATTTTAGAATGCAGCCTGGGGAGGGGGCAGGTTGGGGGTAGGTGATGGGGAGAAAGTCATCACTGGCTACAGGGGAGCAGTAGCAGAGTAGAGCAGGATGGCTGTTGCCCCAGCTTGTTCTGCCTGTTCTTCTGCAGCTTGCTTGGTCTGGCTGCCGCCTGCACTGTCCACCCCCTCACTCAGCCTGCCTGCTTGCCTGCCTAGACTGCCAGGCTGCCTGCTGGCTTATTCCACCTGCCTAACGGCCTCCTGTTCTGTCATCACACTGTAATTCATGTGGCTGCCAATTGGCAGCCATGCGAACAGCAGCATGATGACAGCCTTACAATTTTATTATATATACTAAGACATGCGTAATATGCATTGCCCCCTAAGAGCTCACCTGCAGCCAGCCAAGTTAATTAGGATGTTCTGGCCACTTTCCCAGCTGATGACTGCATAAGAAGAGACAGAAAAAAGAGAGTGGGGTGGATGGAAGCATCCTTGAGATGAGACTCACCTTAAAAGCTCTTTTCAGGGGCTTGCATTCCCAATGTAAACATCTCTCTGCTTGGGCAAATCTAATTTTTCTTTAATTTTTTCTTCTTTAAGGCAGCTTCAAGCCAATTGTTAAGGTTCTTCCTCCTCCCTCCCCTCGGGTTCTTAGTTTTTATCCTTGGCTCTCAAACAGTAAAAGAGTGCACAACCTAAAGAAAAGAAAAATAATGTATTCATCAAATTCTCCACCTGCCCCAGTCCCATCCATACCATATATTTAAAGCATTTAAAGCACATGGCTTTTTCCAAAGAATCCTGTGAAATGTAGCTTTCTAAGAGAGCTGGGAGTTGTATCTCTGTGGAAGATCCCAGGATTCTTGGGTGGAAACCATGAGTTTTATGTTTTTTATATTTTTTTATTTTTAAAAAAGTGTTTTAAATGTATTGGTGGGAAATAATAGACGATCCTTCTCACCCTCTCCAGAACCACCAGTAAGAGGAGTAACTATGATTGACAGGAATACAAAATATAAAAATGGAGATGGGCAGGTGCAACCAAGGGCATAAATTCAGAATGAAACAGGAGTGGTAACCTGTGGCCCTCCAGATGTTGTTGGACTACAACTCCCATCATCCCTAACCATTGATAGAGGTAATAGAGTTGATGGGAAACAGAGTCCAACAACATCTATAAGGTCATAGGCTCCATATTCTTGGCATAAAAGATGTTTCTTTGTTTCTTTGTTTGGTGTACAAAACTGGGAGACCAAACAGAAAACACATACTGTGCAGAGAAAGTTAGTACCACTGGAGTTTATGTTCACTTATATAGGCTGTTAAATGTGTTTTTATTAGAAGCTTGAGGAAGCAGTTTAAAGGCAATCAGTAGGTACATTAATAAGGCCTAAAGTAGACCAGGCCAAAATGAGGAAAGTCAAGAGCTGTTGGCTTTATGAAGAGGCTGGCCATATGCAAAACATGTGTCAGAATGGTGATCACATTAAAAAGTCTCAGTTCTGTGGTATGAAGTAGTTGACAAATTGCATATGGTCCCAAACTCTGCAGCATCCTCCCCTGAGATTTTGCAAAAAAATGAGGGTTAATTAGTGTGGCTGTGTGGTATTATGAAGGAGATGGCTGAAGTCTTGGAAAATCATCCAGTCACCACACACTCCAAAAAAGCATGTGATATACACACTTCATTGCACTAGCTGTGTACAATAGTCAGGAAGCACAGTAACAGACTGCCAGCATATTCTCCTTTGCGTCTTTATGATCTTCTGCAGTGGTTTCTTTGGTTGAGAAGTGTTGCTATGATGATGCACGCACCATCATGTTGCATTTATTTATAGTTTAGCTCACAGCAGGATTTAAACAACAAAACACAACCCAGCCCCCCCCCCTTTTAAAAAGGCACCAGCTCCTCAATAACCAGAACCTCATTGAAGTACTAATCATGAGGTTTTGAATCAGCTTTGTGGGTATTAATGCAAATGTGATGGGGGGGTGTTCCTCCACTCTCTCCAGGTTTAATAGCAACATCTTACACAGCTCTAATTAGCATAACAAAATTCAGTGATGAGGAGTAAAATGCTTGTCTTGTTTGATGTTTCCTGGTAATTAGCAAGCGTAATGATTTATTCAGCATTCCAGGTTTCCAAACCACAAAAGATGGCAGACACTGCTTTCAGCAGTTAGTTCTTCATGTGTTAATAATGGGGTGCAGATGAGGACTGAAAGTGCAGGGTCACAAACATATGAATAAGTATGCAAAGGCGTGCCACTGTGTGTACCTGGACACACAGATATACGTTCATCTACATGTTATGTATACAGTATATACAGTAGCAGAATGAAGTGTCTTGGAATCCATCCTTCACCTGCTACTGGTCTTGAAAACTGTCAAGATTCTAGAGATTGATTTAGCACATCTACATACTTGTCATTCTAATAAAAACCTCTGTGGAATATTTGCTAGCGTGCGTGCGTATGTGCGCATGCACACACACACACACACACACACACACACACACACACACAACTAACCAGATTTCAAACCAGTGGATATTCACAGGAGCTTCTTCCTCCCAGTTGTCCCAATCCAGCTATTGCTCACAGTTCACTGTGTGAGGCAACACACATACCCATCACCCTTGAAAGAAAGACCTGACTAGTTCAAGGAAGGCCAAATGAGTATCTTAAGGCACAATATCTAAGACTAGCGTGCCTGTAGGCTTTTCATTCCAAAGCTCTTGAGAGCATGAATTCATCTATGACCTCTCCTCTATCAGAATGAGTAATGGAGAAACATGCGTCCATTTCTTGAAAAACCAGGAGACATCTAACCCAGGCAGAAGTAGCTGTCTTTCTCTACACACACACACACACACACACACACACACACACACCATCTATGTGTGTGTGCTTTCAGAAGAGGGGGAAGCAAAGGATTAAGACAGCAAGATTATACAGGGGAAAGTTACTTAGACTCTGCTTACCAAACCACCTCACGGTTTGCCATCAGGTCCACAGTATGTTAGAACTCTCTCACTTCATAGATCATCTTTGTGGAAAAAACTCCAATTGCGTAATATGCTATTGTTATTAGTGGCACATACCTTACGTAGGCTGGCCCTAATAAAGGTTTCGCCCACTGTGGATTTTGGAGCTGTTGCTGTTTTTCCTTATGTACTGATATAGATACCTTTAGCTTTAGAGATCTTCCAGTTTAGTAGTAGTAGTAGTAGTAGTAGTAGTAGTAGTAGTAGCAGTAGTAGTAGTTTTGATTTTATTGTTTATACCCCGCCCATTTGGGTGAGTTTCCCCAGCCACTCTGTGCAGCTTCCAGCAAAATATAAAAAATAATAAAATGACAGACATTAAAAACTTCCCTAAACAGGGCTGCCTTCAGATGTTTTCTAAAAGTTGTGTAATTCTTTATCTCCCTGGCATCTGATGGGAGGGCATTCCACAGGGAGGGCAATCTGCCGAGAAGGCATTCTGCCTGGTTCCCTCAATACTTGTGGGGGTTTTTGTTTTCATGCCACTGACTCTCTTCTGTGTTTCTTCAATATTTGAAATGCTTCCATTGCACACAAGTGTCCAGTGTATTAGGCAGCCAGAAGTATATAATGCAGAGGGCATTAAATCACTTTGGATTGCAGGAAAACCATTAATCTGTGTCATGTGTGAGTTTACTGATCCCTTTTGGCTTATTGCCCTGGCTGAATGAAACCAAACTTGGTGAATATTAATAACGTATGAAAATCAGGGGTTTATGAGTAGGTAAAGTAAATGCTTTGGGCGCAGACAAGCTTCTTCTGCTGACCAAGAAGAGACTACATACACGCACGCACGCACGCGCACACACACACACACACACACACACACACCACATCACCATCTTAGTAGCATGGCAGTCAGCTAATGGTTTGTGTGTGTGACAACTACCATGACTGTAGCTCCGATGTGTGTAATGCTGCTTCCTTAGACTGCCTGTTGCAGCTGCCTCAAATCTTCTCCAGCCTTCTCTTGCTTCTACCACTTACTGAATGACAATTCAGCTTTCAGTAGACCTCTCCGCCCTCCCTCCACAACGAAGAAGCATTCATTCTTCTTGACCAAATCATACCACCTTCAGAGGCAGGCCTGCTTTAACAGACATTCATAGATGTGCTGTGCTGTTTGTCCCAGAACACTCTGCATGGTGTTCTGGAGATGTGCTTTCTTACAGTCATTCATGTTAAGAAGCTTTTGCCGTCTCGTTCACTTGAGTGCCTTAAAAGCTCATCTGTGACCAGATGAGAGTGCAGGCCTGGAAATATCTACGCGCTCACTCAGTGAGTTTCAGATCAATTTGTACCTCTTATGGGGTTCTTTTCAGTCAATTTTGTTTAACCTAGTGAAGTGCTGTGCCAAAAATTTCTCCTGCATTTCCCTCCTATGCATCCTCTGTCAATTAAAGGGGAGAAAATTGCATCCCAAAATTCTCATGGGTAGAATCTAGAAGGTTTTTTGTGCTTGCATTACTTTCAATGTGAGGGGTGTTTGTAAGTGTCCCTTCTACAAATTGTCTCTGCGGTGTTCTGTGCTCTATAGCCTTTTTGGGTACTCACAAATCTAAGAGTACTGGTACTTCCTGATTACCAGTATTTTGAAGAAGGGATTCAAGCACATACTGAAAATTTAGGTTTGTGCAATTGAAGTGGATTAAAGGGCTGTGTCACCCTGGTGCAAAACCCCACTTTTAAAAAAGCAGACTTTTTGCTTCTTGGAAAGTGATGAGAAAATGCATTGAAAAGTGTGGGATGAATGAATGATTAACAGGAAGATGTATAAACATCACACAAGCAAATCAGGATGCATGCAAGGTGAAGGCTTTTTGTGGTGTAACCTCCCTGCAAACAAATAAGAACAAATTCTCATTGAAAACTGGGCGTTTTCTAACCACAACATACTGTAAGCTTTGTGCAAGCAAATCAGTATGAGCACTCAATAAATAGGTTGTCTGAAGGAGCCCCAAGGCTATAATCTTATGAAGACTTCTGGGATTAAGCTCCAGTAAACACTGTGGGGCTTGTTTCTGAGTAAACATGCATAGGATTGTGCCGTTTGTCTATTAGACAAGTAGCCCTCAACTCACTTGCATGTGTATACTAGGTGCTCTGCCTTTTGGGGTGCTACAAGCTACAAAAGGCAGCTGCAGTTGTCTGACATTAGAGGCAGTTTCAGAGGGGAAGGTGCAGTTGTATGCAAAATTGGCTTTCTGAGATTCTCCCGTGAGCCATTCTGATGCTGGAGATGGATCACTGATCTTGTAGGGAATTGTGCTCTACAAGGTTAAGCATGTTCGCCAAAGAAATATGGATAGCGCTCTTATCATGTATGACCTTTACTATGTGTGTAGCACCGTCAGTGACAAAAATGCCATTTCTAAATGGTTTTCACACTGTGGTATCCAGTCATTAATCATGATGTATGTGAGTGACTCTATATTGTTTCTCCAAAATTGCAGCATTAGATTACTTTCCATTCAGGCGGCTCGCGTGAATCGAACTGCCAGTTATTTTGAGCAAGGTTCTTATTTTCCTTGCCTAATGTCATCCCGGCCTTCCATTTACCCAGAGGACTGGCAGAAAGTTACGTGACAAAGGGAAGGCTCCTTCCTTTCACCACTGCAGCAGTCCCTTTGTATGCATGTGCATGCAAATGCCACACTTATTTTAAGACGCCTTTCTAACCCTGGTGTTGATAAATTGTGTGTTTCAGACCCTTCTGCTGATATTGCATTTTTAATGTAGACAAATTAGATCTCAGTTCTTATCTCAAGCCTGCCCCTCATCTGCCTCCCCCTCCCACAACAACACTTTGCATGAGCCTGAGCTATTGCTATCTCCCACATGATACTACATGCTTGTAATAATGATGATGTTATGTGAAACTTTTGGTTTTTGAAATGCTTACCTCCTTTAAAAAAAACGTTTGCTTGTGGAATAAATCTCAATTTCAAAGATTCAAGCATCGATCTGCAATGACGAGGGTTGCTCTAGAATTTCATAGTTAAATAGGTAACAGATTCTGCAGTCAAATGTTTTAAAGCAATAGCCCTGTTCAGTCATTACTCACATGAGTGGGCAATGTGATACATATGCCAGGCTGTGCCCTTAGCCTCGCCCCTGTTGCCATGGGCATGGCTACTTCTGGCTTTCTCTGCACCCAGAGCAAGCGCCTGGGGGCATGAGCTTGCTATGCTCATATAGCTTATAACCCTAGATTGAACCCATATCTCATGGCATGATTACTTGCTTTGTACCACTTCTAAATGCCTGATTGGACCTATTCTCTGAAATACCATAGAAGCCTGTTGTTGTTATGTCCAGCATCCTTCTTAAAGAATGCCAAAATCAAAAACTGTTTCTTGTGCTAGCCCTGTTGCGGCACACCTTTGGATTAATAATGTCCATGAACAAACAAATCCAATATAATTCATAGAAACAGACTTTATTAGTCTTACTGTAATAGGGTGCGTTCACATTACCACCTTAGAGTACAGTGAAGATGTAGAGTACAGTTCCTGATGCAGTTCACAGCTCCTTCCCCCAAGCTGTTCACATCAGCATGGCTTCAATTCCTTTCTGTTCACATACAAAGCAGGAGGCCCTGCCAGGGTGATGTTTTACCCTGTGCAAAATTTTCGCACCTTTGCTACAGAAGCATCAGGAACAGCTTATTTGCTCCAACCAGTGTGAAGTTGGTTTGAGAAACAGCGCTTCAAACTGTGGTATCTGATAACAAAGCACAAGATACATCTGCATTCTGGATTATGTCATGTGAACATGGATTAAAATCTCAGCACTGGAAATGCACTGACTGCCGAGCAACGGGGTGTGAACACAGCCAAAGAAGGGTTAGACTCTTGTTGTGAAATTATTAGTTTCCCCTGTGTTTAGGTCTCTAGGCACATTTGGGGGGGACGGGACAAAAAGCAAAAAACCATGCTTCAGGAAAAGTCGGAGCCACCCCTTTCACTTTCTTTGCAGCTCCTCCACCTTGATTTCAACCCCTGTTCCTTTTTTTTTCCATCCCACACATATTGATCATTTCCCACCTTGAATTATTTTTCCTCCTTTATGGCTATTGTGCTCTGCGAGCAAGACACTGCCCAGGTACCCAAGCCAGGGGTCACTCCCCATCTCCTTTTCTCCTTGGGAAAAGTTATTGTCAAAGGTGCCAACATACATTCTGTCATATGCCACAGAGTCAAACTCTGCTAAGTAACTAAATAAAGATGTAATTTTAATGATGATTAAATTGAAGCACCTCATTAATTTCATGTGAGAGGTGGGGAAGTACACGGCAGCTCTTTCCCTAAATTCATTGTTTGTCTGGCTGCGAGACATCCCCTCGCAACGTCTGGTTGAGTCTAATTTAAGTATGTAAATTTAATGGTTCAGTAAGTAAAATTGCCTTTATTGTTTGGAATGGTTTGTGCAGTAATTTATGAGTTAGCAAGCCTCATTTGATAGGAGTGTATGATAGAGCAGGTGACAACAGTGAAGGACATATTTATCTTTAAGGAGGTAGCTGATCCACCATTGTACATCTGGGCTTTAAAGTCAGAAACCAGACTGCATCTTAATACTCCAGTCAGTGAGAAGGTTAAAAAGAGCCTGCTGGATCAGGTCAGCAGCACATCTGGTCCAGCATCCTGTTCTCACAGTGACCAACCAGATGCCTGTGGGGAAACCCACAAGCAGAAACCCACAGGCAAGAACCAAGGACCAGTATTCAGATGCATTCCTGCTTCTGTGTGTGGAGGCACAACATAGCTATTAAGGCTGGTAGCTATTGATAGCTCTCTCCTCCATGAATTTGTCTGGTCCTCTTTTCAAGCCAATCAAGTTGGTGGCCATGACTGCCCCCTTGGGTATCATTTTGTTTACAGAGCAGGTGCTGAGATTGCAACAGAGGGCTTCAGAAAACAATCAGAGTTGTGTTTAACAGGTTGGTAAGGGCTTGTGCGTACTTCTGCTTGTCCTGCCGTTTGCCGCAGAATCGGAGCAAACGTCAGTCAGGTTTTCTGCAAATTGACATTTGTTCCAGTTTAGCAGCAAACAGCAGGTTTGCCCAGGCAGAACAAAAAACCTCTCAGAGCCTTGCCTATAAAGTACGGGACAAGCGGAAGTGTGGACGAGCTGTAAGTGGATAAGTGTTCTGTGGCTTCATTACCAAGCCAGAAAACTGGGAATTCGTGATTTGTTGGCTCTTGCAGTATTGACTCCCGTACTGTGATTGAGGTGGGTCTTCCTTTGAAGACAGCCCAGAAGCTGCAGTTAGGTGGGATTTTAGAGCTTAAAGGGGGGGGCAGATAGACACAGAGTACATAATACCTATTGCAACTATTTGGACCTACCTGCCTACATGCTTCCCGGTCCAATTAAGAGTGCTAATTTGTGGTCTGGGGCCTGGACACTTTTGGCAGACTCTCCCTGCTCCCTCATGTCTGCAGAGAGGGTGATGTTTTCTATCTCAGCCTTTATACAGTTGAGATCCACAAAGTCTCATCACAAGGCCTTCTCTGTGGTAACACCCAAGCACACATTTCTGTTGGTGCCATGCCAAGCCACTGGTGGTTTCAGGGGACTTTGTTTTTATACTGACTGCTGCTTAGGGGCATCCTTGTTAAAAATTATATTTCTTGACTTTCCTGCTTTTGGAAATCATTTTCAATATACTTATTTTAATGATTTTTATTGTACTTATTTGTTTGCTTCAGGTGCTGTTTTTGGTGGCAGGGAAATGCTAACTGCTATACGAATGCTATGAAAATGCTAAATAAATAAATAAAGTGGATTGAAAAACAGAATAGCATCTAAATGCAAGTGTGTTGTACACTTGTTTGGTGACAGTAACGGTTCCTTTTGATTAAATACCACGGACACATAATTTATTGTCTTTAAGCTTAAACATTTTAGTCAAGTCAGAAGAGGAATGTAGTGTATTGACAGCAATACCAAGAGAGCCAAACCCCCTTTCATGGCAAAAAACTTTGGATTGATTGATTGATTGATTGTGCATTTAATGGGCCAATTAGGCTACACTCCTATACCCACTTGGGCCAATTAGGCTACACTCCTATACCCACTTACCTGGAAGTAAACCCCACTGAACTCAATGGGACTTACTTCTGAATAGACATGTATATGGTTGTTTACTTGACCTATTAATAGTTTTCACACCTGGTCTTGACACTATTTGTTGAAAGATGCTGCATTTCTCTTGCTTGGTTTAAATATCCATTCAGAAGGCATGGGATAGGGCTGGCCAAAAACAAAAACAACCCTCCAAGGCACAATCTGGGAGGTGCCAAAAACGTGTGCTGAGGATAACAAAGCGCAGGCACACTACGACCCAAGAGCTGCACCCCATGCTTAGGGGTGTCCCTAAGAGCAGTGCTGCCATTTTGGGTCAGTACTGACTCAAGCCACAATGCACAGGATTCTGTTTTGCTTCACAGGAATTGTTTTTGCATACGAACCATTAGCCTGTCTTGCTCAAGAATAACAACGTTCATTGTCAGCAGCTCTCCAAGGTCTCAGGTAAAAGCCTCTCCCAGGCCAGCTACCTAAGAACTTTATATCATAGAGGTGCCAGAGTGCACCAGTACCACTTCACTAAGTTTTTCTCCCTCCTCACTTTTGCAGGTAATCAATATTATATAATTGAAAAAGCTACTCTGTTTTAATACTCAATGAATCTAGATAATTCAAAACAAGACAAAAATTAATAAAGAGGAGGGGTTCCATTTGTCAGGTCTCTGCCAGATTTGGGGATTTGCTTTTTTGATGTACTTAGAATTCTCACCGAGCCTAGGGGCTTGTCCAGACTGTGGTTTCCTGGATGTCTGGGTTTGGCACTGTGCTGTATGATCAGAAGTGTGGGAAGTGTCCCTGAAGAGTTCTCCCCCACCCCACCCCCACCATCCCTCCAGCTGTGAGCTCAGGAATTCAACCAAGATTTTCTTTCTTGGAAAGAAAGGCTTAAGGAGTGGGGGGGGGGTGTTCTCATTTAAGAAAAATGATACCAAGAGGAACAGAATAGCAAAATTATGAATGGTTCGGAGAAACTTAATATGGGGGGAGACGGGGACGTTCCCCTATCCCAAACACTACACCTCAAGAGTCATCCAGTGAAACTAAGTAAGCAGTGCATTCAAGACAAACAAAGGAAAATATTTGTTCTTGGTATTCTTTGAACATATGGAATTCATTGCCACAGCATGTTGTGATAGCAACCAGCACACATGGGTTTAACTGTGGATTAGTCAAACTCATAGATAGGTTTATCTGTGACACTTAACTGCAATAGCTAAGAGTGGAACCTCTGCACTTGGAGATAACAGACTTCAGACTCCCAGACGTTAGGGAGTAACAACTAAGGATAGCTGCTTGTGAGTTTCTCAGTGGATTATGGCTGGCCACCATCGGGGGTGATTATCAGACCTTCGAGTGATCCAGAAAAGTGATTTTAATGGGCTTTATGTCTGTACTCATGTCTGTCAGCAGCACAGGTGATCAGCAAGACCCAGCCTATTCTGAGGACCCTACATACCTGAACCAGAGGGATCTGAGCTGCTGAAAGAACACCCTCTATTCCCCAAAAGGGAACTGATTGGACAACCCATAATAGTTCTTTCTTTAGGAAGCTGATGCTACTCATAATGGCTTGAACTACAGGCATATTCTTGATTGGAGAGGATGCTTCAAATGCTTCAGTATCTGCTAGGTTCACCTTCACTCTTGTTTTGCATAATATAAAGTTCCAGATGATTAGGTACTGAGCTTCTTCCTACTTTATTATTGTGTCTGGGTACCAGAATGTAGAGAAAAGGTCAACTTCCCTAAGGACACACTGGTCCTGGGATAGACAGCTTAGTGACCACAGTACATCTTTAGTGGCTACAAGTAAGTTACTCCAAGGATTATCCTAAAACCACTTCTAATTAGCAAAGTTCTCCACTTACCTGAAGGTCCTGTGGAAGGGATTTCCACCCAGCTGGTATATTTATATGTATTTTCTCAAGATGCAGACCACAGGCATTTGCATTGGCAGACCCACCCTCCAAATAGTTGCATATAATCCTTACACCTGCTTAACATCATAGTGATGTTCATGGGCAATGCACCATACCTTTAATGGCTGCTAGTTGGTCCATTCAATTTTAGGTAGAGATGTGTGTCTCCCAACGCCTTGCATTTCTCTAATGCTAATGGCAAATACTCTCTGATCTTTCAAATATTCAAGAAACATATGATATTCATTCAAGATTAAAGGTAGTCAACAAATACGAGATCTCTGCATGGTAGATGGATATGCAGCTATCATGATTGACATGGTGGTGGTATCTAGAAAATGGATGGTCAAACCATGGCCACATAAACCACTTTGTACATTTTCCCCCTCCCACAGAAAGGCACAGTGGTCCAACCAGTAGTGGTCCAACATGAGCCTGGTTGGGTTGGCAGCCTTCCAGTGGCAAGGCTTAATCCTCTCAAAATCACTTGAATTACAATGAGTGTCTGAACCAGGCCAGAGTTTGGAGTTCTCTGATATTTGCACTCTTGCTACAGTGTATGTCTTCTGCTGCATTTCATACTATCCTCTGTCAAAGATACGATATCTGGTGGACTACTGTTCTTGGTCAATAAGGCTGCACTTATAGTGTGTGTGTGTGTGTGTGTGTGTGTGTGTGTGTGTGTGTGTGTGTGTGTGTCTGTGTCTGTGTGTGTGTGCGCGCGCACACACATTCTTCTATACTTAATCGTATGCCTTAAAAGAATTTCTTTTCTATGTTTCTTCATTTCAGTATCCATTTCTGTGCCTCTTGTATTTGCTCATCCCATCACACATGTCACTGAGTAAAAGGAAAAAGGAAAAGAAAAAAATACACATTAGGCTAGAAAAATCTTATTTGCTTTACTTATAGTCTGCCTTCTTCCAGAAAATCTGTTTAGGGCAGTTTGCAATCATGTAACATAAGCATGAAAAGAAGGAAGAAAGCATAAAAACAAGCAATAAGTCTCCACGAAGGAACATAAATATGCAAGAATATAGGCAACCATACAAAGAAGAAAAATATACTGTAATCCCAGAGCAGGCTTTAAAAGGTAGCCAATGCAAAATAAGATACATTATTATTTCTCCGTGTTGCAAATTTGTATATTTGTATCCCACCTTTTTTCAAAGGAGCACAAAGCACTGTGTGAGAGAGAGGGGGGGGGGAGATTTTATCCCTCAAAACAACCCCTTGAGGTAGACTGGGTAGAACACTGGTTACTCTTCCAGGACCTCTGCACCATGGTGGTTATCTGAATCATAGAAATTCAAATGCCTTGCAAACCTCTGGCTTCCAAAGTGAAGAAAGATATACTCTGACCCAAAGCAAACTCACTTGATATAGGGGTTGTTTTTGTTTAAAAAATGTCTTCCTGAAATTTGATCTGACTTTTTTTTTTTTCGAGCTTTCAGTAGCAATTGAAGTTTTAAAATGTGGCGTACAGTTAGGGACAAACCCTGGCAGACCACTATTACCCCTGAATAAATAATGGAAGAAGGTACATATGGACTGAATCACTTGCCTGATTCACATAGAGCTCTGCAGGCCCGGGGGGGGGGCGTGCAGTTTGCTCTCTGCTTTTGGCACACCGTGCTCTACGGATCACATTATTCTGTGGGGAGCTGTTCTAACCCTTCTGACCCAGTGACTCCAAGTGAAACATACTTGCAGCTATGGCTGGAGTTAAATAATCTGGAAATGCATATCAGGAAGTTGTGTATTTGTGGTGGTAGTGATAGCATCTGCAGAAATAAGGAAGGGTCCTTATTAAAGAGGCTCATATAAATATATAATTGCTTTATGCTAGAAGCTGGGCTTAAGTAAGGGATAAAGCATGAAGAGAGTAACATCTCTGGAAAATCCTGATTCAACCTCCTTGCAGTCATGAAATGCATGTTATTTTGGATCAGGGATTTCAGACTGATTTGTGAACTCCAGTTTTCCTCTATGGTGAAAGAATGGGCAGACAGCTGACTGCTGGACCTGGTTGTGTGCACCTGCCTCTGTACCCATTTGCCCCACTCTAGCTTATTCCTCTTTCCCTTGTATCTCTGAACCATTCACTCTTCCACCCCTCTTTTCCTAGGTCCCCTGCCCCTATGCTTCCTTTTCTGCTGCCTTCTCATACCTCCCTTCCTTCCTCCAGTTTATTCTTCCACCCTACCCCACCCATTTCCCTAAAGCAGGGGTAGGAGAACCTGCTGTGGCCCTCCAAATGATGTTGGGACTGCAAACTCCCATCAGCCTCAGCCAGCATGTTGAGCGGTCAGGAATTGTGGGAGTTGCAGTCCAGCAACATATGGAGGGCTACAAGTTCCCCCATCCTTGCTGCCTGCCCTACCTTGCCCCCGCTCTAGGATTTGAGTAGATGTAGGCTTGGTACCATGCTCTGTGTAGCTGATTTACTTGAGTCTTTCAAGGCTCTCATTCGTTCCATGTTGCCAAGGATAGTGCACAGCTGATTTTCTCCATGTCAAAATGCAGCACAAAGTTTGAGTGAGCATGCTCTACTTTGTAAACCATAATGGGGAGACATTATTCATCCATGAGATGTTTGCTCTTGCGTTGTCAGAATGTGACTCAACATTGGCCCAGCCAATGGCAATAATGTCAGATCAGCTGGTGACTGGCTGTCAATAATTGCCTGTTTGGTATCGTGTGTGTCTCACGGTTCATAATCCAGGTCAGGACTTGAACTTGATTCCTAGGTCATAAAGGGTAGATAGCATAAGTATCCAGTGTGGCCAATTGATATAGCATTAGCTCTGCCACTATTTCATTCAATTTCCTTGACAAAAGCATCATGTTTCAGGTTTGGAGCCATTTTCAGTGTGACAGGACTAAATCTCCCCTCACTTTAAAGGCCATTTGGGCTTCCTTGTCAGATCAGGACAGACATAAATTATGACATTTTTCATTTTGATTGACAATTGCATTTGAAGGAAACCAAAAGCTACAATTATGCCACATAAAGTTGGACAAGTGAAACAAAAAAGGGCAGTGATTGTTTTACAAATGTGTATATCAGTCCACCTCAGTTAAACGTGTCTTTAAAAACATTTGGGCCTCGCTGAAATTCATGGCAAGAAAATAGACAGTATTATCTATTGTGTTCATATCTCATTCTTCCTTTGGGATGCTCAGAGAGGCTTACATATACTTTCCATTGAATCTTCCATTGAGATTTAGACCAGCAGGAGACATGCTTAGTTTTAACACAGAAATACTTATCTTCAAGCCATTTCCTTATTTCCTCCCTCACACGCCTTCTGAAATTCAGGAATTCAGATTTGAGATCTAAACTGCACCAGTTTGGGTCTATCAATGTTTATTTGAAGCTATATATGCTTACTTGTATAAGGACAAGGAGATAATGGGGCAGGGGGGGTGACACGTAACACATTATTCCTATTTTGCATTGTTCCCCACACCTCTTAACTGACTTGCTTGGCTCCTTTCATGGATATTGATGTTTCCTGAGCTTCATCCAGGCTTGGTTGTTCAGTTTCTACTGTCCATGCAGAGTCAGTTGAGTTATCTATAGCATGGTGGAAAGTCATTGGAACTGACCCCTTGTAGAATGGCAGGCGTGACAGTGAGACTTACTGTTAATCTTCAGTTGGGTGTAGGAAATGTCCCTATATCTCCTATGGCCCTTTACCCAAGGCAATAAGCATGCGAGCCAATAAGGCATTCTTAGACATACTGTACCACATGTCTCTCACCTCACCTCTACTTCCAGCAACATTTTCTTGCAAATTAGCTGTGATAGCAGGTTTCAAGACCATCTCTGCGTGCACTCTCACCCTGTGTCCCTTTTGAGAACCAGTGGTGGTACAGCTCTGAAAACTAATCTGCAAATTTGGTTTTCTTCTTGGCTGCCTCCTTAATTTATGCTCAGCTTTACACCTCTGTCTGTGCAGTCACCAAAATGAGAGAAGCCAAATATATATCCAAGTCCACTGGCATTCTTGGATTTACCCCCCCCCCCCCGAGTTATTCCCAGGAAGTTTATTTCAGCTAGTCAAAGATGCCACCTTCTGGTATGCCTACAGAGGCCATGGCTTTGGATAAATGTGCCATTGGTCTGATCCAGCAGGGCTCTGTCTCCTATGATTGCTATCCATAGAGTTGTGTGTGTGAACTAGGCTAGTCTTAGATCAAATACATTACTTCCTCCACATAGTTTTTGTGGCTTCGTGATGTACCGCTGACTGCTATCACTCTCTGGAAATACCAAGTAATGTAATGTAATAAGAGTCCTGCTGGACCAGAGCAAAGTTTCATCTAGTCCAGCATCCTTTTTCCAGCTGTGACCAACTAGATGTAGTCAGGAAACCCAGCAGCACAACACACCTGTAATGTTTTCAGCCTTTAGTGAAAAGCTGGTCAGAGGAGATATCCAGTGATTTATTTATTAAGGATGTGCACCAGCCACAAATATTCAACTGGTATCCTTATCAGTCACTTTGGGAGGTAGCCTAATCTGTTTTAAAGCTACTAAATTTCCAATTAGACTTGTTTCTCAGGACCAAATTAGATCTGGGAGGGGGAGCTCTGTTACCTACCCAGTCCATTCACTAAACATCAGGCCAGTTAAGGAGGTTAGGATCAGTGCTACAACCCTGTAGCAGATAAATAGAACCCGTCATCCTGTGCTGTTTTCCTGATTAAGAATCACTCCATCCCCCTAATGTTGTTATGTGGACCATGAAGGAGGAAAGCATACAGGCATCATACCAGGCATACATACGTTTCCCCCCATGTGGCTAAATAGCAGCTGGGGTGATTTTAATCAGATATATGGCTGGGGGAGAGGGAGGCTTAGGGCTGCTGCAGCCCAATTTTCCTCTGCTCCACCACAGTTGTTTGTTTTAAATGCAGGAGATCCCAATCACATATTTCATATGTCACATAATGTTTGGCCCTAAGACTTCAGGCTGAAGTCTGTGGCATGGGGGATCCCAACCATATTGTTGAACTTGGAGCACAGGGAACAGCAGCATCCTTCAGACTTGATGTTCTAAGTTGTACTGAATAATTCACACTGCCTTTGATATGCCCTGATTTTCCTTTCTCTCACATTGTTTAGTGTTACTATAACCTAATCTGATAAATTATGTAAAGAAAGTAAGATTGAAACCCACTGGGAAGAAAAGGGAGGATATTTCCATGTCTTGCAGTTTCCTGTTCCGTCCTTTTGTTTTGTTTTGTTTCTCTCTCTCTCTCTCTCTTTCTGGTTGTCATCTTCTTTCATTTGAGCTATCCTTTGTGAGACTTGAAAAGGTCAGTGCCCCCCACATTAGGATTATAGGCAGTGGGCTGAGTTGAAAGATATAATTGAGCCCCTAGAACTCAAGAGACTTCAACCTGTCCTGGTCATCAGACAAGGGTTGTTCCTTTGAAACAACTAAAGGGTCTACTTATGCCAGTGCATGTTGAGAGTGGTGGTAGGTTTTGGAAAAAAAATATTGGTGGCTCTATCAAAAAGGTAATTAATGTCATCTAATTGGTCTCGAGGCCCTGTGCTACAGCTCAGCATATGCAGCCTGCTCTGCCAATGCCCCTCCCCACTCTGCTTTTCAGCAAGGGAGATAATGCTTCCTTGATACCTGCACTTGTCCACATCCCAATCCTTAGCTGCAGTAGCACAACTGGAATGTGGCAACTTTGAAAAATGCCCCAGATGCAACCAAGGCAGGATAGCAAGTGGACTTCATTGGGTGCATAATATAGTTATGCTTGTTTTGCTTTTTTAAAACTCTGCAATATATATTTTTTCAGGGTGGAAGGATTAGATATGCTTCCCAGGTGATAGATAAAAAGTCATATATCAGTTTGCTAGCAGTATAGATTACAAAAGCAGGCTAGGCAGAGTGGCACCTTTGCAACACCTAATTGGCTCTCTAGGGCAAACTACACATTATACACAAACATGTGGAATGAAGCCCCTGTGATAACAGGGCGGGGGTTGAGAGAGGCTCATTTTGAAAGGAGTACAGCTTAATGCATTTCCCATCTGCCTTTTTCTGCCTCGCCCCTCCCCTTCCCCTGCATCATCCTCCACACACTACTTGGAACCCTGGTGGGAGAGGGCAACTTGGCCAGCTGACATTAAAAGGGTTAAGCAACCCTCCCCGGCAGCATTTCTCTCTGCTGCTGCTTTTCTACAGGGACTGAGTTACTTATGTTTGTAAGGGGGCGTTACTTACAGTTCTAAAATCCAGATTCAAGTCAAGTTGAACAAACAACATTCATCTTACAATATGTTTACTTCAATGAAGAAACATACAAATATGAAGTAGAAGAGTGATTTTCAGAATTCAATTACTTCAGCCAAAAAAACAGTTGTTGTTATTGCAAACTTGATTCACCCAACACTTGAGAAACATCCAATTCCTGTTTATGGATACCATGGCCAAGGTTACAACAATGAAATTAACGGGGGGGGGTGTGCACAAGCACTTTTTCTTCAGTGGAATCCTCTTGCAAAATAATTTCCCCGTGCTTGACTTGTGTGGAGTTTGTGCTGCTGAGAGTTGCCCTGAAGCTGTAACTCTATGGCACAGCAACTTTATAATCCCCAATGATAGGAAATTCTGAAACATTGTGTTGGGTTCACTGCATTCTACATCTGATGCCCATTGTGCTACTTGTGCTACTTCACAAGTAGATTCCATATGACCAGTTGCAGCTTACGTAGGTAAGATTGCCATTGTTGTGCAGTCTTTGAATAAATTTGCCTGTACATGCATGTTCGGTGGAGTGGGCTGCGGTGTTTTGGTTCACGTTAAAAACTGCCTTAGGTTAACTACATGCCAAGAGCATCTCACAGATTTGGGAACGTTCGCCATTCAATCAAGAAGATTAAACTTTGATGGCAAGAAAACTAAACTTTGATTATTTGATAGGAACATTTGCTAATAGAAAATTCATGGAGGAGGAGGCTATCAAAGGTTACTAGCCATGATGGCTATGCTTTGACTTCATGGTCAGAGGCAGAAATGATTCTGAATATTGGAAATTGCAGGAGGGGAAAGAGATCTTGTACTTAGGTCCTACTTGCAGGTTTCCCACAGGCATCTGGCTGGCCACTGTGAGACTAGATAGGCCATTTGCCTGACCCAACAGGTTCTTGTTCTGCTCTTATTTTCACTGTTAGAATGTGTTGTGGAAAAATAGACTGATGATCAGTTATAAACAGTGGGTATCCCACTGTATTAGCATTACTAATTAAGTAGTTTAGTAATGTTAACATTACAGTGGTACCTCGGGTTACATATGCTTCAGGTTACATACGCTTCAGGTTACACACTCCACTAACCCAGAAATAGTGCTTCAGGTTAAGAACTTTGCTTCAGGATAAGAACAGAAATTGAGCTCCTGCGGCGTGGCAGCTAAAGTGGTGCTTCAGGTTAAGAACAGTTTCAGGTTAAGAACGGACCTCCGGAACAAATTAAGTACTTAACCCGAGGTACCACTGTACTAAAAAATATTATGTTTATTTCCACGTGGGTTTGTGGTCATTGATATTTTTAATATACATATTGACTATCCCATTCTGATATTATTTTTTCATTTATTTCCAGTCTTCCTCACCTTTAACTAAACCTAAGTCACTGAGAAACGTGTTTAAAGAAAACAATGGCATTTGGTTTGTAGGAAGATTTAGGGAGGAAGGACTGATCATGCATCTTACCCCGGGCCCAGTGCCAGATCTCAATGACCCTGGTCATCTATCCCAGACCAAGTACAGGATGCAAGGAGAGAAGGGAAGGAAGCTGACCAAGAGGAGGTCAGAGCTGTTGGCCAAGGGGAGGAAGGGCAGGGTGGAGAGTGGGAAGACAGGGGAGAATAGTTTAAATGCAAATCACAGGAAAAGCATTAAAATAATGTTTGCACAAAGTTTTTGTTACAATGTGGAAAGTGTTTTGTTATTTTAAAAAGGAACATTTCATTGAACAGAAAATCCATCTTTCCACTCCAGGAAATAATATGGACATGAATTACAGCAAACTGTGTTTTCCCAACATTAAGTAATAATAGTGTGGCAGCTTAGTTCCATTTTTCATGACTATCACCCACTTTTCCAGAAAAGCATCACATTTACACCATGTATGTTCTAATACATTGTGATCATTTTAAGATTTGGAAGCATGTGATATTTTGTATGTGTGTACATGAACAGCCAAGTTAATATTGAGCATGCTCTAACAGTGATAATCAATGTGTGAAAGGGAGAGACAAACAACCTTTTATTTACTCCCCACCTTACCCCTACACTCACAATTCTTGGTGGTTCCTCACTAAGAAATTAGTTAGAATACTGTGGATTTGTTTGGAGTTTGCTGATTGCAGCTAAATATAAGTCAGGCATTGAATAATGGTGGAAAAGGAATTCTGAGATTTCTGAGTTGTTAAAGAGTATGTAGAACATAATGGGGTGCCCCAACTAATGTATTGTATTTATGTAAGATCTGAAAGAAGTCAATGATGGCTATATTATTTGAAGTGAGAACACTTTATTGAGTATTATTATGATTCAATTAAATAATAAGTCAGTGTTGTTAATTGTAGAATAGTCATGTTTTCACATTGTCTTATTTTTATGTATATGAATTCCCCCTTTTTTGGTGATTAAAAAAATCAAAAAGAATGTTTAAAGGTAAAAGTTTGGTTACTCAACAGATGGTGTTTGATATCACACTGTGAGCTGCTTCACACAAGTTGAATGGCTACATAGCTCCATGTTGAAAGATGCAAGTATTTCTCATGAGCGCGGTGCATGTTATGTAGCACAATAGGTTGCTCAAAGCACTTCATGTGTGTTGTCCTGTTCTTACAACCAGTAACAACCTCCCTGGAAGATAGGTCATGACATAGGTGTGCAAGGCTGAGTGACTGACTCAGTGGATCTTAGTCCCTACCCACCAGCTTTCAATGTACAGTGGTACCTCAGGTTAAGTACTTAATTCATTCTGGAGGTCTGTTCTTAACCTGAAACTGTTCTTAACCTGAAGCACCACTTTAGCTAATTGGGCCTCCTGCTGCCGTCGCACCACCGCCGCGCAATTTCTGTTCTCATCCTGAAGCAAATTTCTTAACCCGAGGTACTATTTCTGGGTTAGCGGAGTCTGTAACCTGAAGCGTATGTAATCCAAGGTACCACTGTACAGGGTGCATTGTCTGGTGACATGAGACAGTGATAACAAAGTTTCTTAAATCACCTGGCAGGGTTCATTAAATTGATTCCATGCCCCATAAGCACCATTAGCACACTGAACCTTCCCCCTTCTGTCTGCTTATGGCACATTACCTTGATTTCTATCCTGCATTCAGAAGGAACTCCAAGGCAAGTTCCACAAGGCAACAGGATTTAATTATTTTAACGTTGCTTTTGGTCCACTTCAGCATGTAGAATTGTTTTGGGTAGCATATTCTTCTCCCCACAATAAAGAAATCCAGTTTTCAGCATGTCATTGTGTTCCCATCACCTTTCATCATATCCAGGCTGCCGATGGGGGGGGGGGGGAAGCTGGGTATGATTTGCTGGCTGGTTCTCCAGTGTTCTTCTGTGATGTACAGAACCCAGCCTCAGCATCCAAGATGGCAAAAGATTTAATTACATTTTTATCCTACCCGCCCTCCAAAACACAGGTCAGCAGGGTATATGGTCCATCTCTTAAAATAGTAGAGAAAAAAATTCTCACCACAACCCTGTTCAGGCCAGTGACTGGCCAAACATCACACCCAGTGTAGATTTGTGCCTTTGTGGAGAAGTGAACCGTAGTCTCTCCCGCTAGGTTGAGCCCCATTATCCACTCCTTTCCAAGTTCCCACCTAGCCGTCCTATGCTTCCACAACGCATTTTTTGTATTCTTGTTTTTTTAAGAAGGAAATGCAGTACCACTTTATGCCAAGTGCGCAGCAGAGCCTGCTGGATAGGAAAAAAGATGCTGCGAGGGCAGAAGGACAACAGTTATCATTAGCAAGAGGGACTAATGACATGGGCACACACATCGGTACAGGAGGCTGCGCTGCAAACAACCCTCCGTTCATCACGGATTTTGCTAGTCCGCCCTGTGTGCGTCTCTCCTCTCCCTTCCCACTTCTTTGTCTCCCTTTCTTGGCAGCTTCGCATCAGGGTGGGACTGAAGGAGTGATGTGTACAGCGGGGAGAGGAGGGCTTGTTCTGATTAATCTTAACAGGGCGTCTGCAGCCCTTTCTCCGCCGCTTCGGAAGGCGATCTCTCTTGCAGACGGACATCGATCTACTGATATGTTCAGGACGCGGGTTGGGGGAGGGAGAGTAAAGGAAGAAGAGGGTGGAGGGAAGAGGGCTGAGATCAATAGAAGAGCCATGTCAGGCTTCCTCCCTCCTCCTCCTCCTCCTTAAAACAAACAAATGCACCTCTCTCTGTGCGTGTGTCCGTTGGTTTTAGATGCTGCTTTCATGCAAGCGAGGCATCGCTCATGTAAGGCTGCAGCTCGCAGAGACGCCAGAGCAGCCCTGAGTAAAGCGTTGCGGGCTGTGTGTGTGTGTGTGTGTGTGTGTGTGAGAGAGAGAGAGAGAGAGAGAGAGCGCTCACAGGATTGTGGCCAACCCAGTGGCACCTCCAGAAGCAGGCAGGGAGGGAAGGGAGCGAAGGCGTTTTTTCCTTCCATACAAGGGGCGCTGGGGAAGCCATTTTGACTCGTGGCGCAGCGTCCACCCCGCCAGCCTGCCGTGCAACGCAGCGAACAAGCTCCCTCCTTCCTTTCGTAGGAAAGGAATGGCGGCGGCGGCGGCAGCTGGTGGCTGTGCCACCCCCGCCGCCTGGGCGCACAGGCAGCCTCTCGCGCGCGCCACTCCTCCCGCCCATTACCCTGCCCAACCTGTTCGGCCGGGGAGGGAACTGCAGCAGCGCTTTCTTTTCGCACCCCCCCCCCAGCCCTCCCCGCCTCGCTCCGCCGCGTCCCCTTTCCGCTCCGTCGCAGCCTCGCTCCTTCGCAGATTGGCTGTTCCCACCAGCGTCTCCTCCTCCCTCCTCGTCTCCTTCGCCGCGCGCCCAGCAGCCCTTGCGCGCTGCCTCCCTCCTCTTCGCTTGCTTCATCTCCTCCCTCTTTCTCCTGCCCTCCGTCTATACCGATATGCTGTAATTGACATTTTCCATCTGACAGGTTTTGAGTGTGTGTGTGTGTGTTTTCGTTTTCTCTCTCCCTTCCCCTGCCTGCCGTTGCTAAGGAAACAAGCGGCGGGGGCCCTCAGACGAGGGAGCGGTTAGCTGCCTTTTTAGGCTGCCTGTCTGCATCAATGTCACTTTCGCTAATGAACGGTGCAGGAGGAAGGAGGGGAGGTTTTTCCTTCTCTCTCTCTCTCTCTCCTCGCTCTCTCTCTCTTAATTACAAAAAAAAAGCACCACGACGATGCGCAACAAAAAGCCACGTTAGTGTTAAATTAAGGGGAAAGGAAAAGCCTCTTTGTAGTGCCGACCCTCTAACCTCCCAATGAAAGGTTTGCTTTCCTTTCCCAGCGTGCCAAACAATTAAATGATGTGAGATCAACCGCGCGACATGGCTCCCGGTTCCTCTCGCTCCTTTCCCTCGCAGAAAAGGAAATTTTCTGCCCGGCCAGCTGCAGCTACACGTTGGTAGGAGCCACTCGGCATCCACACAACACAGACACACACACCACCACAACAACAACAACAACAACGCCCGCCGCCCCCCCCCCCCATCGATCTGTGCTGGCGTCTGTCTCGGTGACGCTCGGGTGCCTGCCCAGGAGGGATCTGTAACTCGTCAAATCTAGTCAGGAACAGAGGAAAGCGCCTTCTGCCGACTGCCAGGTCATCTTTCTAGCGCAGCATTGTTGACTCTGGCGGCGGCAGCGGCTCTCCAAGGTCTTGGCACAAGCCTTTGCCAGCCCTCTTCCTTCAGATCCTCTTAACTGGATTCTGGCACGTTGTCGCCTATCCTTCTCTAACTCAGGCTTCTCTCTTTAGACAAGGTTCCTGCTTCAGATTTAGGGGAAGGGGAGATGCAAAGGAAGCCACCCCCCACTGGCACAGTCCAAATTTGACTGCCTTTTTTTGTTCAGTGACAGTTTAATAACATTTGTTGTGGTTTACTTTTTGCCTCCTTGCAACATAATCTGCATCAGTTGGTCGCCTTACTTCATTATTACAGCTGTTGTTGTTGTAGAAGTCAGAGGGCTCATTTTCTGCCAAAGCACTTCAGCACTACAAGAAGCTGGTGCTGCTTATCCGCTGTGCATTTGGTGAAAGGGCAGGGAGCATCCTACAAACTTGGATTCCAAAGGCAATCCAGAGTGCTTGGTTCAGAACCAGGGTCTGGCAATAGAAGCCAGGGACAATATTGTTGCCTCTGTAGGTATCCTCAGTGAAACACCCTGGGTACCACTTGCAGCTAGATTCATCACTTCCCCACCATTCTGAGTTACAGTAATTACATTTTCACCTTTACTTTCAGATGGGCTGGGCAAGGGAAGGACACCTTTAGAATGCACTGTATTGGCTTCAGTGCAAAGATTGTGGAGCGAGGCTGGGCCAATACATTTTGCTGCCTGAAGCAAAGATAGTGCCCCATTCCCTGTTCAGAAGCTGATCAGACCAGCATTTGAATCTTACTTCAACACAGGTGACAGGATAGCATCCTCCACTGCATCTGAGACAGCATACACAGCTCTGTCCCTGTCCCACCCAGAAGGAAGGGGATAGCTAAGAGGCTGTCGCTGCTACCCACCATCACCAGCTGCCTGAGGCTCTTGCCTTGCTTTACCTAATGGTAGGGTGGGCCCTGCTGTTCAGTTTTCAAAGCCTTGTTTGAAGCATTGGCTTGGCCACTAAAACAGTGGATGCAAATAAATAAGCAATCAAGACTAGTTTGTAGGCTGCCTGTCATGGGTGGAGGCTAGTAGGTTTGGACTTTGATCTGAGAAGTGGAGGAGGGAGAGGAGACAGGTTTTGAATGTGGTGAAGAGTGATCAAATGGTTCAAGTGCTGGCTCCCACAAAGCAGTATTAAAGGTAAAGGTAAAGGTACCCCTGCCCGAACGGGCCAGTCTTGACAGACTCTGGGGTTTGTGCGCCCATCTCACTCTATAGGCCGTGGGCCAGCGCTGTCCGGAGACACTTCCGGGTCACGTGGCCAGCGTGACAAAGCTGCATCTGGCGAGCCAGTACAGCACACGGAACGCCGTTTACCTTCCCGCTGGTAAGCGGTACCTATTTATCTACTTGCAGCCAGGGGTGCTTTCGAACTGCTAGGTTGGCAGGCGCTGGGACCGAGCAGCGGGAGCGCACCCCGCCGCGGGGATTCGAACCGCGACCTTTCGATCGGCAAGCCCTAGGCGCTGAGGCTTTTACCCACAGCGCCACCCGCGTCCCATAAAGCAGTATTAGGGAGCTCCAAAAGTATGTTGCAATGCCTGTATATAGGTACATGCTTGTTTTCCACTTGCTCTATGTTTTTATTGGTAGACAGGAAAATAAGTCTCTCCTCAAAAGGAAACTAGCCCTTTAAAGCTGCCTCTGGAACGTCCTATCACATCAAACAATACTTTACACAAAACTTTTCTTTTTGTGAGCTTGCCCCATGACCCAGATTGTTCCCTGCTTCCTCAACCCTCTTAAACACGACAATAACAATGAAGTCAAATTAATTCCTTTATTGCTGTAAGTCATATATATGTAGAGATATATAGAGAGATATAACAAATGATTTATCTAAGTCTGTATCTGGTAGCAATATGCCCTGTATATATGAAAAGTAATTTTCAGATCTTCGCATTTTTTACCATTTGGAGTTTTTTATGCCTTATAGATAGATCCAGTGTAAAATTGTTAGGTGGCCCTGGGATTCTCCTTCTGTGCCACTGTACAATTTAGATAATGTGAATCACCTTGTGATTAAACTAAGAAGCTCAGTATCTTATGGGGCAAGAAGCATCCCCCCTGCCCCACCTAGGTTTCATTCAGCATATTTAATTGGGAGAAGGAATGACCAAAAACTTCTATAAAACATTTGCTAGGTATCATATTGCTGTTCTTTTTAAAGCAGTTTCTTTAAAAAACATTCTATCAACTTACATTTTCACTGCTGTTCAGAATTTAAGAGGCTAGACAAAAGCCAATTAATCACACTGAAGTTATTAAGTTACATTGTTAAAATGTAAATTGCCAAAATATACGAAGTAAATATTGTTAGATCTAGCCACCACATCTGTTTTTACTAGCCACCCATTGTTTAGCAGTGTTGTAAATCTATGCTTTCTGCCAGATTAATCACTCTCCTTAGCTATAAATTTCAACCACTGGAAATTATTTGTCCATCTTATTCTATGTACATGCCGATGCCTATTTGCTGCTGCTGCTGTTTAAAAAAACTATTGGATAGTTCCAAGTTCAGTGTTCATACTGTAAGATCATATTCTTTCACATGACCTCCAGAGGGAAAAAAGACCAACTTCATTCACGTATATCATTGCATTGCACACATTACCAGCTTAAAACACAGGTAAGCTGTTCTTGTTCTCAATTCAGATTGAAGCTGGTTTGAACCAAAGTGCAGTATTTCCTAATAAGCAGCAGTGGCTATTTGTTGTTGACACATGGCTTCTCAAACCAGTGGTGGTAGCCCACTGGATACAAGGTAAATGGGAGTGTGTACCAAAGTACTGCACCCCCAGAGGTTGTTGTATTACAATTCCCATCACCCCTGACCAATGCCTATGCTAGCTGGGGCTTTTGAAAGTTGTAGTGCATTAACATCTAGAAAGCACCATATTGGCTACCGCCCATATACACATGGGAATTGAGGGCACTCTTGGCTTGCTGAAGTCTTTAGAGGCAGGAATGGGGTCCCTGATGAGGGACAGAAGAAGAAGAAGGAAAGCCAAGTCAAGGGGAGCCATATGAAGGGAAGTGCTTGGAAGAATGGCACTCAATGCCTTCCTATGATCAAATATTGGGGTGTTGAGCATTTCTCACTGGGTATCTGATTTGGAGTCTGTTGCCTGCTAGGAGTACAATGCTGCTTGCAACTACCTATGATAATATTTTTGCAAATAAACCAAATGTTACATTTCCATGGGTAGGCACAACTAGGTGATTTTGGATTAATTAGTCATGGTTCAGTTACCAGAATCCTAATGTTGCTGCTGCAGACACTTATATCACTGTGTTGTTGTTGTTGTTTCCCCTTTTCTTTGATGGGATGCTATTTCAGACATCTTTCTGCTGGTACTGGGATTGCCAATATGATGCACACATGCATGGTGGCACCTTTGAGGAATTCCTCTGACATCTCCAAAAGCCACCCCACCCCCCTTCTCACTGCACCCTTTGTACAGGTTGGCAAGTCTATAGAGCAGGGGTAGGCAACCTAAGGCCCGGGAGCCAGATGCAGCCCAGTCGCCTTCTCAATCCAGCCTGCGGACAGTCCGGGAATCAGCGTGTTTTTGCATGAGTAGAATGTATCCTTTTATTTAAAATGCATCTCTGGGTTATTTGTGGGGCATAGGAATTTGTTCATTCCCCCCCCCAAAAAAAATATAGTCCAGCCCACCACATGGTCTGAGGGACGGTGGACCGACCCCCTGCTGAAAAAGTTTGCTGACCCCTGATATAGAGCTTCAGGAGACAGATGAAAAATGGGTGGTGGTGCTAGCAGCCAAAGAAGGGTGTACAAATACTTGTAAATGTAAATGATTCCTTCTGAGAATCAGGTAGGAGTTCTCTTAAGCCCTAAGAAAGAGGGAAGGAACACCACATGACATTTCATGAGTGCAAGGATAAGAGATTTATGCAAATGTTTAAAATTATTATTATTATTATTATTATTACTGCTATGGTTATAATGGTGGTTGTACCCAATGCTGCATCAGTGGGCTTCTGAAACCATGGGACTTCTGTTTATTCTCCTCCATCCCTCCAGAGATTATTTAGAAGGCTGTACAGGTGGTGGTGCTGTGGGTTAAACCACAGAGCCTAGGACTTGCCTATCAGAAGGTCAACGGTTCGAATCCCCGTGATGGGGTGAGCTCCCATTGCTCGGTCCCTGCTCCTGCCCACCTAGCAGTTCGAAAGTGCATCAAAGTGCAAGTAGATAAAAAGGTACTGCTCTGGCAGGAAGGTAAACAGTGTTTCCGTGTGCTGCTCTGGTTTGCCAGAAGCAGCTTAGTCATGCTGGCCACATGACCCAGAAGCTGTACGTCGGCTCCCTCGGCCAATAAAACGAGATGAGCGCCGCAACCCCAGAGTAAGCCACGACTGGATCAGGGGTCCTTTTAACCTTTACCTTTACAGGTGGTTGGAATGGAATGGACAGGAGATGGAGAGGGAGCTCCATTGCATGCACTGAAGTCTGTTGCACCTGTAGGTCTTCATCATTTGATGATGATGATGATGAATACAGCTCCAGCAATGTCTCTGCCTCAAGGCGCTTACAGTCTACATTTCAACAGTGGGGAGGAGAACAGGATACAGCTAGGTAGGTGGAGAAAGAAGAGACAAGGGGAACAAGCAACATACACAGGAGAGGAGTGAAATAGACAAGGGAAACAAGGAGTAACAAATGTGGATGTCAAAGCTAAAGGATTAAAGTCTTCATGGAGAATGCGGAGTTTGATTATTTATTATCCCATGAACGCTAGAGAAAAGTTCCACACTATATCTACCCAGCGGTGCCTTATTGACAGCTTACACACACAAAAATCTGGGCAACACTCCATGCAGCTGTTTGTACGGCATCACATGTTCCATTGTTTCCCTGAACTAGCTGCTGTGATTAGAAGAATACCAACCCCGAGGGACAGTGACTTGCATCTCCTTTCTTTTCTTTTTTTTTTGTGACTGCAAAAAGCCAAAGTGATCATTCGGGTCAGCCCTGACATACCTTGTGAACAAATGTTGCCTTTTGAATGGCAGCATTCGTACCTATTGTAGGAGACGGAAGAAGGGGGTAAAAGAGCTGCCACCACAAGAGATGTGCTTCACTGAATATTATCACTTGAATGCAACAATCAAAGCCAGAATAATGCTAATTCCTGTGGGGCACTAAAGCTCTGCTTTCGCTTTTATTTCTTTTCTCTTTTTTCCCCCTTCAAAAATCCTTAACCCTTGGGTATTATTTTCAAATTAATTACTCTCATTACATTAATTGTGCGAGCGCCTGCTCTATTATTTTCCGCCGCTCTTCCGTGCAGGAGCTATAACTGTGTGTTGCTAACGCTACAATACCAAAGGATCATCTTGCAACAATTAATCAGCAAAATAATGTTATTGCCACTGCATGTGCCATCCTTGCTCAGCAATTAATAAATAATAATAATGAATGCCTCTCACAGTCAGAACGCCACTTCTCCTAGCAACGCCGCACTGGTAAATTTCCCTCTTCTTCCTGGACAGACTGTTTTAATGATGCATTGGAGCTCCCAAATAACAGTGAGTTACGTTACCGTCCACGTTATACACCCACAAACTGGGTGATGCCAGCATAACTATACAGGCACAATGAGCATCTGCCTGAGGTGGCACAATGCACTGGAGAAATGACTGGAGGTGTATTGTCATTGCCTCTTCCATATTGGAAGTAGAGCATGTTGCAGCAGCTCCTGCTCTGTTTTTGTCTGGGACAACTCCGTGCATGGACTCATAATGGGCTTTTGAAATTAAAAGACAATGCTGGTTCATTAGGAGAGCAGGGGAACTCCAAGATCTACAGTTGGGCAATACCTTTATTGGGACCAACCAAAGTGTCACAAAACTGTGGTTCTGTCAAACTCTTCATAGTGTTGCACAAAACAAGGAGTGGGGAGAGAGGAAGGAGGGAAAATGGAAAGCATAAAATAGTCGGCTTATGACAAAAGTAGCCACGAGGTTAGTTTGTAGGCTCAGTTCCAAGACAGAGATTGAAAGCTGTGTAAATTCCTCCCAGGTGCTACAGATTAACATCCCAAGGATTCTGGGATGAAGAAGCAGTAGCTCTTCCCCAGCCCTGAGAAATTATTAACCCAGACCTGTCCTCGACCGTTCTACTTCACATCAGGCTTCCAGAGAGAAGAACCTAGCTCCCCAAGATGCTTCAACTAAATCAATGGACAAGACGTTCCAGGGATTTGCACATAACATTAGTGAAGGAGGGAGGAAAGGTTTAGGTGGCTAATGCTGCTTTGGAAATGCCTGCATCTTGAGAAGGGATTTGAAGGCTTATAGTGAGATCATGGCCTGATTTATAAAGAGAAGTGGGGAAAGCATTGTTATGAATTTGGGGAGGGGCAGAAACGCCATTTTTAAGGGCAGAATCCCGGATATGTCCAGGAAACCCTGGACGTATGGCAGCCCTAGCTACTAGCTAAGTTTGGTCACTTCTGCACATTTACATTTAAAGCACTGTTCCACCAGTTTAAACAAACATGGCTTCCCCCAAAGCATCCTGGGAACAGTTTGCAAAGTTTGTTAGGCGACCCCTTTTCCTCTCACAGCACTACAGTTCCCAGAGTTTCCTGGGGAAATTGTTAAACCATTCTGGGAATAGTATTTCTTTGAGGGGAATAGGGGCCCCCTCACAACTCACAGCACTCTTAACAAACCCCAGTGGTTAAAACGGCAGGATAGTGCTTGAAATGTAAGGTGCGTATGTGGCTTTGGTCAGCTTAAACAGTTTTTAATGGGTGAAGGGGTGAGACTGTGTTGGTCTCAGCAGCAATCAGGCTCAGGCCGCTCCCCATTTGTCATGGTTCTCTCCCTGCAGCACCACTGCATCCCATTTAGCAGTATGAATCATTCACCCAGCTCCCACATTCAATTACCATTTTGACTGGTGGTTATTAAATAAACATGCAACGGAAGTAGGTCAGCCATGTTTGGGACTGATCTGGGATAAGTCTGGGCCACTTGGAGCTACCGCAGAACAGAAATGCAACATGCTTTAATTCAGGGATGTCTGGTGCCTTTTGGGATTGGTGGGACAGAAGGCAGGAGGACCAACAGTAGGTAGAGCCAACTCAAACAGATCCAACTAATTCTTGTTTTGTCCTCTTTATCCTCCCTGTCTGAGTTCTGCAAGGGGCAGCACTGAGACTGAGGAGGCAGTTGCACCCCCTCGACTGGTAGGAAAGTAGGAAGGTTGCAGGGAGTTCACAATAAGGTTGATAGGGCAGCACCTCATTCACCAATGGACCAGCCTCCACTGGAGTTCTTCAAATGCCCCCTTACTCCAAATGAATGAAGGGAACTCTCTCTCTGTGTGTGCCCAATAGAGGAGCAATAGAGCAATAGAGGAGCACTACTCTAAAAACTCTGGGACCATACAAATTAGATTTGACACACAAGGCCTTTCAAAGTATGACTGTCACTAAGCCTCAGGAGTGCAATTGCATAATGAACTAATCCTTGGAATATTTTAAGAGGATTTTGTGTGTATGTGTGTGTGGTGGCGTTCTATTATCAAAATTCTAAGCTGTCCTTCTTAGCGTCTCAGCTCCCGTCTGAGGGGAGAGGAGAGAGAGAGCAACAGCCCCACAGCCCTCCTTGAACAATTCACATGAAACAAAGTAGAAAAGAATGCTGGGTAATCAACGTAACTGAGGTCAGGTTCAGTTTGGGGTGTGGTGTTTTGTTTGTTTTTAGTTGGTTTTGCAGCTTAGGTTCTCATCTCCCTTGGAAGTGAAGAAAAGGGGGCACAACCAGAGTGACTGAAAGATCCAACTGAACAATGCTAAACTCTTGTTGCCTTTCCACAAGCATTTGTTGTGAATTCTGAGCTCTCATGCACCAGCTTTGGATTAAGGCCTGTTTAAATGAGCAGAGACACCTACAACTGCTGGTTCTGGTCTCCTCCTCCTCAGCTTCCACAGCATTGGTTTGACATAATTTGCTGATAATGCCAAGGTTGCAGGTTCGATCCCATTATGGGACAGCTGCATAGTCTTGCATTGCAGGGGGCTGGACTAGATGACCCTTAGTGTCTCTTCCAACTCTACAATTCCAACTCTACAATTCTTTGATTCTATGGCTCCTTGACTTGCACCTCACAGCTCCATGTGCAAATGTTTCCTCAACTGATTTACCAGCAGGCAAAATATAGGAATGGTTGCAATATTATGAAGGCTTCAGACAAGAGTTCCTTCATGAGAGCTACAGCTTCCTTTGGCTACAGTCTTGATGGCAGCATGTAAATCTCCCTGGAATTATTTATTTTCAAGCAGAAGGGAAGGACTTGGCAGCATTGGATTCCTACAGCAGTCTCTGTTGCTCTCCCTGAGTTGATGGTGCGGTTGTATAAAACTATGCTTTCTTACAGCTTCTTTCTTTAGTACTATTCATTCCAGAAAAGGCAAGCACTCAGCCTGGGACTTAAAGCTGGCTGGAAATCATCAGCTAGTGCAGCAGCCTGGTCCCCTGCACAGCTAGCCTTGTGACATAAGAGCTTGCTGCAGGAGCATCTAAAAATAGGATGCAAACCTCATTCCCTCCATGTCAGCCAATCAGTAGGAGGCATTTGGTACTGCTGTTTGCTGTCTCTCTATACCCGGCTGGCTCTTTCTCTGTAGCTCTCAGGCATGACCTGACCAGCTGGAGAGGTTAGCTTTCTTCTTTCTTCCATTATGGAAAGATGAGTTTCTCTCGTTTCTCATTTGATAGGAGATTACATCTGTAGATGCACTAAGACAGAGGGTAGGTGAGGGCGGGGGGAGGTAGGCAAAAATATGGCACATAACGTGTTGGAAATATTTCCCCATTTTAAGCTTGACCCTAAATATGGGGAACTTATATTGCAGCAAAGCCTGCTGTTCCCACCCAGACTGCCAACACGCTGTGCAGAGGGTGCAGATCCTGTGTGCTTTGTTCACATGTTATATAGGGGATAATAAAGGGGGGTGAGAATCTGTTGGTAGCAAACTCAAGCCCCCCACAAAACAACATCACCTGCTATCTAACGCTGCATTCATGTCGCTCAGGAAAATAAAGGTAATATTTAGGTCATTACTACCGAGTTTCTCCTTTCTGTGTTTCCTGCCTTACAATTTTGCAACCCAGATTCCAGGCATGTTGCTTTAAATCTCCAAATACACTGTGAGCCTACCCATCCATTCCTCCCCATCTCAAACAAATCTGTTAAGGGAAGGGCTGCAATTATTGGTAGTTACATGCATGCATATTGTTTTGCATGCAGGAGATCCCAGATTCAATCCCCGCCATCTCCAGTTAGGGCTGGGAGAGACCCGTCTGCAGTCCTGGAGAGCCTCTGCCTGCTAGTGAGGGCAATACTAGATGGGCCAATGGCCTGGCTCAGTTCAAGACAACCTCCTATGTTTTTCTGTTCCTATATCAGCTGCAATGGCAGGCAAGCCACCAAGTGAGTCACCAGCCCCACAGTAGGTATGGAGAGGTTGGTGGGTGGGAGGCAAGGAAAAGAGCTGTAGAGGGGAAGGCTGTTGAGAACCCGGGTTGCCTGACTGCCTTCCCTCCTACTGCATCAGAAGTTTTATTTTGTTAAAAATATTTAAGTGGTATATAGAAAAGGGAGTGTGCATAACATAAGGGCAACATAATACCATACAAGAAATATGAAAACAACATGCAGATGGCCAAAATGCTGGGGTGGTGGGATAAACAGACCTAATTTGGGAAGATCTGGGTGGTAAAAAAAAGGTTTTAAAAGGATATGTCTAGTGTCTAGGAAGATGGTAATCATATCCTGGTTTGTTTGTGATAAGAAATTTCAGCTTAATGTGGGAAGGCTACACTACAGTCACTATCACTTTGAAAATCAACACAAATTTTAAGGATAAAATGTGCATACATGCCAATTTTTAGTAACAGAAAATGGCATTGCTTCTGACCCACAGTGCCCCATCCTCTAAGCCCAAAGCTGTCTAAACCCATTGAGTAATGAAGGAACGGCAACTTGCACACACCTAGTGGAACTCTGGTATTTGCACACCTGCTTTCACTTTATATATTCTGGAGATGAGCTTTGAAAGTGAAGGCAGTTTCCAGATCCAAGCCCTGGTGGAGGCTTGGTTGACTAAAATTAAACACTGCACCCTGTCCATATTCCAGGGAACTCTCTTTACTATTTCACAAATTCATAATGGTGTTGAATTTTTTTTAAAAGGTTCTTCAAGACTCAGATGAACACCATGATTCCTGGAGTAGTCTATATGAACTTCATTAATTAAGCTGGTAAAGCTGCCAGTAGTATATATTTTACCTCAGCCTAGAGAACAAAGGATATGATCAAAAGATCACCATCCACTCTTTTCTCTACCTAGTAGAAAATGTTGTGGTGACCAGGACACTACTTTTGTGAGATGAGAATACAGCAGCACACATGAAAGTAGATGCCATATATGAGGCAAAACTTCATTTCAATAAGGTAGCAATCCTAAAGTGTACTTACTTAGAAGCAAGTTGCATGGTGAGGCATTAAGACATAAATGGTGCACTCCATATCTACATCCATGAATTAACATTTTAATATGAATTGAAATGATCCCTTTCTTGAAGAGTGAGCAAACACGACGAAGTGTTGTGGAGGGGACAACATCCAGGCAATGGACTAACCCTTATAATAAATAAGCTTCTGATAGTTCACGTTTGCCTGCCAGAGAAGAATTCATCTCACTGGCATATTTAGGTGCTGGCGTCCTCTAATGCATGCAGCGAAGCAGCTCGGCTGCTCATATGATGCTGCCACAAACTCCTTGGCATGACATTTTTGCCTTGTATGGCTGACTGCTGACATGAATTTTTTATATCTCACTGATTAGTGACTCTTCGCTGTTTTAGGTGCTTCACCATCTCAGAAAAGCAGGTCCTTTCCTGCTAAGTCTGTTCACTCATGTTGCCATGTTGCCTGTGATCATTATCCCAGAGGTTTATCACACCATCTAAGAAAGCCAAAGTTACAGAGTGGAATCCAACATGGAGCCAATGGAAACAATGGAGCTTCTATTTCCTCTCCTCCCCCTGCAGCCCCCCAATCTGCTACAGCAGGTGACCTCCAAGCCTCTAGAGCAGAATTTGGGGGTTTATATGGGGTTGCAAGATGGAGGAGTAGAAGGAGAAGCGTCATATGCACAAGCAAACGTCTGTTGCACAAGCAGGACACCATAACTGGATATCACCGTTCTTTTCTTTTCTTTTCTTTTCTTTTCTTTTCTTTTCTTTTCTTGCTTGTTGTTCAGGGTTGTTGTTTTTTTCTGAGCTATGTGTCTTGGGTCACATGGTCAAGAGCTTAATTTAAGATCTGTAATGCCAGAGAGTTCTGCGAGAAGAATGACAGGGAAAAGAAATGCAACAATATTCCTTTATCGCCTAACGTTAGCAATTAACACAGGGGTGGGGAATCTATGGCCTTCCAGATGTTGCTGAACTACAACTCCCATCAGCCCCAGGAAGCATGGCCAGAGGTCAAGGATTATGGGAGCTGTAGTCCAGCTACATCTGGAAGGCCATAGATTCCCTATCCCTGTATTAACGTAACTGGTTAATTATAAAACAAACATCCACCATAAGCAATCCCAAATCCCAACCCCCACTAGATACTTGGCAGCAGTGGGTTTGTTGAGCAGATGGAGCAACACTGGTGATCTTGTTGCCCCTACTACAATTTTGCCATCAAGTATAAACCAGGCAAAAGTAATGTGAAGACAAATAAAAATATCATTTTTCCACCTGATGGAATTGAAGAGGATAATGCCAACTATCTGGAGGCTTTGGCAGTGCCTTCAGTAGGGAATGCCTCCACAGACAAAGTACAACTTGCTTGTCAAATGTATAAGTAACCCAAGGACCAATGAGAATGAATTTGTTTCAAGGATGCAGCATGATTGTGGCGATCACACAGGGTCCCCGGACATTTCACCGTCTCTTGATCCCGTGCCACCACTTTATTTCTCGCTGCCATCACCCAGGCCCTACCTGGTACAATACTGAGTCCAGTCAGGGTTAAATTTCCAATCTTAAATTCAATTCACCATATTTATGCAGCAATTTACAGTATTTTTAACCCACGTGAAAATTCTGCAGCATTTTAGTGTGAAATTCTAATAAATACCTTTTTGTATGCAGGTTTGACTAATACACATTTTTGCAAGCAATTTCCTAATATTTAACACATTATTGTATGCCCACCCCCCACTAGTACACTGCATTTTTGCACATTTTCTCCCAATGTATTCATTTTTGTAAACATTGGTTGGTTTGTGAACTGAGTCGCAAAATTCAGGTCAGTTCGAATTTCAACAGATAACTATGTCCCAGTTTTCATGTTGTTTTGGAAACTGCAAATTTAATCAGTTTGGCTTTAAATGAGAACTGAACTGAGTTTCTCCTCCATCTCTGTTCAGGAATGAATGACACTAGGGGTGCCTAGTGATGGATGTAAGAAAAAAAGAAATGAACATTAAGCAGCCATTCTACAGAGCGGGAGTGCAAAAAGTTTGCGAAATGCAACCTGATGAGTCAACCCAGACCTTCAGAAAAGGCTCCACTGTGTCCAGTTGGCAATAGTAGTCCTTGAGAGTTGATGGCTGTGAATAATCTGAAGTAGGGGCCTTTCCACAATTACCATTGATACTGGTGTAGTTTAATGTTTTTAACAGTGAATTGGTGGCTGATTGCATGCACCTTTAGTCATTTCATTGCTAGGAGTGTGAGGTTTTCCATATTAATGGTAGGTGGTGCCTGACTTGGGATGGGGGGAGTTATTTGTCTGCACTCCCCTTACGGATCTTCTTGTTCCTCCAACCAGTAAATGTCGTAGTTACGAGCATGCACACAGGATAGCCCCTTTATGGTTTCTTCATCTTTCTTCCTTTTTTTGTATCTAATGCTTGCCAGTATTCTGGAATTCTAATCTTGTGGCAGTACACATTAGAAGAGGAACTGCGTGTGTTCCTGAGCTATGGTGAAGTTAGTTACCATGATGAAATATTGTCTGCAGAAAATGATTGCTGTCGTTGACAAGTACAGTAGTACCTCGGGTTAAGAACTTAATTCTTTCTGGAGGGCCGTTCTTAACCTGAAACTGTTCTTAACCTGAGGTACTATTTCTGGGATAACAGAGTCTGTAACCTGAAGCGTATGTAACCTGAGGTACCACTGTACTTTAACTCAGCACCATCATCTGGCATATAATAATAACCATAACCACCAGAATAATTGTATTATTTATATGCCACCCATCTGACTGGGTTGCCCCAGCCACTCTGGGTGGCTCCCAAATAAGTATTAATAATTCAGTAAAACATCAACCATTAAAAACTTCCCTGAACAGGGCTACCTTCAGAGGTTTTCTAAAAGTCAAATAGTTGTTTATCTGTTTCACGTCAGATAGGAGGGTGTTCCACAGGGCAAGTGCCACTACTGAGAAGGCCCTCTACCTGGTTCCCTGTAGCTTCATGTCTCACAGTGAGGAAACCTCCACAAGGCCCTTGGAGCTGGACCTCCATGTCCAGGTTGGACGATGGAGGTGGAGACGCTCCTCTGAACTGAGCTCACAAACTGATTGTTTGCACTGGTAAGACTGAAGTGTCACCAAACAGACATCTCCCAAACCACACCCACCAACCCTAATGCTTCCAAACAGACACCAGGATGTTGCTTGTATACAAATGAAAATACTGAAGATCTATTCTGGATCTTTCACAAACATCAGACCCCCCCCCCCGTGATTGCTAGTTTTTTGGTACATTGTTGTGGAATACTAACTTAACAACAGTGATGTTATGCGGAAGCATGCCCCCAAATCCCAAAACCCCAGTAACTATACAACTATAGATGGTAAGTGTAGAAAGGCCCTTAGAGCGTGGCAGAGATGCTTACTTGCTTGTAATGACTGATCATTACAGTAAATTTGTGGTGACAGCACCAGTGGAAGATTTATCAGCACAGACAACAGCTCAGGTCTTTCTGACTACAAGAGCCTATGGATATCCTTCAAGTGTGTTAACAGACCAAGGCCATGCCTTTGAATCACAACTCTCTAAAGAGCTTTGTACCCTGTCATATGGCTGTCATGAAAGCAGGAGTGCAGCATTTCATCCTCAAACAAATAGCTCATGTGAGCAGAGTAATCAGATCGTAAGCAATCTCCACAGAACCCTGAGCAGAGAGCAGAGGAAGGACTGGCCCCAAGTGCTGCCTGAACTAATTTATATATCATTATTATTATTATGTACACTGGCCATAGTACATACACCATACTTCTTAATATTTGGAAGACATAGGCATCTGCTCATGGATACTCTAGATGTGAAGGTTGGAGAAGTGAGAATCTCTCATGTTGCTGTCCTCCACACCTCCCTTGGAGGAGGCAAGAAGTGCCTCAGATGATGAATGCAGAGCTTGGTTCATGTGGAGAAGACAGTCCTTGGGGTATTTGGGTCCTGAACCACATAAGAGTTTAGAAATCAAAACTAGCACTTTGAATTGGGCCCAGAAACTAATTGGCAGCCAATGCAATTGCACCGAGATTGGTGCTATATCTTCAGATCATCTGGCCCTGGTCAGCAGTGTGACCACTGAATTCTGCACCAAAGACAGTTTCCAAACCATCTTCAAAGGAAGCCCCATGTATACCATATAGAAAAAAGACAGTCACAGAACCAAGAAATTACTCAAAACAAATGAAATTCAGTGAAAATCCCTGAAACGAGAAGTAATCGACTATAGAATTAAACTAAATAACAAAAATCAAAAAGTTCAGTGAAATGAGGTTTGTAGCTGGCATCCCGTTAAGGCTTTGTTCAATTCTAGGTTAATTTTTTCCTTAAACTTTTTGATTTTTGTTATTTAGTTTAATTCTGTAGTCGATTACGTCTCGTTTCAGGGATTTTCACGCATTTCATTTGTTTTGTGTAATTCCATGTATACCATATGGCAGTAATCATACCTAAAGGTCACCAGAGCATAGACACCAGAAGTTTGGCTGCCCCCATTGAAAGTCCAGCAACATCTGGACATCCACAGGTTCTCCATTCTTGATCTAACTCATCATTTTTATTTTCAAGTATATTGGCAGTATCTCTACCCCATGCATCTGGGCAGGTCTGAGACACTTGGCTGCCTGAGGTGGACAGAGTAGCACCACCACTCAATTCCATGTAAAAAAGTTAACAAGACTGTTATGATAGCTTAGAGGATGAAGGTGCAGGCCATGGCCTCCAACACCTTGCTACTAACCTCCCCATGCATTTGCCACCTGAGACCGCCTAATGTAGAGTGGCCATGTGTCCTACTTTACTGATGGCAGTCCTGCATCTGAATAGCTATTGATCCCCTGTTCAAAGGGCTGTCCAGTTCAAGAATGATGTAAATGATTAAGAAACATAAGAAGGGAGAGCAGGAGCCTTGAAGTTTCCCATGAACAGCAAACATGTATACAGTGGACTCAACAAGTGCATAGGTAACCTGGTAACAGCCTTACCTACTATGGTGAGATGTACTGTATTTTCATTGAAATTAATGCAATTATTTCTAAATCTGTGCTCTCTCTCTCTATAAATCTTTATGCAAATCAGAGTCTTCTTTCATCCTCTCTTTTTGCTGAGTATTTGCATAAGTGGCTGGCTACTGTAACCTATAGTGCCACCACGTTACCTGGTTAAGGATTCCTGGAGTGGAGGTGAGAGGCACCAAGGGGAGGGTCTTTTCAGAGGCGTTCTTATTCCTTGTGTAACATGATGCTCAGTTATTATTCTCAGGTGAAAAGAGGGCAAGCAGGAGTGCTTTCCACAGACCCTGGTACCCCAGGACTCCTCACTTTGATATCATTATACAGCTTTGAATTCATTTTGTCCTTGCGGAAATAAATCGAGGTGAAGAAGTAGTTATCTTGGGCTACTATATAAACAAATCCTTAATGAGTGCTTTCCTCTGCCTCCGCCCACAACTCCACCACTAATATCATTTTAATTTATCTTCCCCTGCCCAAATGAGACAAGTGTGATGATGACCGACAGCAAAAAATGACAAGTAGAGGTGCAAGGACAAGAGACTGGAAATCACACAGCTTGCTTGCATCTTGTCAGGAGAATGAAGCCTGTTGCAGTTTTGACACTGAAAGGCAAGCTGATATTTCTAAGATATGTTTTCGTTTTAATAAGGCAATGCCCCCCCACACACACACTAGTGACAAGGAGGGAGGAGAAGCAGAGGACTTGGGAATTAACATTGCTCCTGCTTATTCTAATAGCATACCAGTACTTTTAGGAGTGTCTCAGAGCTTAAAGGGTGAAAGGTGAAGTTATCTTTCAAGAACAGGGCTAACGGTACAAAGCTACTTAATGCAGGCAAGGAATAATGCAGGCCCATCAATTTACCCAGACAATGTTGTACATGGGTTGGTTTCACACTGTGTGCCTTGGATTGTAGTGTTTCCCCATTGATTTGGGGGGTTTAGCCTCCCTCTTTTTCCGCTCTTTCTTTTCTCTTCCTTTTCTTTCCCTCAGCTCAGCACAGCCAATTATAATATTGGGTATAGTGTGTGTGTGTGTGTGTGTGTGTGTATATATATATATATATATATATATATATATATATATATATATATATATATTCATTCCCTGTGCTGTATGGGGTTCCCTTGTATTGCTAGGATAAGAGCGAAGCTGCTGCTGACAATGGTGGCTTATGTTGTACTGCTTCCCTCTAAGCCTCTGGAGTGGCAGTGTGAATTTATGAAGCTCAGTGCTTGCCTTTCTCTTCCCTTCTCTTTTTTAAAATTTTTATTTTAAGTCTTTTCATTTCCCGAGAAGCTGTGCCATGCACAGGAGAGAGTGAGCAATTGCTTCCAGAAAGGCTTTTGTATATGAAGAGAGAAACTCTGCAAATCCTTTTGCATTTACCATCTTTTCCCATTTAAAGTATATCACAATGCAGAGATTCCTTGTTAGCGTTTGGAGTCCTTTCTCTTTCTTCCTGCTCCAGTTTCAGTATTTTTTGCAGGCTATTACAGTGGCTCTCAAAGGGTGTGGTACACCACATGGGTGTGGCAGGAGCGGAAGGCAAATTTGGCGGGAAGATTTGAGGACAATCAATATTATATTTTGGGAACGACTTGTGTTCTTATGTAGCAGCATTGTTTTATACTTTCTGGATGTCCCATGATCATATTACAAAGTAAAAAGGTAAAGGGACCATTAGGTCCAGTCGTGAACGACTGTGGGGTTGCGGCGCTCATCTCGCTTTAGTTGTCTTCTATTCTATAAATCAAGCAACTGCTACGAGTTCTTTCTTTCTGTTTTCCAATGTATTTCTTATCCATAAAAAGGGGTGTGACGTGAGCAAATTTTTATTCTGAGAGTGTGACCCAAAGAAAAAAGTTTCAGAACCACTGGTCTAGCAGGTTCTCCTCTACTGAAGGCAGCTCCAAGCATAGAAGTCATACAGTCAGTGTGACTTCTTCCTAGAGTGGGATGACACCTACTTCCTAAGTAGGGTGGCATTGAATCCCACTCAAAGTCTCACTTTTCCCAGAATTAAAGTGCAGCCCCCTCCCTGCTGCCCTGATGTTCTTTTTTATTTTGCATCCATAGTGATTTGTGCTCATGATAGAATTGTGCCAGCAAAAGTTTCAGAACGGGCACTTACTGCTTTGTTTCCAGTCGGTGAATGTCTGGCAACTTCTTGCTAAATCCTGTAACTTTTTATACCACAAATATTTTGGCTTATTTTTAATTTTTTGTACCACTCTTGTGCTGTAGCACAAGAGTCCCTTCTGCCAGCAATAGTGCAATAATATTAAAGAAGCATCACAGAACAACTAATAAAATGGGGTGATATGTGGATGGTACCATATAAATCCACCACTAATGCATGTCATTGCATCATTATTGCATCAATGACATGTCTCAAAATACACCAGGGGGGAAAAGTCTAGAGGAGCCCACAGTCTTCAAACTATTTCTGTTTCTTTTTCAAGTATGTAAACCTTTAGATTGACCACTCCCTCAATAACCATAAATTCAGGCTGATCTGGTTGCATATTTGCCCTGGGCAATCACTCAAGACAATGTGTGTTTGTTTGTTTGCATATGTATATAATTAAAAGCTCCAGTTCACCTAGAACCTATAAACCTGTTACTTGCACATAGGAATTAGAAATACTATTCCAGCTTTTTACTTTGGGCGAGGCGCACAGAATCAGTGGCAACTTTAGTATGTGCAAACACTGCCTTCCCCATGAGGTCTTTCATTAGTCATATCAGACTTAGTTTCACTCAGAATTTATTGAGGATTGTGCCTGTGCTGCTCAGTGAGGAAGAATATCCAGTCACCTCAAATTTCACATTACATGAATTTGGCAGGAATTCAGTTTTTAATGTATTTTGATTCTAGGCCAGTTCACTCAACCATTTTCATGCACTCAATAAACAGTGAATACACTACAACTACCTTTTTTTTTTTTTTTTGCAAGGGTGCTAGTCTTGTGGAAGTATAAATGTGTGACATGGTTGTGGCTTACAACAGGATCTGTTTAAAACATCACTTCTCTCACGTCCAAGTTATGCAGAATGGATAGGTAAAGCTGGAACTGTAGTTACTCTTCAAAAGTCTGTAGATGATTAACCCACTGAGAATGACCAGTTGTTAGTCAGCAAATATCAGTTTCCCTTCTTTCTTCATATTGTGATGTTTCCAATAAAGGAAGCAAATTTTGGTATCTTCTACAGGGATAAGGGTTGCAGTCCTATTTAACTGAAAACAAGTCTCATAGAAATCAGTTCTGAGTAAATATATAAAGGATTGCACTGTAAGAGAAGGTTGCTACCTTGATCCTCAATTAAAAACAAATATAATCCAAAATGGCGGACATGTTACTGGATACACACAGAACATTTTCCATAGGCCAATTTTACTAATTCTATGGAAGAGACTGGTAAATGGAGAGCTGCATGTTCACTGTAGTTTTCATCTCTCTGAGTAGCGCTGTAGACCAGCAGTCCCCAACCTCCCAGTAGCCCCAGACAGAACCATGCTGGCTAGAGCTGATGCGACATGTAGTTGAAAACATCTGGAGAACACAAGGTTGGGGGAGGCTGCTTTATAATAAGAGATAAACCAAGATTCAACCTGACATTTTCAGCTGCCTTTGTGTCAATGACTCCCCAGAATTAACTGAGAGCTTTTTGTCATAGGTAAGAAAGCCTGTTACATAGACTCTGAATCATTACAGAATAAAAAGTGTGCATGAAAAATATTAGGCATATTCACCCAGCAATTCACAAATTAATGCCACATTCCCTTTCTGTACTGATCTTCTTCAAGCATGGCACCCTGGCCTTTGATTAGAATACAACATGGCATTTTGTAGCATAGTTTGGCATCCCATGATGCCAAGTCAAACTACTTCAAACCAAAGGACTTTAAGCAGCCAATGGAGTAAAGAATGAACAAGCATCTATTGATACGCACCACATGACTGATAGTGCCACTTTTACTTCTGTTTTCATCTTACTTTGATTTCTTTGCAAAAATTAAAAAAACAGTCCAACGCTCTAAATGCTGCTAAGCCACAAGAAGGTGGGAAGAAACTAAAAGTTTTGAAAAAAGTCCTTCTTAATGTTTGTTGCTGAAGGTTTACTAGTCGCTGTCTTGCCTTCCTCACCTCTATTGATTGTGGGTCAGGCATTTTGTTCAGGTCCAAAGACAATTCTAAAAACAAAGTGCTGAAGTTAAATTGCATCCGTTCCATATAGTGGATGAAATTTGCAGTTGTGTCCCCAGTATTTGAATTTGTGCCTTTATTTATTTATTAAGAAAAGAAAAGAAAGAAATTGTAGAACTATGAAAGTGCACTGTGCTTTTGCTGGCTGGGAATGAAATTGTTGGAACTGAGCTTGCTGTCAATTTTCAAAAGGCTAATTAAAACAAAACAGAATTCTTTTACATTTTCAGGTAAAATGCACGCTGTGTGATTGTCACCCAAGCATGCAGCGAATGAAATTGCTTACTTGAGGTTGGGTGGTTCCACTGGAACTCAAAAAACCTGAAGAATGTTATACTGGCTGGAGAATTCCGTTTTCTGAATAGCTTAGATATTGCTTTCTCTTTTAAAAGCAAAAATTTCTAGCCCTTAAGGTTTTGTATATGGTTAAAAATGTGGGCAAATGTCTGCTGGAATCTCAGAAGACAGAGAGGGAACTAAATAAAACTCTCAGTGGTTGGGAGTGGGAATTTAGTGTCCCGCAAGGTTTAGGGTAAAGTACACAAAGTGCTGTTTATGCTAAATCAGACTGTTCATTTAAGTAGTCCATTAATCTGTTCTAAAAGTAGTAGCTCTCCAATATCTCAGATCAGTGGTCTTTCCCAGTGGTCTTTCCCAACAATTTGGGTTTGTTCCCCAGAAAAGGCTTAACAATTTGGTGGCTTCCCAAAAAAACAAAAAGCTCAACCCTATTTCATGATGTGTCCTCTGATAAGAAAGCATACATCCCACATGACTTCTGTAAGATACACACCACATTGCTCACAAGTTCTTAAAGCACTTTATATACATTGAAGATAATAGCTGGAGATAGTTTAGAGTTGAGCAAGATCCTGAGTGGTTTTTAAAAGTTACTCTTGGAACTTGGTGGTGGTGAAATCCATTTTCCCCTCTTTTTTTGGACATTGAACCTCCTTAAATAACTCCATGATCTGCCATTCTAGACTGGGATCTTTCCATTAGAGCTCTTAATGAAGAATAATTAAGGGGTGATGGTGCATCTTTGGAAGTCTTCACATGTTTGGGGAAATGAGCTCTGGAGGTTTCCGAGAGCAGATGCTGCTCAAGGATTACAAGAGTAGGGGAAGGAAGAAGGAAAGGGTTGTTAACTGTGAAGGCTCCAGTATCTTGCTCATTATTTTGATCATAGTAAGTTAGCTCTGCAACTAACGGGCAGAAGGTAATTTGGTTGCCCATTTTCTCTGTTTTTATTTTTCTTTAAAGTCTCCCTCCTTTGTAAACTTTCCTTTGATATATTCCTTCCATTCCTTGTGCTTTGAACCCTCCAGGGATTGTTTGCAAGGATTGTGTATCTTGATCAGCACATTTTAATGCATTTTTTTAATCTTCCTGAACAGCAGTAGGGACTTGGATCTGGCATCCCAGGATGCTGTCTTCTTAGCTTGGGGAAATTAAGGTTGTCTTCCCAGTAGCTGAGCCTTCGCCTCCTGCGGCCTGGGGTGATCCAGGAATTGCACCTCCAGTGTCTTATTGTGAGATGCATAATAAACATGGCTTTAGTTGATTTTCTCTAGAAGCAAGGAGAGAGAGGACATAAAAGTTAGAGCTACTGCAGGCTGGTAGGGGGTATTGCCAGCAGCAGCAGCAAAGCAAATGCAGTTGGAAGGAACGCTGAGATAAAGGAATGAACAAAGTATGCAAGCTGCAGAATGGGTTTTAACATTTTTGCTTATGATGGAGTATTTTGTTTTATTGTTACCTTTAAGAAAATATCCATTTTAGTGCAAGGAAATATATAACTCTCTTAATAAATATATTAAATAAGTAGATTCTGGTGCCATTAAGATGTGCTACTAAAGAAAGAGCTTAGTAGCAGTTTTACTCCTTAGTTGTTTTGTGCCACATGACTGCATATGATGTCTCACATACAAAACATGGATACAACATAGTTAATGTTACTCAGCTGTCTTCATTTTACAGACAAGCTAGTAGAAGTTCTACACTCGAGCCATTGAGCCAAACTATTGACTGAGAAATTATGGTCACCTTTCTAGAAAGGACCGAAAGCGTTGGCATTCTTTTGCATAGTTGGCTCATTTAAATGTATGCAAGCTATCCATTTAAAGAGTCCACAGAACAGTCAGAATAGAAATATAATAAATGAATAACATTATGGTTAATTGAAAAATAATAATTCTAGTTTCCAAAATAATTATAAACATTATTCCAGTTTCAAAAATAAAAATGGAAAGCTTCAAAGCTATCTGGATGGAAAGTCAAGATCATTGTTAGAAATATGCCTGCATTGTGGGCCAAAGAAAATTAAAAGGTCAGAAATGAACTACCACCAAGTATCTCTGCAGTTGTAATAATGAAACAAATACCTCACATTTCCCTAAATAGTTTAGACAGCCATCTAACCATAAGATCAGTTTTTAACCAATTAAATAATAGATTATACAGTGGTATCTCGGGTTAAGAACTTAATTCATTCTGGAGGTCTGTTCTTAACCTGAAACTGTTCTTAACCTGAAGCAACACTTTAGCTAATGGGGCCTCCTGCTGCCGCTGCACCACCGCTGCATGATTTCTGTTCTCATCCTGAATCAAAGTTCTTAACCCGAGGTAATATTTCTGGGTTAGCGGAGTCTGTAACCTGAAGCGAATGTAACCTGAGGTACCACTGTACCTGCAAAATGGGGCAAGGAGGGGACAGATACACCAGTCTGGAATGGGTCATAGTAGTGCCCAGATGCTGCTATTATAATCTTTGTTCCTCTGGCTCATCTTTCCTTCCATGGAATCATCTAGTTTCTTGGACCTGTCAACCACCGTTTATCCAGAGCCCTGCCAGTTTGAGTTGAATGTGAATAGGGTAGAAGCATACAGCCCATGTTCTATACTTGCTTTGTCACCTGAATTCCTGTGGTTAAATTGGGCAAATAAAATATGATCGATAGGATTTTTCAGGAGATTGGTGTCAAATTGGTTTCTGTCGTCCTTTCATGTTGTTCTTACATTTGTTAACGAGAGAGAGAGAGAGAGAGAGAGAGAGAGAGAGCTTTAAAAACCCTCTATCTCCCTGCATGCTGAAGGTACTTAACCAGATACTTAATTTCATTTGGGCAACATGTTTAAAATAATTTCCACCATTAAAAAAATCTATGTGGACGTGTTGTGATGGAGTGGGAAATGTTATCTTTATTAGCTTCCCCCAAAATTATCAGCTGTATGGAGATACCGTAATGTTTATTGTGACTACTTAATTAATCAATTGGTTAACAGCAAGATAGTTAATTGACAAAAATATTTTAGTTGGTTGACAGCTCTAATAATAGCTTATGTATTGTTGCAATAAATGGTTCTAGGAAATACTATTCCAAATCCTTCTCTGCCAGAGAGACAATCTCACGTGTTTTGGGTGTAAGGTTTCTGAATATTATTTGGATAGTATTTAGTTTCATGTATTCAACATGGACTTCAGTTGCATTTTACATTTGCCATATCATCATAACAATGAAATAGTTATGTCTTATTCTTACAAAGAAGGGACTCCAAATAGAGAGGGGTCTTTGTCATGGCTGCATTATAAATAATGCTGCCAAACCATTTGGGATTATCAGCAAAAGAACTTGTCAGCCTCTTGGAGAACAGATGCTTAATTAGGGGTTGGATGACACAAATGGGCGCTTATTAAGAGAGAAACACCTGTTTTGGGTAAGGGGGGTGGCTTTGGAAAGAGCCAACACCAACTGGAATAGCTTTTTCACCCACCTAACCCAGTATGACAATTCCTGTGTTCATAAAAGGAATAAAACATGACTAGTTTATAAAGAGCAAGTTCGACAGAGCAAATGAGTGATCTTTCAGAATAAATTTTCTCCGGCTATTGTTGCTGCTGGGACTTATCTAAGGAGATGGTTATTTTGATCGTAATAGAATTGAGTGGCAGGATTTATCTGCATTCATTTGGCTTGGAGAGGCGGGTGGGGTGGGGTGCTGAACTTCTCACAAAGTAGGAGCTTGGTGATTTGGTAGGAGCAGAGCTTATTACTCCCTCCTGTACATTTTTATACTTACATCTACGTAGGAGGGTCATTGGTGGGTAGTAATCTATTGTCTTGGATTATTTACATTTAGTAAATTGCCTTGGACCTTTTTGCCGAGTGAGCAGGATATAAATATTTGAAATTTTTAAAAAAAGGAATCTTGGGTGGCTGGGAATTAGCTATTGCAGAGGTTTTGCCAGTACAAAAGTCCTCTTGACCATTAGAGCCAGGAGAAAGCCAAGTTTACATCACAGCACTTTTTAAGCCTTCCACTGGAATTTCATTCATGAAGTCAGTAACAGCAGCTGCAACAAAGAAAAAATGGCTTTTCTCTTTAAACAGAATTCATTTTCTTAGTTTGACAGTGATTTTTATAGAAGCATGTGTGCATAGGGTTGTCATACTCTTTCTTCACCATGATCACAACATTAAAATGCTCTGCGCATGCTCAGGAGCCTGGGTTTTTGTTTAAGTTGTGGGACAGAACTTACAAGCTGGCCTTTGAGTTCTCAAAGAAATAGGGGTGGCAGACATTTTTTCTTCTACACCCAAGAATCCCAAGTATCTGATATCTCAACACCTTGGAAGGAATTAGCTTGCCATCTCCACCTTAGATTCTATCTATATGTAGACTTCATTGCTATAACACTCAGCCTATTTTTTCTCTAACTGCCACTAACTAACTACCGGTAACTAACTAACTAACTAACTAACTAACTAACTAACTAACAACAACAACAATAATAATTGCCTGCCCTTCACCCACCCTAAAGTCCCAGGGCATGTTACAAAATTTAAAATGATATTAATATTAAAAAGTAATAGTACACAATATCAAAAACAGTTTAAAACACCTTAAAACAACAAAATTAAAGGTAAAGGTAAAGGTACCCCTGAACGTTAGGTCCAGTCGCGGACGACTCTGGGGTTGCGGTGCTCATCTCACTTTACTGGCCGAGGGAGCCAGCGTACAGCTTCCAGGTCATGTGGCCAGCATGACTAAGCCGCTTCTGGCGAACCAGAGCAGTGCATGGAAACACCATTTACCTTCCTGCCGGAGCGGTACCTATTTATCTTCTTGCACTTTGATGTGCTTTCGAACTGCTAGGTTGGCAGGGAGCAACGGGAGCTCACCCTGTCACGGGGATTTGAACCACTGACCTTCTGATCGGCAAGCCCTAGGCTCTGTGGTTTAACCCACAGTGCCACCTGTGTCCCTAAACTAAAACTAAAGTTTTAACTAAACCAAAACTAAAGTTCGTCCTAAAAATATACACCTTAAGTGTTAAATGCCAGGCTAAAGAGGTGTGTCTTCAGAATTTGCCAAAAGCTGCTTAATGAACCTGCCAGATGCACCTCCATGGGAATGGAGTTCCACAACTTAGGCACTGCTTTCCTATGTGTCTTCTTAGATGTATAGCCTGAACAAAAGCAGCTGGGGAACAACAACTACAAAATGCCATTGCCCTCTTGTCCTGCTTGTGGGCCTCTGGTTGGGCCCACAATAGGGGAAATAGGACACTAAACTGGCTAGGCGGTTTCGCTGATCCTGCAAGGTTTCTCTTGTATTGTTGACCTAACTCTCACCATTCTTAGAAAGAGTAGCTTCATTACTTAAATCTCATAAATTATCACTTGGTGATGGGCAGATCAATCCTAACATCTGATCCATGCTGCTGTTGGTGATTAGGATGTAGCAGAAGTTTCTGTCCACCTATCCTTACCAGTTGTGGACAGCCTCAATTCACTTGCCAACAATGCAGGCTACCACCAGTGTAGACCCCAACAGAGGGTGGGATGAGAGTGGAGAGGGAGAGGGTCCTCATCTGGGCTTTCCTGCTATGCCAGCCTCAAGCTAGCAAAGCAATGCTTGGGTAATGAGGTCCTCCCCCACCTTCCACCCTGGCTGGTGTGAGAAGCAGAGACTTGGAGGAGTGGATAACCCCCACCACTCCATTCAGCTCAGTCAGTAGAGCAGGAGTCTCTTAATTCCAGGGTCATGGGTTCGAACCCCGCATTGGGCAAAAGTACTCCTTCATTTCAAGGGGTTGGACTACATGAATCTTGTGTTCCCTTCCAACTGTACAATTTTATGATTCTATGAAAACCAGGCCAATAGCCAGTGTCCAAGTAACCTTTGGCCTGCTGACCCTCCTGTGTGCATGGTTTTTTTAATCCATTCTATAATATCAAAAGAGGGAACTCCCACAGAAAAAGACATTATCTTTCATAAAAGCTTTAATCTCACCATCCAGACACAGTTGGCCCTCATCTCTCACCATGCCTCCACTTCCAGAGCAGTCATTTAAGCTCTGCATTTGTTCTCTACGTAGGGAACTGAGGACAGAAAAATAATGTGAGAGGGGTTGCCACATTAGCCTCCTACAACACAAATGGCACTGAGCAGTGTAAGCTTTCATGGACCACAGCCTTTTCACCAGAAGCATGGGAATGGTAACCTCAATAGATAGATATTTATTGGGGTAGGTATGCACCAGCCACAAGATTCTACTTGTAGTTGTAGCTGTAGCTTTGGGAAGCAGCCAAACGTGTTTTGGAGTCTTTCAGTGGCTTTCCAAATCAGTCCAATTTGGGACTGATATAGGTCTGTTAAAAACTAAAGTCTTTGCTCCTCACAAAAGTGGAAAATGTGCAAATGTGCCTTGAAACACATGAACCAACGACCTCAGAGCATTTTAAGCCACTAATGTGTACAGAGTCCATAAGGCTAATCGATACAATATATTATTGCTCAAATGATGAAAAGAGCATTGGCACATATCCCCCCACCCAAAGTGTATAAGACAGTTCCACTAAACACGGGCATGAGAATACATAACACCTGAAAGCAGCATTTTGTTCTCAGTGACTGCTAAGCAACTTTGTAGCCAGAGTTTCTTTTTGTGCTTTCAGATAAACTGTGCTGTGTCTTCCAGGTAAACTGCAGCTTCCAACAGGTGCATTGCAGCATGATGGAGTCAGTTCTGCTCCCATGGGTGTCACTCCATCTTGTGAAGCAATGGTTCACTTAAAAATTCCCCTGCATAGGATCTGACACAGGGATCTTGGAGCCAGCATGAGAAGGAGGCTTCCCTCATGCCATGAATGCAGTTGCTGCCATGGAGCTTTCACTCAGGTCTCTTCTTCATGTGAACGCTGTGTTGCATAGCAGCCTTGATCCCTTGCATTCCAAAGACTTCTCTGCAGTCTCTCTCCTGCAGCATCCTATGGCCTTTTGGGGGCTGTAGGAGTGGTAAAAGCTGCCAGCAAGCTGTGCTGGTTATAATTTATGCTAATAGGCAAATTTAGAGCTTTCCTAGGAATTGCTTCACAGCTAGCCATCTGATTATCATTCTGGACTTATGTTGTGGCATTTTCAAAACATGTTCCAAACTTGGAGCCAGGTAGCATTATGCTGACCATTCCACGGCAAATGGCATGGTTTGCAAGCACAGGCTGATGGCCGAAAATCAAGTAAAATTTAACATGTAATCAAAGCAATATGAGAACTGTTTGCAGTGCAGTGCCACTTCTTGTTAAATCTGCCTCAAGGGTCATTGTGAGACTTAACTACTGTTTGTAAAGCACTTTGCAATCCCCCTGTGGAAGGTAATACAGAAAGACAGTGAAAAGCGTCTGCACACACAAAAGTACTACATATGGAGAAATAATGAAGTGTTTCTCATTTAACTTCTGTTTGCTTTTTTCCTTTGTGTGAGCCTCTCTGAGGAACTCATAAGTTACATTCCTTTTCATGTCATTTTCTGTTATCTTCTGTGTATTAAAATAGTGTCTATGTGCTCTTGTATATAACCCCAGCTGCTAATGTGGTTCATAATATCATCAAGTTGAACTGATTGTTCATAATGTGAGGTGTCTGTCTGTAACCCAGTCGGCATATTTTACTAAATTCTCAAGAATTCACGTGGAAAAGCATGGAAATCTAGAGGCTTAAATTTGTGAAAACCTTGGTTTTTAAAATCTCTGATAGATGCAGAGGGGATTTGAGAGCATGGCTTCAGTATAAAGAAGCAATAAAAATGTTCAATGAAACATTTTAGTGTCCCAGTCATTTATTGTGCCTTGAGTTTTCATAAGCATTGGGATACTGAAAAGATGATGAATGCTAGAGGCATTCTTAGGTACTTAAAGGACTTGGGCCACAGCACTATAATGCAGACTTGCACAAAATGTATGTACAGTAGTACCTCGGGTTACATACGCTTCAGGTTACAGACGCTTCAGGTTACAGACTCCACTAACCCAGAAATTGTACCTCAGGTTAAGAACTTTGCTTCAGGATGAGAACAGAAATTGTGCGGCGGCGTGGCAGCAGCGGGAGGCCCCATTAGCTAAACACACACAGAAAATGGTGCCTAGACATTCCATTGTGGCGAACACAACCTAGGTTTAAGGTGCCATTTGGCGAATAGCTTACATACCTGAGTTTCTCCAGGTAGGGCTGGGAGAGAATCCTCTCTTGAAACCCGGAGAGCTGCTGCCAGTCAGAAGTAGCTGGGTCAATGGTCTGACTCAGTATAAAACAGTTTCCTACCATCTCCCTAACCCAACTCCCATGGTTCTTTTGCATTTGCTCCTGCTGGGATACAAGATGCTGCCCTCCTAAGGCTGGCAACCAATATAGGTTCTTCTTCTGATGTGGCTACTGCCCACTTTGGTAGGCCTCCTTTCCCCCTCAAGATCTTGCAGAAATTTGAAAGCAGGCAATATTAACTAAACAGGCAGGCACCCAAAAATGTTATCCTACATCAGAGAATTTACAAACCTGTCAAAACAACATAATCCACCCCGTTTAACATGTGTGAAAGAACACAGACTTTCGAACAGCACATGCAAGAACAGTGATACTGATGAACCAAGCAGTGCCTTTCATTCATTTGCCATCAAAGATAGAGGGGAGGTTCTCATATATTATAATGAGGCAATGATCTTTGACCCACTGACTCGAATGCCTGCGATTTCATCCCAAGTACCTGAGGAAATTTGGGGTTACGTTGGTTTCCACTCACTCCTTCCGCTTCTTCACTTTCAGTTCCCAGGGACAATGCATGCCTAGATAAACCCTATAATGGCAGTGTCCATAAGCACAGGTGTTGACTCTGCTTTTTCCAAGCAAAATTAGAAGTGCTGATGCCTCATAGGCGAAAGGTTGCTCCGCAGAGATCAGCAGCAGCAGCTCGCTTTGCATAGATGTTTCAGATCAAACACCTTTTGAGGTTTTCCCCTTCATTACTGCTTCTTATCTCCTCATTCTCAGGGGCAGAGGGATTTGAATATGAGCAAGTTCCCACTAGTTTCTCAGGGGTATGAGTTCATTAGAGTGTGGAATACACACGCTAGACTTAATAGTGGAGAGAGAGAATGGGATGAAGTGCATTGAGGGGGCGGGGGAGGAAACAGTGGGATCTTTTGCTGTTACTGGCTCTGTCCACAGCACTCCAATCTTGGAAAACAGATAATTTTGCTCTCCTCTGGAATTTCCACTGATGCCAAACTCAAGGGAGCTGCCAGCCTCTCTGAGATTACCACCAGTCCAACGATACAGATTTGCTGGTGTACACTCCGCTCAAACTCTCCTTCTTCAATGAAAGTCCTCCATTTAAATTATACTAAGGTTATTTGCTTGGAGGTCGTGTTTATTCATTTGCTTGTTCTACAGCTACTACAGAGTTTTTCCATGAAGGGGAATAACAATCCAAATTAATGAGATGGTTGGAGTAGATGCAACTTTCGTTGGCTCTCTCTTTGCAATCAGAATGAATGTTCATTTGTTTTATTTACTTACTTAGATATTTCTATATTACCCTTCACCATATGGGCACAGAGTGATGTACAGTCGTACATTGGAAGTTGAACAGAACCCCTTCCGGAAGTCCATTTGACTTCCAAAATGTTCAGAAACCAAAGTGCAGCTTCTGATTGGCTGCAGGAAGCTCCCAAAAGCTTCCAAAAGAACATTCAAAAACCAGAACACTCACTTCCTGGTTTCAATCATTTCGGAGATGATTTGTTTGGGAGCCAAGGCGTTCAAGATCCAAGGTATGACTGTACTACATATTAAAGCACATCAATACATATTATAAAACCAAGTCAAACATCAATACACAGTGAACTCAACACTAATGAAAATAACAGCATCAGAATAATGGGTACAGTACAAAACTGACCTCAAACAAATCATACCTTCTCACCTCCAAAAGCGAATGAGGTGAGTTTTCACCCAACCCATAAAAGATTCTAACAAAGAGGAGCGATGTACCTCAGTGGGTTGATTGCTCTGCCCCCAGCTATATTATTTCTCATTTTCCTTAGAATGATTAACAAACAAACAAACAAACAAACAAACAAACACTTGACTCACTTCAAACTAACAGTGCAATCTGACACATGCCTATGCAGCAGTAAGTCCAATTGAATGGGACTTAAGAAACGTTCTGATGCAACTTGTCCACCATTCAGGCGAAGGCTGTGGGCAAATGACTGTGTTGTTATGGACACTGCCAATAGAGGTTTCATCTTGGCCTGTACTGCTGGTAAAATTGAGTTGGGGAGAGACCAAGCTAACTCTGCACTTCCTCAAATGCTTGGGATGAAATCGCAAACAATAGAAGCAGTGGGTCACACCTGGGTCTGACAGATGGGCTTTCTCCAAGTCTTAAATTTGATGTCTTTACATTATTTTTAGAGGGTTGGATATGAGTCAGGGGAAAGCGTTGTGGGATTGTGGTCCATATCAGAAAGGGTTATGTTCCACTTAACTACTTTAATTTTATGCCCTTTGGTAGGTGGGTTTGGGGAGATATTAGTACTTAGTCTTCCAAAACTCCTAAAACCATTTACAGTGTTTAAATGTCAGAGTGGAGAGAGACTGCCTCGGTTTAATGTATTTATTTGGCTACTTTTAACTTCCTTTGGTATAAGGCCAGCAGGAATCAAAAGATAATAGTTGTAAATAGTCTGACAGCTAAGGATATTTTTTTTTGACACTGGTCAGCACTGTGAATCTCAAAACTGTGTAAACGTTAAGTATAGTGGCTGTCCTACCAAACGCTATCAATCTTTGCCTATGGACCATAGGAAAGGAGTCACAGGTTCTGGGGTTTTTTTTGGGGGGGGGGGTTTAAGAGAGAAATACATTCCTGCACACACATTCCTTCAACATATTATTCATGGGCTATTCTTGCTGAGATGTTCTTTGGGGCTATGCAAGCCCTGAAGCTTAGTATAATAAAAAAGAATCAAAGGCAATATTTCTGTTCCTGCAAATACTACACAGTGGATGGCTCAACATTTAGCGGAGCTGACCCTATTAGAGCAGCCAAAGTGCTGCCAAACGTGCCTCTGTGATCATCTTTTTTGAAAGGATATAAAATTATTCATCTTTTTTCAGGGAGAATAAATGATCTGGGAGCCAATCCACGTAGAGCAGAAATATGCTAGAAAGGGGAATCAGCTTTATATAAATGCTGCCTATTCCTTCTTTCCTTTCAAAAATAATGGAGGGAAAGGGAATGAGGGGTTAGTTTTACACACACACACACACACACACACACACACACACACACACACACACTGCATCACATTCCTTTTCTTTTCATTACATATTTACCATCAAAGCAGAAAGTTTACATTTTGGAGATTTGTTGCTGTTGTCAAAATCTAGTTTTTTTAATGTCATAAACTAGCTTTCTTTCTTTCTTTCTTTCTTTCTTTCTTTCTTTCTTTCTTTCTTTCTTTCTTTCTTTCTTTCCTTCCTTCTTGTCCAATCACCAAGTCACTTTGTGAAGAGTGCCACAATCTGGGGGCCATCTTGAGATGCAATCCTGTTCCCTGTCTTGTGATCTGCATGTCAAGGTGAAACTGCAAGAATATGATAATGTTGCTATCCCCAGAAGGCGGGCGGTAAAAGATACTAATTGCATTTCACTGAAGGCTTCAGAAACAGTCAGCAGCTGGAAAGCTGAGAAGAATTTTGATGCTATTCCTATAAAGGAAGATCCATCTCCTCCCTCCAACACACCTTATTCTGTTTGTAAATCTATTATAGAACATGGGAAATGAAGAGGGGGAAGAGAAAGCATAAAACTGGCTAAAGACTTTATGATTTCCATTATATTTTGTGAGCTGTAGGTGGCCAGGAGATTATACAGAAATATCCCCTTGTTATCAGCAATAATAATTCAGTGGTTTTATTTATCACCAATTTCTCTGCACAAATATCATAGCACCCCTATACTGGGGCACCATACAGAAAATGAAATATATATGCAGTAAACTTCCAGAATAAAAGAGCAAAGAGGGACTAGGAGTGCTTGCATGGAATTGCTACACTTTGTTCACTCACTTTTTACAGGGCATCCACATGATGTGGTCGTCCAGTCATTGCTGTCCTTGTTTTTCCTGTGGGTTTTCCCCATTAGAATGCAGTAAGCATGACTTCTTTCAGCAGAATGGAGGTTTTGACATGGGCACTGTATGCATGGGGAGCATAGAAGCCAACTCCTGGGGGCTGAGGTCCCTTCAGCTCAATGAAATATTTGAGGGGGTCAAGCCAGCACCCTCCAAAGTTAATGGGCATTGCCATTTAAATGGTGTGCATGTGACACGCCTTGTGATCAATTATGTTGGGTTGGGGCTTACCTGCCCCCCCCCAATATTTTATGCAAGTTGAGGTGGGTAACATTTTTGTGAGAGGTTTTAATTCTTGCCAAAATGTTTCCCCCAGCAAACTTTTTAAAAAACTTATATATCTATATATTTGTCTGTCTGTCTATCTATCTATCTATCTATCTATCTATCTATCTATCTATCTATCTTTTATCATCTATCTATCTATCTATCTATCTATCTATCATCTGTAACACCATAAAGCTGTAGTATATATTAGTGATAATTAAGTGTGTGTTTTTTAAAAAAAATGGCCCCACCCACAGCAGCTAAGTCATGCACACTAGTGTGTTGACAGAGCATAATGAGACGTAAGCACACAAAAAGTGCAATACTTCCATGAGTGTGGAAAGTCGATTGCAATCTGCTTCTAGCTTATAAAAGAAGATGCAGTTGTAAATTCCAGGGAATGGTTGCACTTTCTTCTTTGGTAGTTTATTTCCAACAGGTTGACCATTTGAGGATGGAAGTGTGCGAATTCACAATCATTAGACAATTATTATACAGTTGTATTTTAAAAACAATATACACACATTGTGAACAAAAAGGAATGAGCAAGGGGGGTTGTAATTGTATATGAGGACAAGTGGAGAGAACAGCTGAGCTCTGTTTGCCTGAGTGCCCATATAGGTCAGCGAAGGGTCCTTAGTTGAAACACGGATGTGCAGTTTACAATTATCATGGTACCAGGGACAGTATCAGGGGGTGGGACTCAGTGCTCAGATATCCCTGGGCTCTTAACCTCAGTCTCAGAGTACAAGGAGTAATCCGAATTCAACTACTTTTCTCTTCTAATACCACTTGACCATTCCTTTTCCTAAGATGTGTCTTGCCAGCACCTTCACATAGAAAGACTAGGCCATTTCTGTCCATTTCTTCAGAACATAGCACAATTTTAGAGGAGGGTGTTAAAGTCTCCAGGGTAAGCCTTCTGTTTTCAGCTTTCAACAGATTTACCTTTAAGCACTTTCTTTAAAAAAAACAATAGGAAGAAGAAAGTGGAGGAGCATATAAGATACAGAAGAAACATAAAACAGCAATGACTCGATGGGATATGGATAAGTGGTGGAGAATTAATTAGGCTCGTCAGGCCTCCCCATTTTGCACACAAGGACATTTCAACCAAGTTGCACCCACCTGCTTTACACCTGATATTATATATGACATCAGGTGTGGGGCAAAGATGTGGCTGAGCCAAAAGGGGGGTTGCAGGTACTTGGTGGCTCCTGCAACACCTTATGCAAATTCCCAATGATCAGCTGACTTGTGAAAGCTTGCAAAGACCCATGCACTGCACTTTGGAATTATTACTACCAACTGATCATTGGAGCTTATAAAGCCCCACGCATGCTTCTTTTCAAGCTTTAATGATCAACTGATCACCAAATCTTGCAAAGCACAGGGCTGTACCTCTGCCTTCACAATTTGATTTCAAACCATGCAAATTTTTTTAAAATGGGTCCCTTCCAGACTAGGCCTGTGGAAGGTTCCGGAGATAAACATCTGGCTCACTGGTTGGATCCAGTTCCCCACCCTAGATATAGACAGACATGGATGTGTGCCTGTGGCCCAGAGTTTTCAATAAGTCCTTGACCAAATAATGGATGGAAAAGGTGCCCCCAAAAGACCTGTGTAGAATGGAAAGAAGTAGCTTCTGTAGCCAAGGTGTGTGACTTGTACCTGGTGTTCTGGGACTTTCATCAGTTGCAAAGGGACTAAGCTAAACCTGTTGGTATACACAACACTTAGATGAGGTTGCTTCAATTAAAGCCTTCTGCTTTCAACCTAAGCGCTAGAATGGGGGGAGGGAATATGAGCATATTAATAAGTTTTTTGAAATGCGTCAGTCCTGTGGTTTCACTTAGAATTCATGTTCATTAAACAGGCCTTGTTGGAAACCCTTATTTCAAAACTCAACAGGGTACAGATTGAAACAACTAAAATTATTAGATATGCAGGAAGATGTAAGATATATATGAATAGTGCTCAATTTAGATGGAGTATCAGTGAGAAGGACGCAGACAAATATCCTAGTAAGCTGCCTATCATTAAGATCATTAAGCTCTCCACTTCCATACACACACAAACACAACCATCTCTTTTTCACAAACACAAAATCCCGATCACACACACTCCATGCACCACAACTGTAGCTCAGTGGTATAGAGCACGTGCATAGCATGTAGAAGGTCGTGGCTTCAATCACTGCCATTTCCAGGTAGGACTAGGAGAGACTTCTGCCTGAAACCCTGGACAGTTGCTGTCAGTCCGTGTAGATAATATTGAGATACATGGGCCAGTAGTCTGACTCAGTGCAAGGCACCTGCATATGTTCAGATGATCCACTCATGAGGAAGGCACTCTGTCTGCTGTGCATCATGACAGCTGGGCTCCTTCCTTAGCTCAGATTCCTTGTAAGTAGATTTCAAGACACAGGCTAAGCTGAACAGATGAAAGGAGTCACAGTCTTGGCTCAGCGTATTGCCGCCCACCTCTTTGCATCAGTAGTGTAGGGCAGGTTCAGGGGGACAATAACTCCACATATAATAACACATATCTATTGAATTTTCCCTTCCAACGTCTGTGAAAGGGAGAACTCGGTTCACCCACACATTTCCAGCAAGGGAACAGAAGGGCGATAGGGGTACAGTTACTCCTACTCTTCTTATAACTGCAGTAGTTTTAGAGACAGCTTGCAACTGATACCACAGAACATGAATGAGGGGGAAGGGAGGAAGAGCCTTGGATAAAGGGGCAAAGTTGGACTGGGGCCACCCCACCCCTGATCTTGGTCTTGCTAGACATGTGGTCAGAGGTGCCAGTATGTCTCCAGTACCTCCTGGGGCACCTCTGAAAGGTCTCAGTGAATATCCCCTCAAAAATCCACCACACACAAGAGACTGTTTTCTCTTCCCTTCCAGTTCCAGTTTGCACTGGCTTAACTTCTTCTACACTAAATATGCTACTTTAAATATGCCCCCGTTTTGTTGGATACCAGGATTGGACACTCAACATCCCTTCCATTCTGAACAGAGGAGAGAGGCAAAGAGATTCTCTCTGTGTGTGTGCACAACACTGGCTGATTGAGGGGGCATAAGAATTAGGGTGGCCCCCTCATTTTCTGTTCTTTGTTATGCCATAAATGCAGCAGCCATTTTTGTTATGTTGCACCCCATTTTGCATTATTCTATGCCCATTTCCAGAGCAACCATTTTGTTTTATCCTATCCACCGCCCATCAGCCATTTCGTGACTAGTGTCCACAGCACTTTTTCACAACTCAATTCAACTTTAGGAAATTCCCAATGGTATGAGTGGTTTGATAGGGGGCCAGAGAGCCTCAGATGCCGGTGCTTGTCTGAGGTTTTTAAGCAGAGGCTGGATGATTTACCTGTCACAGATACTGTAATAATGAGGGTTTTGCATCGGCACGGGGGGTTGGACATGGAGACCTTCCATCTCTATGATTCTATATTCATAACATAAAATTTACGATTGAATAAATTGCTTAGATGTTTAGGTGCTACAGGACACTTCAGTCTTTACCATGTGGCTTTAAAGCAATGTTCTTCAACCTTGGGTCCCCAGTTATTATTGGTCTACAACTCCCATCATCCTTGACAACTGGCTTAGCTTGCTGGGGATGAAGGGAGTTATTGTCCCAACAACATCTGGGGACCCAAGGTTGAAGAACACTGATCTAAAGTCAAAGGAACAATATTGCAGGTGCAGCCCCACATTCCAGAGATGGTGACAAATGGTGTGGGTGAATGCAAACAGACACACAAATACTTGCAGAAGCTCATGGCAGTGTACATGGAGTAAGTCTGGCCAAGAGTGTGTGATCGGTCCAAGGTCACCCAGAGAGCTTCATGGCTGAATGGGGATTCACATCTAAGCCTCCCCTGGTCTTAGTCCAACCCTCTAACCCAGACTTTCCCAACCCTGGGTCCCCAGATGGTGTTGGATTACAACTCCCACCATCCTTGATCACTTGTTCTGCTAGCTAGGGATGATGGGAGTTGTAGTCCTACAACATCTGGTTGAGAAAGGTTGCTCAAACCACACTGGCAATTAACTCCTTAAGTCACCTGTTCCTCACTCATCCCAAGCTTCCCATTTGTGGAACAAAATTTGTCAGGCTTGGCCAGTTAGTTTTATTTGTCAACTGTCCAGCAACATTTGGAAGCCACCTTTAAAAATACAGTGGTACCTCGGGTTAAGTACTTAATTCGTTCCGGAGGTCCGTTCTTAACTTGAAACTATTCTTAACCTGAAGCATCACTTTAGCTAATGGAGCCTCCTGCTGCTGCCGCACCGCCGGAGCATGATTTCTGTTCTCATCCTGAAGCAAAGTTCTTAACCCGAGGTACTATTTCTGGGTTAGTGGAGTCTATAACCTGAAGCGTATGTAACCTGAGGTGTATGTAACCCAAGGTACCACTGTATCTGTTCGTTGTTTTTAATCTAAAAAAGAATTTTATTGAGGACAAGATACCCAAGCTACGAGATCACACTTGTCGGTGGAGTGCTGGGGAACTGATTGCAATTGGGTGGACAAGACGCTGGTCATGACGCTGCTTGCATACATACAAGGGCCAGAATAACAGCCACATGCTGCCCTGCTGCTGAACAAAGCCCCCCCCCTCTCTCTCTCTGCACAAGCTGCTGTTTTATAGCTGCTGTGGGTTTGCCTGAAAGCCTCACAATTTATTATTCTCTATGAGATTAACCAGAAAGGTTGCAAGCAACGACTCATCTCTCTATAACACAGGCTGCATTACAATCTTGCCTAGAAGACATTCCTTAAACCCATCCCAGTTAATCACCCCTCACTGGCTTAGAACTGTGCAAAGTGGCTTCTGCCTTCTCCTGTTTTACCCGGCTTTGGCTGATCCGGGCGGCCTTGCAGTGGCCCCCGTGGCGTCTGCTTGAACAATCTTCTGGAGTGCCATGAAAGATTCATGAGGGTGAAGTGTTAGCATGTGTACTGACTGGGTAATAGGCTGGGACTGTTCTTCCAGGATGTCAGGAGGACGGGAAGGGGAGGGAGGAGGAGGGCATGCCACTCAATAGCATGGCTTGGCAAAGGCAGTTCTCTGGGCAGGCAAGCCCAGCGGTGGAATCTGAAGGCTGGTTTTTGTGTGTGTGCATCTGTGCTACTGCGGCAGCCATACCAGTGGACTGGAGAGGGCGAACATTTCCTTTTGTACTTGCACAGGGGCGGGCAGCTATATTACTGCAATAAAGAATAGAATACCCATCAAAAGAGAGGGAGAGAGAATTATTAATTGGGCTGGTACTGCTCGTGTAACTACCAGTTTCTGAGCTTTTTCTTCATCTGCCTGCCTCTTTTCAGGCATCGCTGGAAAGATCAAAATTTCCTCGCTGTAGATTGATTGTGAGCACCTCAGACCCCCTGATCTCAACATCCTTGCCCCAAATCCTAACACCTACAATGCTGTGATTGCAACTTCTGCAGCTAGAATGTTGCGAGCCATTTCTCCATAAGGTCATTAATTGGCATCAGATAGCTGGGCTGCAAAACATGGGGGTTCTGTTTGCAAGCACTGTTTTTGCTTGTGCAGTTTTGAATTTGTGGGCATTTGCTTGGCATTTGTAGGTCCACAACTTATAGATTTGCTTCTCAGTGCTATTTTTCTAGAAAAAAGGTGCCAGAACTCACCATGAATGCCTTGTTCTCTTATACAGTGGTACCTCGGGTTGAGTACTTAATTCGTTCCGGAGGTCCATTCTTAACCTGAAACTGTTCTTAACCTGAAGCACCACTTTAGCAAATGGGGCCTCCCGCTGCCATTGCGCCACTGAAGCACAATTTTTGTTCTCATCCTGAAGCAAAGTTCTTAACCTGAAGCACTATTTCTGGGTTAGCGGAGTCTGTAACCTGAAGCATATGTAACCTGAAGCGTATGTAACCCGAGGCACCACTGTAATGGCAATGGCCCCCATCTGAGAAATGCCAGAACTGAGTTCCAGTGAGTTCCAGCTGGGGGGGAAACAGTCCTGATTGCTCTTATAAAAAGAAAAAAAGATGTTCTGATGATTACATAAATAAAGTAGTAGGATATTGTTGATAATCCATACTGGGATCAGGGATAACTGGCTTCTGTTTTCATGTATAAGCTGTGTACACATTCCCATTTACTCTCGTCAAGTGTGCTCACGCAGGAAGCAGTATACACACACAACATTAGCCATAATCCATATCTCTCTTCTTTCTTTGGCAATCACTTGTAGTCGAGTAAGATTGCATTCCATGAACGTGGGCTTAACAGTGTGTCTGTAGGCCACATCCTTCCACATTTGGGACATAGGTTTCCGAGCGGGAGTTGATCATGGTGAGGGTTTGCCAAACATGCCTTCCTCTTAGCTTGTTTCTCCTTTATGCCCTGAGTTCGTGCTTCTTCAAAGTCTGTGACACCTTTGGTAAAGGCTGTTGTATCTATCGTGTCGTTTCTGCTGAAACACTATGTTTTGATGCGTTTTCCCCAAAACAAACTTCAATCTAAACGATCTACCTGTTCATTAAGCCAGCAATGTATACACAGCCTTAGATTCAATGATCCAAAACATTTATGGAGAATCCGCTAGAATTTTAAGGAATCCTGGTCACTAGTGAGGATCACACTCCATAGAGATATTCTGGATCTCTCCAGAATCCGTGGCCTGTATCCATTGTTAGTCATACACAAAGCAGACCCATTGAAATGAGATGACTAGCTTTGATAAATTAATTTCAACTATTCCGAGTAGAACTTGCTTGGTTACAATCCTTTGATTTCTGAATTATCATGCAGGGTGGTAGGAAGGAAAGGTCTAGCCTCCCCTCCCTCTCCCCACTGCTTGGTATGTTTCTGGTGATTAGGGTGGTGAGAAACCACATTCTGAAATATAAAGAGGTGTGTTTAGCTTAACAGCTTGTCCCCATATCCCAAAGCATCACTTCCCCACAGTATAACATGGTCAACCCATATTACAGATAGCTACAAGTTGGTGCCAAAGGTTGATGCCACAGTTCCATAGTGCTCTTTACATTGGAAATGTGGACCGGGTAATGCTAATTGAGTTCCATGTTCTGCATACACTGGCCGGAATCATAGGCTTTACTGTGCAAAAGCGAGCAAATGTGCCTACTCTAAGAAATTACTCGCCTTCTCACATTTCAAAACACAATTTCCCTAACAGCTTGCGCATGCAGGCCAGAACTTGCCTGCCCAGGATGTCCTTTGCCCCAACAATTTCCTCCCTGCCTCCCCAGTGCAACCACACAACGCACACTGTGAATTCCTGCTGTTGTGTAGAAACAACACATCTTTGCTTGTGTTTGCATTTTCGAATTAAGCAAATGCGAAGGGGGTGTGGGTTAAAAGATTGCCCCCTTTTCAACAGAAACAGCCTGGGATTCTCTTCCCAGCATGGCAACTCATATATCAAGCTGCTGCTGCTGCTGCTGCTGCTGCTGCTACTGGCTAGAGCAACACCCTGAACTGGGGCCTCTTAACAGCACAGAGCAGCCAACTATTGCATCACCAGTTTGGCTCTGTTTACCAAGTTGTTGGGGGTGGGGGTGGGATGGGAGGGAAAGGACTTGGATTCCCCAGCGAGGCCAGAATGCTGATGTTTGCAGTCAGCCCAAATCTAATTTCCAAAGGGAGCAGTACAAAAGAAGAAAGACTGAGCCCCCACCCTCCACAACCCCCTTGGCATATTTCTTTTCTCCCCACCTCCCTCCCCCTTGAGTTATTTCCATTTCCTGGTTTTGGACACAAAATATGAAAACATGACATTTAAAGAGTGTGGGCCTGTTTTCTCCAGGTTTGCTTTTTTAATAGAGAGAGTGTGCGTGCACGGTCATATGCCATGTATATAAAACGCAGCACCTGGACGAGAGAGGGTCTTTCCCCCCCCCCTTCTACTTTCCTTTGCCGAGCATGGCTTTTTCCATGGCACAGTGCCAAAGTGCAGGCGCGGTGATGGGGGGGCAGGCGGAGGGAAGTGGATCAGCAAAATGGGGCACATAAATCGTGTGGAATTTGTCAGCTTGCATGGAGAGTTGGTTGCAAGCGCCCCCCACCCCTTTCCCCCCTTTCCTGCATGCTTTGCGCTCTGTTATGTAAATGCTATTGTTCCTTTGTTAGGGCTCAGGGTAGGATTCTGTAGCTTAGGAACAGAGTCCAGTTGCCTCTCCAGGGTACGCTGTTCCCTGCTGTGTGTCTCCCAGATGCCACTCAATAAAACAACGAGGGCAGGAAGAGAGACAGCATGGATTAAAAGTAGGGGAGCTCTTCCTGTATGTATGCGTGTGTGTATATATATATATATATGCACCAGCATCCAGTTTAATCCAGATGAAGCAGTGGGAACCTGAACTGGAGTCCTGGGGGGGGGGGACCAAGTCTTTAGCTGATGCACCTACCTGAGTGTGATTTCTTTAAAGGGAAAATCGGTGCCTTTTTTTTTTTTTTGTCTTTTTGTCACTATTGCTAAAATATTGAAGTTTAAACAAGAAGGCTTTTAATGGAGGGTTGTCTTGCAGGCTGTATTCATTGGGATTCAATCTCGGTTTCACTAATTATATATTACATCTGAACAGTAGCACAGCTATAGTTAAGGTTGCATCAAAACTTCCCCTTAAAGTAGGGGTGGGGGTGGGAGGTTTTCTGTCTGCTGAACTACAAGAAAAAGAGAGAAAGATGTAAAATTTAAAGAAGGCTTACATTTTCTATAGACGTGGTTGTGAGCCGATAAAAATCATGGTTGTGTGAGTCGTACTTGTGCTTGAACTAGCCCTGAGAAATGTCTGGCGTGGCTCTTTTGGGGCTCCCTTTATCACATACTACCCTTGTGAGAACAGGGTTCTCCCTCCCCATGTATTCTGTCAGTAGAGATGTCTTCCGCAGTTGTTTTCTTAGATGTGTGTGTGTGCATGTTTTTAAACTTTAACTTGGTAAATTAAGGTAAGAGCGGTAAATAACAGGCAACAGAAGCTACAGTATGCATGATGTGTGATGTGCCCCTCCCTTCACTCCTTGAAAAATGGATTCACCAAAGTAAGTGCCACAACGCCAGTATATTAGATTATATATTGTTACAAATGTTGGGTACCACCGCCATTATCTGCCCAGCAGTAGCAAGATTCCGGGGGGGTCCAGGCACTTACCCAGGGTTTGTGCTCCTTTGAGAAGCAAGACACAGTGGAGACTGTCATAGCTTTAAGATATATGGTTTATTCACGTATATACACATTTAGTCTGCATGGAGGGAGTCCAGATCTTACAGCATGGTCATCCCAAGAGGGACTTGTTCCCCACAGCAGTACAGCACTTGAGTCCATCTCTCCCCGCCTGCCTTCAGCCATCCTGCCCCCAGATGGATCTGCCCCTTTTTCAGCTACACTATTCCAGGCCTGGTGCCATAGGTCCGAAACTCTTCCTGTGACATCACACCCAGTTACCCTGACAACCTTCCAAATCCCCCCTCCTGTCTCTGTTCACACCTCAGGGCAGGGGAGAAGGGCAGTTCTCTTGCATTGACAATAGCTCTTAGAGGCCCTGCATTGTTTCTTAATGGACCTAGCTTGGCCAGGTGGTTTTGCATAGGCTAGCTCAGGATTTATTCTGCAGCTTGTATTTCCCCTCCTATCTCAAAGAACCAACATGATACCATTTATTAATTTCTATGGTTTAGGGGGATCCCCCCTCCTCCTTTGTTGTCAATGTAGGTGCTTTGGAATTCTCCCCGTTTGGGTTCACACATAATTCTGCTGCTTCTCTTCACTCCTTTGGGGCACTAAAGCTCTATGTTGGCATTCATCTGACAGTGGAGTTGCTTCTGGAGGTTAAGTGAAACTACTGAGTTAGCAGCACCGGAGTGACCTCCCTGGGGCGCATGCCTGGGCAGTGTGTTTGGAGGTCCTGGGCTGGCCTAGCTGATGTGCTCCAAAGAAAAGCAGAGCAATATGTTTGGCACCAGCTTGGCTGCAGGAGTTGCCAGAAGGAGGTGCACAAGGCATCATCCAACCGCTTTAGGGACTCAATTCCAGATTTGTTTCAGGTTTACTCCTTAGCCTTTTCTTGTCCCAAAGGCACCGGAGGTTTAAGACCAGAGTTTTCTGGGCAGGCTCTGGAATGGCATGGAAATTGGGAGCACTGTGCAACCGTGGTTCCACCACCATCCATGGAACAGGTTTCAGAGAGTAGCACTGGGCAAGTTCTTTTCAGCTGCCTCACAGTTATGCTATCAGGTGCCACAGGACACTGTACCAATAGTTAATTTTCAGAACATTGAAACCCAAAAAGGCTTTGCTGGTGAATGTAAATGCGCCGTCAAATCTAATGCGCACCCTAATTTTCACAATGTAATTTGGCCCAAAAAGGTACGCATTATATTCGAGTAAATACAGCAATTTGCTGTTTTAGGGTACAGATACTCAGATTACTCTGGGAGGCCAGGTCAGAAATGGTTGCGTTGAGAGACTTCCGGGTTAGCGCGATCGACTAATGGCGGATTCCCTCCAAGCTCCAGAGGGAATCGGCTCTACAGGAGTTGGGTCTAGCCGCTGCGGTGACGCGGGGACCCTTAAAAATCACAGGCGGTGAAGCCTGTGAACCTGGTGACTCGGCGGGCACCATTTGCGCCCCCCCGACCCGCGAAGGAGCCTTCTTAAAGGCTTCGGAATGGGGGACGGGGTGAGTGGCGCGGTGCTGAGAGTCGACTGCTTCTCCTGCAGAGTGAAGCCGCATGCCATGGTCGGAGAGCGCTGACTTCTTCTTATGAACAATTGGACTCTAAAGCAGCAACCCGTGAGTAGTACGGAAATTGGACTTGTAAAGAAAAAAAATTTTTTGAATTAGGCATGATCGGGGAAGGTGCAAATAGGAAGTCCGTCTCCCCGTTTTATACATAATCTAAAGCAAGGACCAGCTAAGTAAGGTCGAGAGGATTTTATCTTTTTTATTGGGTAAAGACATTAATTTCACGATTTGGCAGTTTAAGTAATTTTACTGGAGGATAAGAGCTAATTTTGGGAGCTGAAGTGCCATCCCCCCGGACCCGGGAGTGATCCGCGAGAGAGCCTGCTGAAGAGATATTGAAGAGCTTGACAGCTGTCAAATTAGCTGTCAAGACGGGAAAAGAGAGCTTTGTTTTATACTGTCTCTGCTGGTTATATTTGTTACAATTTGGCTATATTTTGTTGAAAATAAGGAAAAACTGATACAAACTAACTTGATTTTTGGATTTTAACTGGAAGGATACTAACTAACCAAAATCCCTCTAGAGGGGGTTTTGGGACATTACAAGAATGGCTGAAGGAGGGAAAATTCAAGCTAAATTGGACAGAGTGTTTTTTCTCTTGGGAAAGTTACAAGGCCAAATTGATGTTTTGGCTACCAACGTTGAAACTCTGGACTTAACAGTAAACAATTTCACTGAACTCGATAAGGACTTGATCCAGGAAGTTTATGCAGCTGGACAAGAGGAGAAATTTGAGAATCTTGAGAGTGTGGAGAAAGAGACACATGTTGTTTCTGAGGAAAAGGAAGTAGGAGATGTAATGATGCAGACGACAAAGGAGAGCCAGAGGCCTGACATGATGGATACAAAGGAAAATAAGAACTTGATGATGAAAATCTGGTCTGAGGTCGAGATTGAAGAATGGAGAGATCTCCTTATGTGGAGATCTGAAGACCCAAGGATTACAAATTTGATCAAGGTGAAAGTTGGAGCTTTGGGGACATTTGGACTTGAAAGGAATAAGAAACAAGATTTGGGCTCCACTTTTAAGTATGGAGGTCTGGCTGGAAGAAACATTGTCCCAATCGGGCCAGAGCATCTCCGAGGTTTGGTGTTTAATACTAAGGACTATCAAAAAAAACCAGCAGAGAGGAACTGAGAGAGAATTGAGAGCCTTGGACGTGAGATCTCCAGGCTGATAGCAGATTAAGACTGATGGACATTTGTTGGGGATTGAAACTGGGAAAGGGGATGGGATGGGGTTTGGGGATCCAAAGGGTGCATAATTATAATCCAATTTTTTTCCTTTTATGCGGTTTTGTCACTAGTATGAAATGTGGGGAATTCGTGGAAGGGAATTTGGGTCGATTTTAGAAAAAGGATTTAAGATTTAAGAATGAACATTGATGCATAAATTATGATGTTGTGAAAATGGTTTTTTAAACTAGTGGTATCACCAAAGCTTTTAATTGGTCAGTTCAGAGATAAAAAATAACTGGATGTGTACCAAACCTGTGTCTCTCTAGAGAACTGTAATATTCTCATAATTCAAATCAAATGTGACTAGGAGTTAAGTTGTATGTTTTGAGCTTGCACATTCAACACAACTAAGCATAAAACATCACCATATTTGTGTATGTTTTGATGCGGATTGCTGCAATCTGTAACCCTTTACTGGTTAAAGAAACACTGAATTCAGAAGTCAGCCACATGGAGCTCAGCGGGACTTACTGTAACTTCTAAACCACAGCACTTACTGCACAGCTGAATCCTCTTCCTGCACTTTTTCTTGCCACTGCCAGCAGCTTCAATAGCTCCCTTTAGCTTCATCCCAGGAAAAGATACAGCAGGATGTAAATACAGGTATACATGAAAGAAGCCAATCAAATACAGAGTTGTGACACATTAACAGTACAATGTATGCCATATGTACAACACAATCTGAACATGCACAACAAAACTGGCAGTTTTTTTCTGCAATTATACTGCAAATTTTAGTAAACAGCACAAAAAATGAGATTTATAACAAGGGAAGCTCACCCATACCTAGTTATAAATTGTGTGTGAAAAGTGCCTTCCCTTTAAGTTAACCACAAGAGGCGGAGGAGGAAAGCTGCTTGTCTTGGGGGACACTTGCCCTGTTTTAGCACAACAAACAACTCCGTAAGCTGGGCAGTTCCTGGGACTGTGAGTGAAGCCACACCTTGTCCAGGCTTTCCCTTGTGCAGAGATCCTTGCAAGAAACTTTGCTCCTTTTTTCTACTACTGGGACTTTCTGTTTGTCCTGAAATATTGCATGCATTTGCCTCTCTGCGGCTCCAAGCCATTGCAAATGTTGTGCTGATAGTGCTTCAGTTCTATGTGTTATGGTACTATTTCAGAATGTGCAAATGACATAGGTTTGCCTTTAAATGCAAATAGCATTGAAATTCTCCCCCATCCCTACTTTTGAGTATACAGTGGTACCTCAGGTTACATGCATAGATATGCTTCAGGTTACAGACGCTTCAGGTTACAGACTCCGCTAACCCAGAAATAGTACCTCGGGTTAAGAACTTTGCTTCTGGATGAGAACAGAAATCGTGCTCCGGCGGCGCGGCAGCAGCGGGAGGCCCCATTAGCTAAAGTGGTATCTCAGGTTAAGAACAGTTTCAGGTTAAGAATGGACCTCCAGAACGAATTAAGTTCTTAACCCGAGGTATCACTGTATATGTATAGGAATGCAAGTCAGCTGCCTAATATTTGCCATCCTTACGAGCTTTGTCTGCTAAGCATTCAAGGGAGACCGTTGAGCATCCCTAATATGATTTGCACCTTAGCCCCAGTCCGTACCCACTTCAGATAGCTATGACATGGGACAAATCTGACATGAATGCTTCTGGGAGGGGGGCAGTGGCTAGAGGGAAGTCTTGGGGAGACCCAAAGCTATACGGGGCACATTATTTTAGCATGCCGCTCTACATGAGAGCTCTGTGATGGGGATCTTCTATCAGGCTTTTCAGAGTCGTTGTTTGCAAGAGGCAGGGTCCAACAGCACTGTGTTCCACAGGCCATATAGCATCTGGCATTCTCTCTGGGGGCCCTTCAGCTACTCCAGCCCTGGCAAACAACAAGGTCTGAATACTCCAGCAGGGATCCTGCACTGCAGCATTCTTGTTTCACCCAGGTGTAAAGCCAACAGGATTTGAATAGGCGAATCCTTGGGGGCCCTGCATTTGTTTTTGCTAAAAAATAATAATAATAAGACCTCCCTACTAGAATCAAAGGACAGCAAAGTTCGCTGCTTTGCGTCCCTGCCTGTACTGCAGGGAGCTTAGAGAGGCCTGATGTTGATAGATATCACTCCAACAAAGGTAAATTACACGTGAGAGCAACAAGAGGGTCCATCTCATCTTACAGATCTGCCAGGGAATTCATAAAAGAAAGGTGGCTGTTTCATTGTGCAGCCAGCCCTCTTTTCTCATTCCCTTTTTGTCAGGGGAGCACCCATAGGCGCCGACTCCATGGGGCTTGAGGGGGCCCGAGCCCCCTCAAAAATTCGTTTGGGGGGGCTCAGCCCCCCCAATAATCTCGGGCGGCGGTGGGCGCGTCCGCGGCTTTTATAGGGCGCCCGGCGCGCACCAGCTCGATAACGGGCACCGGCGCGGCGGGGGGCGCCGGGCCGGGGGAGGGGGGCGGCCGGCCTGTCTCCTTGGCAACCCCATTGAGCAGCGCCGGCTCCCCCGGGAGGGCCATCCCCCCGCGCCGCCGATCGCCAACACCGCCGACGCTGTGGCTGCCCGAGCCCGAGCCCGAGCCTGAGCCCGACCCGGAGCCCGAGCCTGAGCCTGAGCCTGAGCCCGACCCGGAGCCCGAGCCCGAGCCCGACCCGGAGCCCGAGCCTGAGCCCGAGCCCAAGCCCGTCAGTCAGGAAGGAAGGAAGGAGAAATGGGGAGGGAGACGAGGGAGGAAAATTGCGCGCAGGGTGAAGAAAGGAGAAGGACGAACGAGACGAGCTTCCAACCCAAAAAAGGGCTGGAAGACTGGGAGGATGCAGGATCGGGAAAGAAAGCGACGCCTTCCCCGCCCGCGATGTCGCCCGCTTGTCATTGGAGGACAGCTGCGCGGCTAGCAAGGTGTGCCGCGTAGAGCGCGGCCCTTGTGTGGCCCGGTGGCCAGGCAAGCTCGGGCGGGGACCGCCATGCGAATCTAAGACGGGAGAAGAGGGCAGAGCAAAGGGGGTCCCTTCCCCAACCTCCGGCTCTGAGACTTCCCTGAGCCCCAGAAAAGCGAAAGGATTTTCTCTTCTTCTTTTTTTATAAATATTTTATTAAGTTTTCAAATACAAAGTTAGAAACATACACTGAAGAAAAAAGTAAAAGAACAAGAAAAAGAAAAAAAGAAAAAGAAGAAAAGAAAACCAACCATTCAACACATTTTTTATATAACTAACTGGACTTCCTCGCATCTCCCTTACCCTGCATTCTTTATAATAAAGATATCAGCAAATTATTACCTTGTTTCGTACCTTATTTTGTACTTTTCAAATACTATACCTCTAAATTTAACATACTTTTCATCAGTTACTTATATCTTAAATTAAACATAGTATTACCTTAGATTTTGACCTTTTCTTACTTAAAATATAATTTCCTGTTTCCCAAATCTAATTGCTGAAGCTATAGTTTCCGAATCGTGTAAATTTTTAACATTCATACAACTTATATTGTTTTTGTAAATAGTCCTTAAATTTTTTCCAGTCCTCTTCCGTTGTTTCTTCTCCCAAATCTCGGATTCTGCCAGTCATTTCAGCCAGTTCCATGTAGTCCATCAATTGCGTCTGCCACTCTTCCAGTGTGGGCAAATCTTGTGTCTTCCAATATTTTGCGATAAGTATTCTTGCTGCTGTAGTTGCATACATAAAGAAAGTTCTATCCTTCTTTAACACTTTCTGGCCAACAATGCCCAAGAGGAAGGCCTCTGGTTTCTTGGGAAAGGTATACTTAAATACCTTTTTTAACTCATTATAGATCATTTCCCAGAAGGCCTTCACTTTTGGACAAGTCCACCATGTGACTTGTGGTCATTAGCCGTGACCCCCGCTAATTGATTTACGAACCTCGATTAGCGTTTTATTACTGACCGGTCCGGCGCGCTTCCATCAGCTGTGCCACTCAGTCACGGCTCAACAGAGCTTCACACAGCGGTGTAAACTGTCACGTTCCAGACAAAACACATAGAGAGTCCAGGATTGTCTATTTACAGCATTTATTCCGACATTTCTCAGGATTTCCCAGGACTTTTTTCAGCCATGCCAAGACTGCGTCTTTTCCCCACAGAGTACAAAGGTGGGACTGGCAATCTTTGCCTCAAGCTCCTCCCGAGCTTCCAAAAGTGACGTCAGAATGGTGAGGCATCCTGGGAACAACTTAACCTCTTAAGTTCCAACTCCAACACCCCCTCTTGCATCACCTTCTGACCACACCTTTTTGAGTTCAACACCTTCCCCTTTGCCTTGAGCTCCTTCCCGGCATCTTTCCCAGGCACCTGTTGAACCCCTTCAACACTCCCAGAATCACACTGTGCAACACTTTTCCACGCACCTGTGACCTGATACCCTACTGACCCATTAGGGCCAGCAGTTGTGTCTTCTCCGTCAGACTCTTCCCCCTCTGACTTGACAACCCTTCCGTGAGCTTTCTCCATTACCGGAGATGAAGCCTCACACCTGGACACTCCTTTCACAACCCTTGGAGATGCCCAAACCTGCCCTGAACCCTGACCCCGGACCTGGTCCCCATCACCGGGTTCAGCCACAGCCTCCCTTCTCCCTTGAGAAGACTTTGCACCCGTCACCTGGTGACGTATTCCCTTTTCCTTGAAAAGTTTCTCCAGAGCAGACCCAGTAAACTGTGACCCTTGGTCGCTCTTGACCCCTTGCACCCTGGTGGAGAACCTTGGTTCCACCCCCGCAACCCAATCCTGGAACAGTTGCGCCACCTCCCCCTGTGATTTGAGAGAGAAACACCAGCCAACCTGGCTGTGGTTACCTGTCAGCGACAGCACATACCTGGCCCCACCCAGACTCTCAGACCTCTTGGGTCCTGACAGATCTGTGTGAACCAGCTCAAAGGGCTCTTTGGTTACCCTCCCAAACCCGGGAAAACCAAGCACCTTTGCACCTTTGCATGCCTTGCACCCTTGGGACCTCCTCCCACCTTTCCGGAGCTTGTACCCTTTCGTGCACCTGTGCAACTTTTGCACATCTTTGGGAACCTTAGCACACTTCACCTGTGCTTTTCCAGCATTCCCACAACCCTCCAGAGGTGACTCCAGAACAAAGACGTTGTTCTCCCTCTGCATGTTGACCCGTTGTCTCCCCCCTCTGAAAATGGAACAGGTGTCATTCTCAGAACAAGCATTGTATCCCTGCTTCATTAGAGCTGATACATATAAAAGACAACACTTCAGTCCCGGCACAACGTTGACCTTTCGCTTCTCCTGTGAAGTAGAGAAAAAACACGTTAGCCACCACACCACAGACTGATTTTTGTGTTCCGTCTGTGAACCCAACAGTCATCCCTGTCAAAACAGCCCTGCATTTCCGCAGCTTCCCAGCAGATGTCTCTGGAATCAAATTGCAGTCAGCAGCAGAGCCAATAACAACACTCTGCTCTGGCCTTGTCCCACGAGTCTCTTGCTGGCACCTGGCACGTACACCAGCCTCAGTCCCGCGCCTGGTTGTTTTTCCAGACCGGTTGCCATGGTAACCCGACTGGTTCCCATGAGAGTTTGACCTTGGCAACATCCTGTCTTTTCTCTCTGCTCCGGTGGGGGCAATCTCGCCGCAGATGTCCCGGAGCTTTGCACACGTAGCAACGACGAACTCCAGTGGAAAAACACTGCCTGGGGCTCCCAGCTGGCTTGGCCTTCCTCCTCCTGGAACGGCGCCTCCCACCAGCCTTGCCCCCCCTGAAGCCGCTCTCCGCTCCAGCAGGTTCAGTGGAAAACTTTTCAAACTTGCCTTTGGAAGTTTCCGCCCCCCCGACTTGCTCACTAGCACTCCTTGAGTCTAAATCATCAGGAACAGGGGCTCCAGCCATCTTTAGGCTTCCAGCTTCAATCTGCCCTTGGCCTCCTGCTGAGCCTTCACAGCAAACACAGCAGTACATTTCCAAGCGCCAATTGTCCCTTTGCCCCCCCTCTGGGGCCCACAGCCTTTTCCAGCTGTGCACCGGCTCTCACGTAGGTGATCAGCGCCATCTTGTCTTTCTGTTCTGAAGCAGCCATCTCCCGGCCCTTGCTTTCCGCCTCCAGCCTCACAAACACCCTGGAACGCTGAACGGCCTCTGGCTTCCTGGCACCCAGAACAGTAGACTTCAGATCAGCAGCCAGGTTGCCCAACTTCTTAAAGTGAGCCTCCCACAGTCCTCCAAGACCTGGCAGCCTGCCTTCTTCCCCCGGGGCCCAGCGTACTCACGTAAACAACCAGCCGCTCTTCGGCTCCCGGTTTAGCAGATCAGCTCCCCTGCCTCTCACAATTCCAGGCAGAACTGTAAGCTGGCATCAGCAGCGTCGTCAGCTTGCCTTCAAACGTTAGGCACAGCCCCAAGCTCTCTGCTGCCTTTCAGCACAGCGGCTTTCAGCTTGCCTTCCTGCTTGCCTCAGACTCCGGCCTCCCGATCTCCAAAGGCGCCCCCAAGCTGTACTCACAAGACTTCCAGCTCCCCTGGCGTGGAGAAACGATATTTCAGCTGCCCTCAGCTCTTTCGCAGTTCCCAGCAACACAGGCACTCTTTGCGTCTTGCAGCCTGCCTGTTTGCTTCTGCCTCCGACCGTGCTTCCTGCTCGACACCGCAGATCAAAGCTTCCGTGACAGATTTACAAGCGATAATTCATGGGTCCATAACCTGTGACTTGTGGTCATTAGCCGTGACCCCCGCTAATTGATTTACGAACCTCGATTAGCGTTTTATTACTGACCGGTCCGGCGCGCTTCCATCAGCTGTGCCACTCAGTCACGGCTCAACAGAGCTTCACACAGCGGTGTAAACTGTCACGTTCCAGACAAAACACATAGAGAGTCCAGGATTGTCTATTTACAGCATTTATTCCGACATTTCTCAGGATTTCCCAGGACTTTTTTCAGCCATGCCAAGACTGCGTCTTTTCCCCACAGAGTACAAAGGTGGGACTGGCAATCTTTGCCTCAAGCTCCTCCCGAGCTTCCAAAAGTGACGTCAGAATGGTGAGGCATCCTGGGAACAACTTAACCTCTTAAGTTCCAACTCCAACACACCAGAGGTGAAAGAATGTCCCTTCAGCCTCCTTACATTTCCAACATTTATTATCAGACAGGTGATATATTTTTGCAAGCTTGACTGGGGTCATGTACCACCTATAAATCATTTTCACAATATTTTCCTTCAAGGCATTACATGCCATGAATTTCATTCCGGTGGTCCATAACCTTTCCCAGTCCTCAAACATGATGTTATACCCAATATCCTGAGCCCATTTTATCATGGCTGATTTGACTGTCTCATCCTGAGTGATTTTCTCTTCAACCTGCCCTCCATCCTCTTGCAGAAAACTCTTTGCCTGCCCTGCCCGTATCTCGTTTTTGCTTTTTAATTCCACACACGCACCCTTCGGACTTCGTGGCAATCGGGCGCGCGGGTGCGTTTCCTAAGAGAGTGAGGACCCCCGCCTCCTCCCCACCTGCTCCCTCGCCAGCCAGCCAGCCGCGCGCCCTAGCCGGAGAGCCCCGGCCGTCCCCGTCGCGCAATCGGCTGGATCTCCCTTCAGCAGGCCGTGCTCACAACTCGGCCCAGGGACCCCCCAGCAGCGGATCTCCGGCTCAGCTGAAGAATCCGGCAACAAGCCCCCTCCTCCCCAATCGCTCCGCCGAAATACGCTCCAAAACCCCCCAGATAGGCCGCCGGCCGCCAAGTCTAGTGGCGCCCTGAGCGAGGGTCTCTCCCCAACACCGCCACCTCGAACTGCGTTCTCCCGGCTACCCGAGTGAACCAGCGGCAGGACCCCGGTATGGGCCCCCCCAATATTTTTTATAAGTCGGCGCCCCTGGGAGCACCAGGTCATACATTTTAATGTATATTTGTTCTTCATTCTGAAGCATGAATAACAAAGCGAGTAAATAAGGTTGGAATGAGGATTGAGTGCCATGGAGTGGATTCTTGTGAGTTCTCAGTGTTATTTCGATTGGGACTCAAAGCATACGTGCACATCCATGCACTCAGGCATAAACCAAAGCTTTTCTCTCTCCACACACACACCCTTTCCCCTTTTTTGTTTTTGGCTGTAGCCATGTGTTGTTAATCCTTACAAACAGTATTTACTTAAGCAAGAACCAGGAGTTAGCCATGTCCTCTTCTAGTAGAAGGTCCACCATGGCTTACTGTAGGGGGGCACCTTCTCTGCGCACAGAAGGTTCAGTCCTCAACATCTCCAGGTAGAGCTGGAAGGAAACAGAAACCCTGGAGAGCCACTTCCAGTCAATGTAGTGAGCTGGATTGACCAATGGTTTGACTTGATCCCATGTTGGCTGTAGAGAATTTGTTTTGCATTCAGAGTCTCAGGTTCCATCCCCAGTACAAGACTGAGTGAGACCTCTGACTGAAATTCTGACAATACTGAGCTAGATGGCTCAAAAGTCTGATTTTGTATACACCAGCTCCATATAATCCTGTGTTTTGTGGGGGGAGGCATGGTGTGAGAGATATGATAGGCAATATTCAATTGAATAATTGCACAAGTGGATTAAGCTCTGCTTGCACAAGGGGACTTTCCCGCCTTCTCCACCCCCTGCTGTCCCCAAATCCACTCCATAGGGTTATCAGGGTACCCAGAACAGATTTAGGGGTTGCATTGGGGGCAGAGAGGGGCGGACAGTTCATTTGCACCAGGAAAAATCCTTACTCTGACTGAATGTGCTACATTGAATGCAACCCAATGAGAAGCTTAAATATAAATTGTGGCCTTGATTGCTGATTTGTCAGCAGGGCTTCTTAAGAGCATTGTCACTGTTCTCACACCAGGAATAGCACAAAAAGCATGAGGGGTGCTGATGTAAAGCAAAATATGCCTGTGGAGATCAATAGAACACAGGAACACTCGAAGCTGCCTTAAACTGAGTCAGATCATTGGTCCATGTAGTTTGGGATTCTCCACACTAACTAGCAGTGACTCTCCAGGATTTCCCACAGAAGGTCTCTCAGTCCTACCTGGAGATGCTGGGGATTGAATCTGGGGCCTTCTCCATGCAAACTAGGCATGCTACCATTAAGCAACAGCCTTTCCCCCCAAACCCTTAACTCATATATTCCCCCCCCCCCCAGTCTATGGACCTGGTTTGAAAAGATTTATCAAATGGCAATACATGTGAGGGTGTATCAACATACTTGTTGGGGAAATAAATTTTTTTTTAAAGGTGTAATTTCAGAACCTCCCTGTTAGTGCTGTTGGAATCATTCTTATCCATACTGATCAACTGTAACAGACAATGCTTAAAACGTTCATAAAAATAATCATAGGATCATAGAATTGTAGAGTTGGAAGGGACCCTGTGCTAATATATCTATCCATGTTTCTGGTTTTTATGCACAGGGTTTGTGAAGCGAGTAGGAAGACAAACACCTCACTCTAGTACATACATGTGTGTGTGTGTGTGTGTGTGTGTGTGGTGTGTGTATTCCAGATTACACAGAGCTACAAATATGGGCTTCCTTTAAAATCCAAACACCGCTTTAAATCTAATAGTGCTGGCTGGTCTCCCTATGATGATCCAGCCCATTGATAGAAAGTGGCAAGACAAGCAGATGCTTTTAACAGTGCTGGATCATGAACGGGGCCAGCTGCTGGAGGCGACAGGCTATTGTCTGAAACATGAAATTTATTACACAGGACGGCATACACCGACTAAATTAGGCTATCCAGAGGGGAGGGGGAGGGTGGCAAGCCATGCCTGGTTTGTTTGTGTGTTATATGTCTGTATAGCTTGTCCTATCAGCAGCGTGGTCTTCTACGCATGAGGCAGGTGGCAGGGGGGCTGTGCAGTTTTTTAAAAAACAACAACAAATACATTGTCTTTTGAGATGGCACCATAATGGGCTTTCTTTAAACTGATGTCTAAGTGCTCACAATTTCAGTGGCTGGTGAGATAAAAATGAACAAACCGCTAAAGATCTCAAGCCAGTGATCTGAAGAAATCACGTTCTCCCCCCCCCCCCGCACGCCAGAAAGGGTAGGGTAGAGGAGAGTAGGGGCCTGTCAGGCTGCAGAGAAGTTTAATAAATTCCATGTCACTCTAAAGACCATCGTGTGCCGAGTCGCCCAAGGCCAATAAAAGCCGATAAACCTCCAGATAGGCGGCTGCAACGCTCCAGCGCATGTTACTGCTTTGATACATTACGTGGAGGGAGGGTGCTTGTTGTTACTTTTTGTAAGTGTTGTGTTGTTGTTGTTTTAAAAAATGGTGAGGTCTTTTGCTTTTCTTTTTTAACCCCACCCCCCACCCCCAAAAAAGTGATAAAAGCACCTAAGAATTCTGCATAGCTGCCATTTGTGGCTGTTTAACTCAACGAAGCATGTGGGAGAGCGGCAGACATACAATACAGTATAGCAGTCCATGCATGGGAGCTCATGTAATCTTCCTCCCACCTTGGAAATGGAAAGAGCTTTTAACATTGTATTATTGTGCAAAGGTTGGAGGTCCTGTAGAGGGTCTTTTAAGGTTTGGCCCCGTTTCTGCAGTATGGAGCCCTCATATGAACTGGTACTTTACAAATCAGCCTCAGTTTGCAAGAGAGTGATGTATGCATCCCAGTCCCTATCATAAAATGCTCAAACGGGACCTTCTGAACCAACTGGTGGTGTGCTTTCATTCACAAAGCGGCACTCAACTAACTGTAAGACCGCCATGAGTGAATGCACAAAGTCTTGTATTTTCCTGGCTTCGAAAGACAACTCTCAGGAGCTCACAATGCTCAAGGTGAATCTGAGGCTAGCATCGTGGCCCCAAAAGTTCTTTTCTGGCTTGGATTTTAATCTGAGTTTGAGAAGAAATAATTGAAAATGTAACTTTTGTTTAAGAAGGCTTTCCCCAGTCGCTTACAGAAAACTGTTATACAGTATTTGAAGAATTTTTGTATTGTTTTTTCAGGATTTGTAAATATGGTTGCATTCTTTTTAGGGTTTGCTGAAATGATTATATTGCTCTTAGAACTTAGTGTTTTATTCTCTTTTTATTTTGTACACAGCTTCAATGGCTTTATACAGTGAAGTGATCTATGCATTAATTAAATAAAATAGCAAATAATAAGTCTTCTCCCTCGCATCTACTTTTCTAACCCCCATCCTACCTACTTGCCTTCCTTGCTGCAGTGGTGGTAGGGAAGAACTTCCCAAACTTTTCATGTTGGCGACACACTTTTTAGACGTGCATTATTTCATGACACAGTCATTCAGCTTTACTAGCAAACCAGAGGTTTAAACTAACCCTTTCCAGTCCTAGGAAGAGCGCAGCAGGGAGTGTTCATGCGACACGCCTAACGTGTCACAACACACAGTGTGGAAAGCATTGTTGTGGTGGAAGGGAGGCAGGTCTCTCTCCCACTTCCTCCACTCTCACACTTAAGCATCCTGCTACAGGTCCTGGGGCTGGGTTTTCCTTGAGTTATTGATACTTCCTGTAGTGATGGGGAACCTATATTTCCCAAGACTCCCATCACCAGCTTACAGGTGTTGCAGCATGCCAGGAGCTAGTGGGATACTTGAGATATAATCTTCTCTCCTTTTGCTATCCGCACAGCAGCAAGCCAGATAAGTTGGTGGATGGGAGGATCCATTCCATTGAGGGAGGACGTTTGGAAGAGAGCCAGCTGGCAGGTAGATTAGCGAGTGGGAGGAGAATTGGAGGCTAACCAGAGGGGATCAGAGCCTATTGTTTTCCCATGAAATACAACAGGTCCAATTTGGCTTAACATTGGATTTGGAATAAATTGAGCTATTTTTGAAGTTGGGGTGGGGGCGCATTGTTGTCTTAGCCCAGTTCCAAGCCTGAGTGCAGCAGCTTGTCTCATCCCTACCTGTGACTAATGCATACAATTACCTTTAGTTGTCATTATTATTGTGCGCTTGAAGCTCTGTGCAGAAGGGAAATAAATTTAGGAAAATGTGCTCAGATGGCTCAAGTCAGCAAGCCATTCTTCACGTTTCAAGGGGAGGTCAAACATTAAAGCACCAAGGTAACCAGATCCCAGTGTTCCTGATAGGCATTTCTCTTTAGCTTTGATCTTTCCGACTTGGGAGAAATAAATTATGCACTTGCTGAAGTTGTTTAAATATAGTTTCATGTGGAATGTTCAATGAGAAAAGTGCAAAAGCTTAATAAATAAAAACAACTTTCAATTCCGTGTTGAAAGTGAATGCAAGGCAAGATTTTTGATATGCATAAAATATACCGAGCTATGTTTTCCCCCTGGTAAAACATCAAAAAAATCAGCTTTCATTTAAAGCAAGCAGCCATGAAAATAGTATTTCAACGCAGAGTTTCTGTGTAGTTCCAATGATGGTTTTCACATTCTGCATCATTTAAATGTTCACATGTGGGCAAAAGTGCACGGCAATTTTTAAATTGTTTACCAACCCAGGAGAAAAGGGTTGCTGAGCACTCTCAAGTAGTGCATCGGGTGGGATTCATCCATGGTCTACAACATTATAAATGCCTCAGGAGAGTGAATATTGTTACAAATGTGTTCCATTTTCAGAGAGGAATCTCTGATTATTATAATCAAACTCAAGCAGGGCTGGTTAGCTCAGTAGGTTAGAGAGTGCTGCTGATAATTCAAAGGTGGCGGGTTTGACCCACATACGGACCAACTACAAATTCCTGCATTGAAGGGGGTTTGACTAGATGATCCTTGGGGTTCCTTCCAACTCTATAATTCTGTTATATTCTATTCTAAATTTCCCAGTAGCATCTAGGGGACCTTTGGCAGTCAATTGTTCCACCAACAACTGTAGCTTAATCTCACATGACATTTGTTTGTTCCCTCTTTCTTGTGAAGCCAGCATTGGTTACATGTTTCTCAGATACTTGCTTGATTGGCACAATGTGGGGAAGACAACTTATTTTTAAGAGTGGTAGAATACCTGAACCTCATAGCTCTCCTAACGAATACTTTGGTCTGCCGACCAGATACCAGGCACTCTACTATTCAAATTAGGCCCCAGTGTTGTTGTTTTTTACAATCCCCTTCTCAATTAAGTAATCAATTTTAATCTAGAATTTAAATTCTCAAAACTTTCTTATTTTTTAATTCGAGCAAGTAAACTACTGCTCTCACTTCATTACAAACAGTATTTCTACCTGCAACACACTTGAGCAAACCTGCTCCTCTTCCTTTCACAGATATTTTGTTGCCATTTGCAACTGTAGCTGCCTCTTATTAGTTATCATTTAACTCTTGGGGGAAATAAAAACAAGATTGGGTGCAGGCTTGGCCAGGACATGGGTGTCCTGACTGTGATAAATGTGACCTGTGTGCTTGCTTGCTTGATTAACAGCTGTTGGGAACTTCAAGGATCCTGCTCTCCCTTCTTATGGTCTTTGTACTGGACCTGGAGACTCCAATAGAGAGCATTCCATGTTAGGAAGGAGGGCAAGTGGGCACCCTATCAAATGACAGGGCAGGAGCTACAGAGAGCAGGGCCTTTTCACTGGTGGTGCCCATTGTATGCCTCACTCTTACCAGACCTGCTCTCTTTTGGCCTGTATTTTGGAGCTTTATAATTTAGGAAGACTTTGGAAGAACTGGTTGACAAGTCTTATCAGTTGCTGACGTATGAGCAGATTTTATTTGCTGCTATTCTGGGCTTCTGGTGCACCAGGGTTTACATCAGCGTAATAGTTGGCCAGGATGCCAGAAGGGATACAATTTACGAGCTTTCTCCATTATCTGCAATGCAGGGGGTGTTTAGTCAACAGTGCAAGGGCTGAGCTGAAGCATTCCCTGCTGATTACCTGCTTTCAGCAATAGGGGTTGCTGTTTGGTAGTACCCAATTGGTTAGCTGTCAGATTCTAGAGCTCCCTATTGGTGGCTCTTAGGTAATTCACAAAATACAGAGTCCATTCATAAAGCACAGTGTTCATTCATAAAGCAGTAACATAAATCTCCATTGCTACATATTGGGTGTATATTTCAGTGGTTGAACATACAGGTTTGTGACCATGCTGTAGTGTAGTGCTTATGCGACTGTGAATAAAAGGTTGCTGGGCTCATTGTCATGGGGTTTGGGGGGGGAAGAGGTGACAAAACTGATTTTCAATAAGTCCCCACCCCCTTTATTTCCATAACAAGTCATTGAGTCTGTATTCTGAATGGTGACACCAGAGACCTAGAAGGGGCAGGGCTTGTCAGTCCAACCCCTGCAGAGTCTCATCAGGGCTGACCTTAAAGCAACTGGAACAACTGGGCCAAATTGGGCCCCGCGGGCCGCTCCTAAGGGGCCCCCCACATCAGGGCAATCTAGATGGATTTTTATTTATATCTACAGTGGTACCTCACGTTACAGAAGCTTCAGGTTACAGATGTTTCAGGTTACAGACTCCACTAACCCAGAAATAGTACCTCGGGTTAAGAACTTTGCTTCAGGATGAGAACAGAAATTGCGTGGCAGCAGTGGGAGGCCCCATTAGCTAAAGTGGTACCTCAGGTTAAGAACAGTTTCAGGTTAAGAATGGACCTCCAGAACGAATTAAGTTCTTAACCTGAGGTACCACTGTATAAGATTTTGCAGACTTTGGCTTTGAACTGGGGCCCTACCAAAAAAAAAGGTCTCAAGTTGCACCCCACTGCTTCAAATTGGGTCCCACTGGCTAGCCCTGAGTCTCATAGTTGCTGGGCCCGAGTTGCCCTGCCCTCACATGAAGTCTTGGGTTTGCAATTTTGGGAGAGGGGAGACTGCCCGCTGGGGAACAGGAGGGCTGGTGAGGCCCCCTAGATTTAGAGGCCCTAGGCTTCAGCCTACTTAGCCTATATATAAATCTGGCACTGAGGGTAGGATAGCATTTGGGTTAGCCATGCTCAGAGCATACAAAGTGGCTTTAAATAAAAGAGATCCCAAAATATTGCTCAATATATTACATGGAGAAAACGCAGCTGTTACTTATTTAATTCACAGATTTCATCTCCCAACCTCCCGTAAAGGGCAGCTTACAAAACTCCCAAATTGTATCTTCAAATATGAAACCACAACAAGAAAAATAAAACAACAGAAAAGCGGCAAGCTGGATTCCCAGCCCAAACCTTCTAAAGCTTTCCCAGGCAAAGAGATATAGTCAACTGCTTTAGCGGTAGGAGTTGCCACATTTTCATTAAATTAGCCAATGTGATTGTGACGTCAAGATCGAACATTCCCATTATAAAATGCAACACAACCTACTGGACTTGCCTTATGAGAGCTTACTGTACAACAGAAGCTATAGAAATTAATGTAGGGAGGTTAGATGATGTTTCATCAAAGCAAGTGTTATCCCACACTTTCCACTGCATTTCTCCACCACTTTCTTTATCACAAAAAGTCTGATCTTTAGGGAAAGAGCTTTGCTACACAAAAGCTCCAAGTCGACTGTAATTGCACAACCTGAATTTGCCAGTATGTGATTGAATCACACCCGAAAATAGCATCAGTCTAGAAGCACTCCTAGATAACTGAGAAGAAGGATTTTCTGGGTGTTTTTCCTCCTTCCAGGAGGTAGCTTTGAATTTCAGGCCAGGATGTTGTAATTATTTGGGGGCTAGTACTGTGTGCCTATGCACATGCTTATTTGCTTTATCAGCCTATACATTTGTGAATCAACTTACGGTACTATTACAAAGATACCAGTTCTTTCTCCTCCAAATGCTCTCTGAACTTTCTGCTCCTTGGGGAAGAAGGGTAAAACAGATTTATATTTTTTAGCCATAAAGGGCGTGTGGGAATCACTTTTCTTTTAAATTGCACGATGGTCTGCAGAGGGGGGGGGGAGAAAGATATTTCAGATCACATATCTATTCTTTCAGAATAGATCACCTGTCCTTGGCTCCCTTTTGCTTCTCTATGCTATTAGCTCAAGTGTTTGAGCTATATATGAATTAGATTCCTTCTCTGTGCGCCTGCAGAACTGTAAGTCGGATGTATGTGATGGGAATGAAATGCATTTATATAGAAGCCTGCAAGGGGAGAAAGAGAGAAAAGTGTCTGCAAATCTTTAATGTTGCCCATTTTTCAAGAGCATTCACTCTGTTCATCATAATCCCATTTTCTGCCTTCGACGTGTCATTACTGCCCACCAGATTTGGGGTGACAGCAGCAGGAAATGAGCTGGAAAAACATTAAACAGGTTTTTTTTAGAAAAAAAGGGGGAAATCATTAGCACTTTAAAGATATTTAATGAACTACAGGCAGTTTCCATTCTAGGTAAGTATAAATTCTATTTGCAGATGGAAGGAAGATGTGAATAATATGCATACAAGCAAAGGCAAGGACTTGGAGTTCATTTGGAATACCTTAGAAGTGAATGGCAGCACCTGCAATCTATAACTTTGTTCCATGTCCATCACCAGTAAAATCCATGGAGCTTTCCTCGATGTTTCAATTAAACAGCCAATTCTGTGACTCAGGCCCAGCAACTCTCCTTCTTTGGGTGGTAGTCTGGGTCACATAAGTGCTGGTTTTGGCCTGACCTTAAAGTCTGGATGTTACCTCTTTGCTTGCAAGATGCTTTTCTTTTGTTCCACCCAGTAAACAAGTGTTTTTTTCTTTAAAATAAGCTTTGGAAGAGTGTGACTGCATGCCAAATAAAATAAAACTTTCAGCCATTACAAAGAAAGGCTAAAGTGTTGGTGGGGGACAGAAAGCACTAAGCTGCTGTACCCTTTTAAATATGTATGTGCAAACACTCTATGTTTTAATGCTAGTATGGCATGTGGTGAGTAGAGATGAGTGAGCAGTCATATGCTTACTCTGGAAAAAGAGTTAGGCCCTTCGAGTTTTCCATTCAAATGCATGGAAATCATCCAGGGAATTTCCAAGCATTCTATGGCATCCCCAAAGGGGGAAACTCTTGTCATATGGTTCAAGATGGGGTGGCAGGTAGTGGCAGCCCCTTTCAGGATGGGAGAGAACCACTCAGGCTCTCCTTCATCTCCCACAACTATCTGCAAAGTGACGAAAACTCATATCAGAACCACCATTACTGTGACCCCTATACTACAAATCTAGGCTATTCATTAAGTCCCAACTAACTGATTTATGTTGGCCATTAAAACTGAGGTCCATGTTGAGCTTTCTGCACTTGAACAGCCTTCATGGTTGGCATGGCCAACTCTACAATTTGGCTACTCAAGGAAACAAAGAGGGTCTGCTGCTGGCTGAAACCCAAAACGATTCTATGTTAACTCTTTAGTCAAAAATGCCAATCACAACTGAAATCATACAACCCCATTCAATGTAGGAAGAAGCAGACATGTTGCTTTGCATCCAGTTAGGGAAGGATGCATTACAATACATGATGCCTGATGCACAGGATGGGGGGAAATACCACAGCGAGGATGTTATGTTCCTATTCAGAGATGTGCATGCGGAACCCATGATTTGAAAGCTTATAATACAGGAGAACTTTTGACCAAGTTCATGCCACTAGACTCATAAATTAGCTACTACGATTCCATATCACAAAGGAAGTTGGTTCTCTTTGCCCATCATTATTTGTAAAACTTGTTCCTCACGGGAGCTGGTGAATCAAGATGGCACTTCAAATGCCTATGCTCCCTTCTCTCTTTTGAAGCCCTTCCTTGTGATTTTCAAGGGGAAAGGAGCCAGCCATCCCCAGGCATCTCGTAGCCTAATGGGTTCCCTGATCATTAGTATGCTGAGGTATTTTGCCTCCCTCACCCCTACTCCAAGAACCCATCCACCCCTCTTCAGAAGAGGGGGCCCCCTTTTCTGAAATATTATTTTCCAGGAGTCATAATTGCCAGATGAAATTAGAGGCTAGCCTTGAAAGAGAGAGCCCTCTGAATTGTGCATTTGCCATCTTAACAGGATAAGCCCTCTTAACAGTTTGCCCTCGTTCCCCTCTTGAAATTATGTTTGACTACAGGGCATGAAATGTTATTCATCCATCTTGCCATCTCCCTCCCCATCCATTTCTATTCAGATTTGGTACTGAGTAGCAGGTATATGAAGCGGGGGGCGGGGAGGGGGGAGATTTTCCAGGTGTTTGAGTTCTTTTCTCTCTTTCTTATTTCCTGCTTCCCCTTTTATGCAGGGGGAAATAGCATGAAGAGCAGAGCAAATGAGAATCAGAAATAAAGTGAAGGGTTTTTAAAGCAATCTGTTAACATGGTAGAGTTTATTATTCCCTGACGTGCACTCATGATATGTAAGACATCATACGCTGAATGGAAAGTGAACTGCCTGCAAAATAATAATAATAATAATAATAATAATAATAATAATAATAATAATAATAATAATACCCCCATTCTCTCTTCCCTAGGAAGAGAAAGTGGTCAAGGGCAGCTTAGAGAGGGTGGTATTGTGTCGGCGGCTGGGCACGAGGTTAATATCCATTTCACTCCCTGGCAGTAGCAATTTCACGGATCTTGTCATCTGTGGACGGCTGCAGGAAGGGAAGATCAGAAATGACAAATATCCACATTACCTCCTGGGATTAAAATGCCACGAAAAGTTCTTTTAATATGAAGCTGTCGGTTGATCAACGATCTGATTGTACAACAGAAGCCTCAGCTTAAAAAATACCAAGGCTATGCAAAGGTAGCTGCAGTTTGCAGCCTTCCAAAGTATGAGCCTAAATGGAGCCACCCTAGGGACGGAGCTTAATTGGAACAGTTTACTAATATTGGCTGCCTGTTGTCTTCATTCCCTTTCTGTTAAAAAAGAAAAAAGGGCAGATGCTTAATTTTTTTAAAAAAAATAATATCCTTATTTATAAATCTAGACTTTTTAAAAAATTCCATGCTTTAAAAATGTTTGTATATTACATTATATCTCACCCTTTGGAGAGCAAGGTGGCACAGATCCTCCCCCTCTGCCCTGTTTTATCCTCACAACAAAACTGCGAGGTAGGTTAGACTGAGAAACAGTGACTGGCCTAAGGTTGTCCAGGAAGCGTCATGACTGAGTGGGAATTTGAAGCTGAATTTCTCCAGTCCTCATCTGATATTGTATCACAGCTCCACACTGAGTCTCTGTTTGAATGTTCTGCTTATCATGCAGTTGTTAAAGGCACAGGGACTACAACCTGCCAGGAAACAAAAATGTGGAGCCAGCAGTCTTCTCTCAGCTGTAAATTGAGTAAATAGTGTAGAACAGGTAGCCAATGTGGTGCCCTCCAATTATTATTATTATTATTATTATTATTATTATTATTATTATTATTATTATTCTACACCTCCCATCAACCCTAGTCAGCATGGCCAATGGCCAGGGATTATGGGAGTTGAAAGCATTCCTCATATGGAGAATGGATGTCAGTAAAATAGGAGGGTGTGTTTCTTAATGAAAACTTGAAAGCTAAACAATGAACTTTGCATTATAATATTTATGTGAACTATAAAATTATTCTCCACATTACTGTAGAGCTTTCTGTACATGTTTCCAATGAGTTAAGAGCATGAAGAAGTAAAGGCTGCCTAAATTCCAATGGAGTCAGATGGGGTGAAAAAAGTGAAGGATGAAAGGTAGATGTAGGACTATAATCGTCTCCTTCATACCTTTCCCCCCAGCCCCTCTATCACCCACCACCACCAAATCTAGGTATTTCAGCACACTGTAAAATCTGTTTAGTAGCAAGAGCACAACACCATGAGGTTTGCAGCAGCAGTCGCCGCCAATTCATGTGTGAAAGTGTGGGGAGTTGCTACAATATCAGAAGATCGAGCACTGATGGGAAACACAGATGCAAGAGTAAGAAAGAAAAGTGTATGGCACCTCCAAGAAAAACATGGAAATGAATTCTACTACTTATAGCTCCTCCTTGCTATCCCCAAGAGAAGAGCCTTGACCAAACATCTGCAAAAAAGCTACATAATTTGCAGACTCAAATGGATGTTGTCAAAATATGAATAATAGGAGGTTCATGACATTGGTCTCTTTGCTGGCACAGGTGTGTAATGGCTGTGATAATTGGCCAAGAGGACAACCAACACCTGGCCACTTCCTTAAATAGTATAGGGGCAGACTGGTCACAGCCCTCAAGCCCCTTCCTCTGATTAGCTGAGCGGGCGCTACCTGCCCTCACCTGAGGGCCCAACATGGCTGGAGGTGGACAGTGCCAGCCATCACCGCCCCCAGCCACGCCAGAAGATTGCCACCCTGGGCCCACCACAGCCCTGGCATGTGGCACCGGCTGCCCACCTGGAATCCCAGGTGAGCGGATATTCTGTTTCAGCATCTTCTGCTTCATATTCCCAAAGAATGATGGAGTCAAAGTAACATATTCATCTAAGAAATCTGATCACTTAATTTATCTTACTGTGTAGTCTTGTGTGGTTCATTCCACATGCTTTGGATTGGCAATTATATTCTGATAAGTGCTCCTGTGCCATTGATAGCTGCATCACAATCAGTTTTGAAGGAAAGCTTCTGAAGGTGCAGGATTGGGGAAAGATCCACCTGCTAAGTTTCTGCTTATCATTAAGTTATTAAAATCGTAGTGGCCCTGCTCAGTCGGGGTACTTCCAGACCCTCGCTATTTTGCAGAAGGGATTAAAGTGCACACTGAAAAATAGGTTTGTGCAATTGTGGATTAAAGCTTTCTGTCATTTTAGCACAACAAATCCCCTTAAAAAAACAAACAAACCAGACTTATTGCAGTTAGGAAAGTGAATCAGAACAGATGCTTAATGAAGACTGGATGTAGGCTAACCACTGTGTAAGAAAATCAGGATGAATCCTCAATAAACAAATTGTCAAGAGGAGCACCTGTTCACTCTGGAGTACTGTTGTACCCTGCGACTCTCGTACTGCCACAGGTGCCATCTGCACTATGTAATGTATGCATTATCAAATATAACCACATAACACCGGTCTTGAAAGACCTACATTGGCTCCCAGTACGTTTCCGAGCACAATTCAAAGTGCTGGTGCTGACCTTTAAAGCCCTAAACGGCCTCGGCCCAGTATACCTGAAGGAGCGTCTCCACCCCCATCATTCTGCCCGGACGCTAAGGTCCAGCGCCGAGGGCCTTCTGGCGGTTCCCTCATTGCGAGAAGCAAAGCTACAGGGAACCAGGCAGAGGGCCTTTTCGGTAGTGGCGCCCGCCCTGTGGAACGCCCTCGCATCAGATGTCAAAATGATAAACAACTACCTGACATTCAGAAGACATCTTCAGGGAAGTTTTTAATGTATGATATTTTAGTGTTTTTTTTGTTTCTGTGGAAGCCGCCCAGAGTGGCTGGGGTACAAATAATAAATTATTATTATTATTATTATAAATATCTGGCAGAAGACAAGGCGCACTAAACGTTTAAAGCATTATTATACCACTTTAAATAGTCATGGTTTCCCCCAAAGAATCCTGTAATTTGTTAAGGGTGCTGAGATTTGTTAAAAGACACCCTTCCCCTCCCAGGGGAACAATCAATCCCTCTTCTCAGGAACTCTGGGAATTGTAGCTCAGTGAGGAGAATAGGAATCTCCAAACTACTCTCAGTGTTCTTAACAAACTACAGTTCTCAAGATTCTTTGGAAAAAGCCATGACTGGTAGGATACTGCCTTAAACGTTTGGTGCAGATGAGGTCATGGTCACATTTCAGTATAGGAAAGCTGTTTGAATGGCCTTTCAGCAGCAGCTGGCGGTCTGTCTCTGGCAAGCAAAATACAAAAGAACTAGTCACTGACCAAAAAGGAATGTTGTCTCTCCTAGTCCTTATACAGTCTCACATTTTCTAGCCTCAGTCATTTAAACCCATTTCCCCTAACATATCGCGCATATATATATATATATATATATATATATATATATATATATATATTTGCTTTCGTAAATATATATATATATATTAGGACTCACATTATTTTTGAGATTGTAAGTTTTTAAAAGCTGTTTTTCATATTGTGTTTCAATGTTGCAACCCACCCTGGAGCCTTTTGATGAATTGTGGGTTATTGTTAATAATAATAATAATACCAACTCAAGGTTTCACCTGCTGTGGACATCTTTAAAAACAGATTTGCCAAGGTGTACAAGGGGTTGCAAGGTGGTGAGCATTAAAAAATAAGAAAATTAAGAAAGGCATAGTCTGGGTTGAGACAAGTCATTAAGGATTATAAATAGCTCCTAAAGGGTTGAGAGATATGGGCCTGAACCACAGTAATATCATTTAAAACCTCCCAACAAAACTTTGCTCTAATATTGGCGTTTTATTTATTCATGCATTTCACCTTCTCCTCGTGTGCCTGCTATTTCAGAGAAGTCTCATCATGTCCTCCCACTGACACACACTATTAGCCGGGAACAAAAAGCTTGGTTTCAAATTTAGTCTCCAGCACAATGAAACCTTGAAATGCCAGAACTGAAAGCACTGTGAGAGCCTACAACAAAGGCTTCATTCAGTACCGAGGGCAAGAAATGCACCAAGTGAGGTTGGTTTAAATTTAGATACGACCCGGAAACAGGAAAAGAGGGAGTGTGAGTGGCCCTGCTTCCTTTTCTCATTCTTCCAGTGTAACATCCAAATACGAAACTCGTGCAGATCTCCCTTGAAGAGAAGTGTCTGCTTAGCAAACAGCAGCAGCTCAAGGTCTACCTGCAGGCAAATTCTTACTTTTACCATTACAGAGGAGATGCAAAGAAACAGGTGCTATTCATGCTTCCTTGACTTTGGCCTTGGAGTAGTATCCAAAGTTGCCCATATAGAATCACAGTATCATAGAATGGTAGAGTTGGATGGGACCCCAAGGGTCATCTAGTCCAATCCCACATTACCACAAGTATTCCACATTCACATCTTTAACTGAATTGCAGACCTAGGCAGTGAGTTCATGCTAGAGACAAGCTTCCTATGGTCCTGGGATTCGTCCTTAATATATTGTTATGAGTTTGTGGGGTGTGAGACACCCTAAATTCCTGGGTCCAATAAAAGAATTAATCAAGGTTGGGGGAGCTGAACTGTGCCAAACACTGAACCTCCAGATTAAGTTTATGTTAACGAGCCAGGGCAGCCTGTTGATTGTTAGCTGAGTGTGGGTTGTTAGTTGGTTAAAGGCTGGTGATGACCTATCAAGAAAGTCACCTTTTCTTCTTCTTTGGCGATCACTCGTAGCCAAGTAAATTTGTCTTCCATGCACACGGTTTTAACAATGAGTCCATAAGTTACTGTGGAGGCCAATTCTGGATCCACATGTCCTTCCACAGTGGGGACATTGGTTTTCGGGCAGGAATTGATCATGGTGAGGTTTTGCCAAGCATGCCTTCCTCTTAGCATGTTTCTTCCTTGTGTCCTGAGTTCGAGTGTCTTCAAAGCCCATGACACCTTTGGTAAAGGCTGTTCTCCAGTTGCCTGGAGTGCTCGCAGGCAAGTATAAACACCCAATTGTTGGTGTTTATACTGCATTTTTTAAAAAAATTGCCTTGAGACAGTCTTTAAACCTCTTTTGTTGACCACCGGCATTACGCTTTCCATTTTTAAGTTTGGAATAGAGTAGTTGCTTTGCAAGATGATAATCAGGCATCCGCACAACATGACCCATCCAACAAAATGGATGTTGAAGAAGAAGAAGAAGAAGAAGAAGAAGAGGAGGAGGAGGAGGAGGAGGAGGAGGAGGAGGAGTTTGGATTTGATATTCCGCTTTATCACGACCCGAAGGAGTCTCAAAGCGGCTAACATTCTCCTTTTCCTTCCTCCCCAACAAACACTCTGTGAGGTGAGTGGGGCTGAGAGACTTCAGAGAAGTATGACTAGCCCAAGGTCACCCAGCAGGTGCATGTGGAGGAGCTGAGACGCGAACCCGGTTCCCCAGATTACGAGTCCACCGCTCTTAACCACTACACCATACTGGCTCCCTGAAGTTATTGTCTATGCTAAAGATCGCCGTGATGTGCTCCTTACCAGAGCTTTGACCAGTGCCGACCACTACTGGACAGATCACCGACTAATACGCTCCATGATGGCTATCAAGATTATACCTCAACACAGGCGTCAAGGAAGGAAACCAAGGCACAAAATGAACACTCAAGATCCCTTCAAGATCCCATTAAGTGGGATTTCTTCCAAACAACTCTTAAGGCCCATTGCTTTCAGAATTCCCTGATAATATTGAAAGTCACCAGGAGGTTGAAGACAGTAGAAATGCAGCAAGGAATAGAATCATAGTGGTCTAGAGGTTTCTCGACAAGGCTGGCCCTACCTGGCAGCAAAGTCTGATTTGCATGATTTAGAGTTATACGTAGATGAAAGCCTGAGCTGATGTCTGAGTAGTACTGTGAGACTAATTTAAGGTGTTGGCTCTAGCCATTTGAGCTTTGCTTTAGCAAAAAAAAAAAAAAAAAAAAAACAACGTTTGGGCTGGCACTATTTCCTGAGCCATTTCATTTTATTTATACAAATTAGATTCCACTTAACACAAGCAACTTCTAAACAGTTCTAGCAGGACTGGGGGACTGGGTTCAGAAGGACAAGAAGAGGAAACCTCCTAAATCACTCTGTTTCCCCAAATGCTGGCTGTTTGGATGCAGAAGGTGTGATCCCCATCACTCTCCTCATGTTATTAATGTGATTTCACTTGCACAACCCAGCAGCACTTCATTCAAACTTTAAAATTGAAACACTCCACCTACAAACACATAAGCCAAGCCTGCACTTAAAGGGAGGCAGTATTGGCAGGAAGGGGAGAAAATGTGTCTGGTAGTAAATTTAGTGATTTCAGCAGTTGCTAATTGCCAGGAGGTGGCCACATCTGCTATACTTGCCACTTCCTGAAAATGAACTGAATTGTTAATCAGAAAGACACCTGCTAGGACTGATAAAGTTACAGGGCCAGCATCTGCTTCTGTCTCAGCCTTCCGCATCATGCCCGGAACTGCTTTCCAACATTTTAAAAATAATATTTTAATCTTTAAATATGATGAGGTCAAAACCAAAGGAAAGGTGGGGTGTCTCCCTAGCTATCATTTATATTCCTTCCCAAGCCTGCTATTTTATTTTATTTTATTACACAGTCCTGCACAGATATCCACTAAATATACACATAATAGCCATGTTGGTGTGCAACCACATGACTTCGTGTCAAGCCTCAGCCATCGGCAGCTGTCAAGGTGGAGTCATGCCAAAGGTCAGATCCATAGGTTTCAGCCAACCAAGTATCCAAACCAGGAGTCAAACCAAACAGGAAATAGTTGTTGCCAAGGCAAAGTCCCAGCATGCACAGGAAGCTAGCCAAGGAGCATTCCAGAAGCTGGAAGCACTTTGTCCAGGGAGTTACTACAAGCTGCAGTCCTGTGGCTTACAACACTGGGCTGGGGAAGGAAGGAAGTAAATCTTAAAACGCACTTGGGGGGGGGGTTGAATTCATCATGTTATATTTTGAACAATTGTTCTTCCTCAGGGGTATTTGTTTAGTAGGCACAATGGAAACCTAGTGGAAGGGGGGGAAACCAGTGTGTCATGGTTATCTCTGTGTACAAGCTCTGTAGAAATGACAAGGAACAGTGTCCAGGAGGTGTTGTTGCTCTGTACACCAAGTAGGGCACTGAGTCCAACAAGCTAGAAATCCCTAAAGGGGCAGGCACCTCTAAAGAACTGTGGATGGGAGATACCAGAACCCAGGAGTAGTTTTGTACTTTAGGGATGTGCCATTGTCCCCTAGACCAAAATGCTCAGGGAAAACTTGAAATGGAGAATGAGGTCAAGGAAGCATCCAAATGAGCGGATGCTGTGGTAACAGGTGTCTTCAGCTACCCTCACATGGACTGGGTTCGTGTGTCATGGTGAAGAGGTAACATTTCTAGATACCCTAACTTGCAGTGTCCTGAAAAAGTTGGTCTTGGAACCAACAGGGGGGGGGACAACCTTGGCTTAATCTTGATATAGGTGTTTTACCCCACTGAATTTTTAAATCTCCAAATTATCTTATTTGAATATACTGATGTATATTGGTCCAATAGCATTTGGGAAAATAGAATCCAACAGTATAAAATGTTTATCCCCCGACTTGTTTGATTGTCACAGCAGAGCCTAGTATCACTGGAAATTGTTTTCTTTGCATTTTGAAAGGAAAATAAATTTCTGAAGGTATTAAACCTATATGGGGAAGTAGAACCCAATTACCCACTACCTCCCCGGAATAAATTGAGATCCAAGCTATTCTTAAACATGTTCCATTCATTTAGCCACTTTGTGGGTTAATAGTTCCTTAATGGCTCTCTTTTCCAACATGAGCCTATGAGGGGGTAGTTCCCCTTCTGAATTCATCTTATTTCATTTGCTCAGCATTGTCATCAGTCATCATTTGATCCATGCTGTGATAGGTGTCACTTGGGTTTTCCATTTTTTTAAAAAAAAGATCCTGTTACTAATATAGACCCAGTACTCCTTCTTAGAAGTCAGGATTGTAGATATGGAATGTGCCAGGATGGATTCCTCTGAGAATTTTGTTCTACAAAAAAGGTAACTTTGGTGTTCACAGTTAAAGCACATATCAATAGCTCCAGTTGTACTATTTTGATATGAATCTGTTTCGTGGCAGTGCTCTTGTTCCTACTGCTAAGAGATATTCTGCAGATCTTCTAGCTTAGGGTATTCCCATACTGGCTGCTTACTCTGGAATAACCACTGGTGGTATCTAACTAACTCATTGTTCCCTCATAAGGATTTCCCCTTGCACAATAGACCTTACCTCCATCTCCCTTCCTCACACCCACTAATTACCGGTATGTTCTGGATTTTCCTCGAATCCTTCAGAACGGATTTGGAGAGGCCAGTGCTTTTCTTTTTTTAAATTGTTTGATAATGCTCCATACTTCGTTCTCTCACTTTTTATCAAATTTCTGCATATCCTAATTACTACTCTCCTATGGTTTTCTTGTGGTTTTCCTGCTTCTTTCCAGACTTTAAGAAATCTAATTTTGGGAGAAGGAATGGCTAGTAACCACAGATGTGGATGGATAGACCAACATAACTTGGACTTGATCATTTTATAGTGAAGCTTTCCCATTCTCTCCTCCTATTTTACAAATATAGTCTACTATAAGTTGCTGGGTTAATTCATTTACATTATATACAGTGGTACCTTGGGTTACATATGCTTCAGGTTACAGACTCCACTAACTCAGAAATAGTACCTCAGGTTAAGAATTTTGCTTCAGGATGAGAACAGAAATTGTGCTCCGGCGGCACAGCGGGAGGCCCCATTAGCTAAAGTGGTGCTTCAGGTTAAGAACAGTTTCAGGTTAAGTACGGACCTCCGGAACAAATTAAGTACTTAACCCAAAGCACCACTGCTACAGCTTTTCCTAACAGCCCAATGGTAAGAGCAGGTTTATTTTCTGCACACATATGCACACACCACCACCACCACCTTTTTTGCTCACAAGGACTCAAGATAGCTTACAGATAAAAATAAAAACAGCTAAAAACATAGGGGGGGGAATCATTTTAAAAACAATTAAATATTCATAGAATTGAACTGTATTCTGCTTAATTCTGATTCCCGCCTGTGTTTGAATTACATGATAAATTGTGATGCCTTCAGTTACCAAAGAAAAGGGAACACAAAACGCCTTATACCATTGGTCCATCTAGCTCAGTGTTGTCTACACCGACTAGCAGTGGCTTCCCAGGGTTTCAGATAGCAGTGTTTCCTAGCCCTACCGGGAGATGCCAAAAATTCAACCATGCACTGCCACTGAGCTATGGCCCTTCCTCTGAGGTACTGTAGGAAAAGTCAATAAAGAATGGGTGGTGTTCAGAGTAGACCTTCTGAACTGAATTGACCTAACTTAGTCATGTTCACCGATTTTGGTGGGTCTACTCTGAGTAACCCTTAGTTGACGATCACCCATTATAATTAATCACAGTGCTGACCATATGGATCCAGGTGCACTGACTTTTTTTTGTCTAGGATGTGAAACAATATTACGTATAGGTGATGCACCACCATGTGATTCAAAGCTGCTGCTATTTTTCTAATTTGTGAAGTGTGCTAATGCCTTTTGTCTTTATTAGGATAATGGTAAACATTATAGACTATTCTTTGTGTATTATTTTCTCTTTTGCTGCATTTTCTTGCTGTGAATGAGACATTTCTCTCATTGTAGAGGGTTCTGTGGTATGTGTGAGGCAAATAGGCAATGCATGCAGCACACTTTCTGGGCCACTTGGGTCTGATGTTTTCCTGTGTGAGCTGAGAAAACACTAGGACTTTGGTTTTCAACTGGTGGGTTGGGACCCACTACCGTGTCACAGCTTAATCAAAGCTGCACTCCCACTATACAAACATATGAGCAAAAATTAATAAATGGATCCCCAGATGCATGTTTGGGTTCAAGGTGGTGCTGGATCAGGAGGGGTTAAAGGTTACTGCATTAGAACAAACCCAAAATCCTCTTGCAGCTTCACACTGAAGGAGGAGCTCTTCTCTGATCAAGAAACCCTTGATATGCTCCTGGGTACCCCAGGATTTCTCTAAAACCAAATGTAACAACCACAATACTAGACTATTCAGAGAGAGGAGTGAGTGGCAGGCTTCTTAAACCATGCTGTGTGTTGTTGTTTGTTGCAATAGGCAGGAGCAATCTTTTCCAACATTTTTTCCCTCCAGCTCAGTAATATACAAGTGGTTTAACTTTTATCTTGAATTTCAATGTGAAAAGTGATCATTTGCGATTTCCTGAAAGTACACAAAAACACGCAAATACACCAAAACAACTATTTTCACTAAAGCTCATCCCCACTTCCATTTGGTCTGTGTTTTATTCTGCTTGCCCCCATGCTTTTTAGTGGGAAACAGCAGGTTTTCCCATTGGAAGTCCCAAGATAAAAGAAAAACCTCTCAGACCCCGTGCCTAAAAAGCATAGGGCAAGCAGAAGAGTGGAAGAGCCCTAAGGGTGTATGTACTCACAGATGATCATATAAAATCAGAGTGCCTTATTTGCATAAATATGGGAGCAAAATGTTAGTTGGACTAACAGTTTGAACTGCTGTCTATTGTACCATACTTATAAAAGCATACAGAATTTTGTTGGGTGGATTTCTGTGTGTAAATCTAGAGGAGGGTTCAGAGTTCTTTCCTCTGCTTGTGGTTCCCGCCATTCCCAAAAATGTGTCTGATTCTCTGTGTTATTACTAGTGAGGTCCCTTTGATGTGTTACGTGTTTTGTGCTCCCCCCCTCTCCTGTGCATCCATCCTCACAGCTCTGCGTGTGGCCTTCTCTATCCTCAGATGGGAGGCAATATCTTTTGTGACACAGTGTGGCTAATGAGCTGTCCTGGGAACTGAAATACTGGCTCAGGATTGATGAACTCTGCTGCTTGTTTCCTGCTCTGTCTTAATCACGGTGTTGTAGAGCGCTCTCTCTCTCTCTCTCTCTCTCTCGTATGTGTGTTTTAGTAAAAGACTACTCTTGCATGGACCTGTTCAGTAAGACTGAACAAGAAATCAAAATCAACATGAGTTTCAAGGAATGTGTGAATTAGTAAAAGAGGAAGGTAGGAGCTAAGTAACTGTATTGTCACAAGAAGATGCATTGCAGGGCAGCCTGCATGTATTGGACTAAAATTTCCATCAGACCTGACCACCAACTAAAAGCGAATGCTTCTGAATGCCTTCCAAATATGTAGAATAGGAGATGGAAGGAGCCCAGAAGAGGCTTTTCTCAGTGGAGAACTTTCCAGACAAACTCCACCCACATAGGCTGGCCATTGGACCCTTCTGAAGAGGAAGGAGTATAATGGACTTCCTGTTTCAAATGAGCCTTGCTTGAGATGCAAGGTTTACCTGAGCAGTGCATAGCCCTGTTCTGGTCCAGGCTGTTCCTTGCTATTGAATCCTAGTGTGTCCTTTGATCCTACCTTGCACATCAGCTATAACTTCTGGACTTTCCCATGGCTCTTGGTTCTCAACTCCAGACTCATCTCAGACTTCTTCTATGGTCCTTCCCTGGCAGTGCCCATTCTTAATGTGTTGTTAGAGTGGAGGAGTGTCTTAACATGGTCACCTTACATATATACAGGTGTCCCCCACATATGCAGGGGTTAAGTTTCCGGACTCGGCGTATATATATTAAATTTCATAAAGTGGGGAGGGTTCTATTGAGAGAGGCTGGGAAGCGGCTCTCTTTCAGCAGTTCCTGTACATCCCATCCACCTTCCCCGACTGATGATGTGCCCTTGCATATGTGCGCCCTGACTGCCTCTGGTGACCAGAAAGTTGAGCTGGGGGTCTGTAGATAGTTGGCTCCTGGTGTCTCGTGTCGCTGCAGGGCCTCTCAGCACTCTCCCTGTTAATCCTGGAAGTTGCTGGAGACAATTTCTTGACATGAGCAAGCAAATGAGGGAGGGATGGGCAGGCAGGTGGAGGTGCAGAGCACCCCCCACCAAACAATGGCTTTGGTTCAAATAAAATATATATATATATTTCATGGCAGTGTGCGTAAATGCTGTGACGTGCAAGTGGAATGCACATGAATGGGGAGGTGCCTGTACACCATTTGGTGAATTGGCCATCTATATTGCTAACCTATGACAAATGCCATTAAGCAGAAAAGGTATTTCCAAAGGTTCCTGAGTGTCGTGGCTAAAGAAAGCCTTGCCTTCTGTCTCCCCCTACCATATTTTCAGATCTTAAATTCAAATGTTTGGATGCATTAAATATTTGCTACTGTTATAAAGTATTTTTAATATTCACTTAAGTTTGAGTCTACTTGAGGGTTCTTGTTTTTGTGAGAAGCTGCAGTCGTATCTCTGAAGTTATGGTTCTATGTGTGTTATGTGATGAAGGGGGTGGTAAAGGGGTGTGTGCCCTCAATGCTTAAGATGTGAACATCATTTTATGCTTTCATAATTTTATGCTTTCATATTAATATTTTGTTATAATTGCAGTGCGTTCATATTTGAACATATTGCATATTACAATTGCAATAAAAAAACTAAGCCAACCCCACCACCACCAATATTCACAACTTGAAAATTCCACATTAGAACAAATTAACTACCTTCTTCGCTAAACCAAGGACCAGGCAGTAGGGGGCAAACATTGGAGGACTGTATAGAGGGATAATATTTTTCCTATCCTGGTGGGGTAAGTCAAAAAGTATACACAGGCCCTCATGTCCCAGAGAAATGTATGCTAATCTGAATCATGACTCCTAGATCAAAAGTTTTTTTTTAAAAAAAAGTATTCCAGTGCTCTGGTGATTCAGATAAGGGGCATCTCTTTGACTAGAAAGTGTCGAAATAAGGGGCACTATAAAATATAAAGCAAATGGCAACTCCAAGTGTCACAGCCAAGTTGCATTCTCACTACATTCTCACTACAATTTTTGAACTTGATTCATAACATATGAACGAAAGCCAAAATCCAGCACAGATTTCTATTTCGCTTTGCTTTGCTTTTCGTCATGGATTATTTTCCTTGAGTAGGTGGAAGGACACCAAGCTGAGATGAGCGCTTGCAGCCCTGTCCTGTGTGGAGTTGGGATGCAGCTAAGCCCATTGCTTTTTGGTGGGCTTAGATGCGCCTAACTCTGCATGGGATCAGGCTGTCAGTTTCCTACTGTATAAAGCTGTAGGGAGTGGCGGAGCATTAGCCTTACCCTCTCATTTGCAGAACGCAACCTGCAGAGAAGCCAGGCCCTTGGTGCTTTGTAACACAGTCATTTTGCTCTCCCAGCTGTGTTGGTGTCCACTTTGATTTATTAACATGCTGGCTCACGTTAAATTTTAATTGTCCTATTTTTCTCATAAGAGACACACGGTGCACAGGGCAAGAAGATGCCCGTATACAGGGGAGATTTTTATCTTTGCCTAAAAGGTCACTGTCCTGTTATTTTTCAAAATCTTTCTTTTTTATTCTGCTGACACTTATTTTTAATTAGCTCCCATTGGAAGGCTGGCACTGAAATCTGTTTCCTCTCATTGTTGCTGGATTATTAATAGTAGTACTGAGCTGGCAGTATGCCCAGCAGTGTATATCATTGGGTGGGTGGAAGGGAGGCAGAGAAAGAGGGAGGGAGGGAGGGAGGAAGAAAAAAAGAGACGGAGATAAAGGAAAGCAATGGGATTCCTTTTTGTGTATTTCCTTATTACACCTACACTCTATACACACTGTGAACCCAGAATCAGTCTCATATAAATCAATACAACCTCACCAGTGTGGTAGAGCTCACACACTTTACATGGCTCAGGGCTGCACAAATGTTTAATTGGAGGTGACAGCCAGGAAGGCTGAGCAACTCCATCTCAAGAGTCAGATCAGCAGAAAGGAGGCCAGGGAAGAGCATGCTGGCTGCACTCATCTATTTGTTGTTGTTGTTGTTGTTGTTCACTTATGAAGCGCATAATAATTTCTAAGTATTGTACAAAGATTGAAATATAAAGCAGGTCCTGTCAACAGGCTCACAAACTAATAGACACCATATGAAAGGAAGAATGAATGGTGAGGGATCTGGTGTGGTTGTGCTTGGACCAGCTGCACCTTAGCTGGCCAATGGATGGGATCAGGCAGGTCTCCCTCTTTCCATGATGCTCTTATTGGGTAGCAGGGGGTACAGACTCTCAGTGACTAGTGGAACCTGGTGCCTGTGAGGATTGGTAGGTCCTTTCTGACATACATATAGGAAGGGGGCTGCTTTTACATACATATAGGGAAGGGGCTGCTATCAAGCACGGATAATTTTTCACTGCTCTCTTCCTCAGTAAACCAGCACTCTGTTATTGCATGACCATGGTATCAGCAATTATCTGCCTGTGAAGTTCAACAGGTTTCCATCTGCATAACAAGCATCAAACCATTAAAAAAATTTCAGGAAGTCAAACATGAAAAATTCTTATTCCTTTGGGAAACATTTGAAATAAAAAACTGAGGCACAGCACCTGAAACTTGTGTAGTTTCTACCAGGGGTAGGGAGATCACTTGGCCATTTCCCTTTCCATTTTTAAGTGGAGGGTCTCAGAAATGAACTAATATGGCTCTTACTACAATGCTGGACCATCATGGTGATGGACAAATTACAACTAGTGAAGAATGAATCAATTTCTCTTAGTTCCTCGTTTTTCCTAAGTTCAGTTCACCACATTAACTCATCAGTTTGTCAACTGATTCTTCCTTTTTAATGAAGTCCTCATGAAATTGGTCAACATTTTAGTGTGCATCTCTTCTAATTTACACATTTGTATATGTGATTATGTCTAATATACACATTTTTGCAAGCTGTTTCCCCTAAGGCAATGTGTTTCTTATGTTATTTTCAGCTACATATGCATTATTGTACATAGTTTTTGGCCGAAGAACCAGAATTCAGAGAAATGCATATTTCAAATGATAGCTGTGTTTCAGTTTTGCATATTGTTTTAGGAAGTGTGCATTTTCTCCTCCATCTTTATAACATACTGTAGTTATAACACACTACAGAATCTGATTCAGAGAGCTGGAAGCCAAAGGCTCCCATAAATGTAGCCTTTATTATGTATTTCATGAGTCAAGAAAGGAAGATATATGCAGCAAATGAAATATATTGCAAACAATCTCACAGTCCACAATCCAGTCCGTGACCTGGCTTCCGTCTGAATCTTTGTTCTTTCTCAGCCCAGTGTTGCATGTGAGTGAGTGGCCTTGATTATATTTTAGATCACAGGCTGCTGGCTGAGATACTTAAAAGGACTAAATTATATAGCCATTTCCAACTGAAACTGAGGGGAAAGAGGGCAGAAAACTGTGGCATTTGTGTGACCTCAGAGTTGTTTGAAGAAAAGTGGTGCCAATCACCACAGCACCCTACCACAGCCACCTCAGGCCACAGCGTTTGGTCACTATGAAGGGTAGCAGAAAGGGAAACAGGAAGTTCTGACCCATGGAGCACACAAGCTTTAATCAGGGCTGGCCCTAACATTAGGCAGAACAAGGTGGCTGCCTCAGGGAGCAGATTTTGAGTGTCATGAAAGACCAGCAAGCTGTTATTTTTCAAAATGTATTGTTATTGTAATTTTGTTGCCAGAGACAGGGAGAGGCACTTGTGTGATTTTCAACCTCAAGGGCAAAAATGATTTAGCTGGCTTGGGTATTATATACCTTGACTTAGAGGTGTGTGATGTTTGCTACTGTGCCTCAGGTTGTAAAATGCCTTGGACTGGCCCTAGCACCATTAGAACGGATGGCAGTAGTTCCCAATCATTTTGCTGAGGTTTGGGCAGGACATTTCCAGCTGACTACATTTGTTAGTTAGAAGGAAGGAGGTCTCATTTGGGTTCTCTACCTAGATGTCTTAGGCTGCCCCTGATGACACCTCCAGAGGCAACTTCAAGACACACTTCAAGGGCTTGGCAAAATAGCCAGATTCCCTTTTCATCTCTATTATCTTTTTTCTAAGCGATGGAAATGAAGTATAATTGCATCCCTTTAAAAAAAAAGAAGAAGAAGTTATGAAGTAACATGGAAGGGTCATCTCTGTCATACATTAAAATATGACACAAGGCACTAGTGTAATGGCTCAAGGGATTGAAGTGGAGATAAATGGTTCAGATTGCTTTATCTTAAAATGGGACAAGGGAATTCTGGTTTTATTGTTACAGTCTGAATGATTAAAAAATAAACAGAACAGAAGAAAAGACACACACACACTCCACCACCAAAGCCACATAAGAAACTGCCTGATAAGTCTTTGAAGGAGTGGAGTCTGCTGGAGCTGAATACTGTAAGTGTTAAATAGTAATAGTAGTAGCTAGAAAGAGAGAAAGAAAGCATGTTGCAAGAGTATTGTTTAGAATCTAAAGGCCAAATGAATGGGCCCCCCAAAGCACAATAAATTCTGCTCTTTAAGTAAGCAGTTGTTTATGTACATTCTTTCTGTAAAACAGAAGCATTCAACATTTTTCTATACCGGCTAGATTTTCTTTCCAGTTCCAACTCAACCAAAACACTGAGAGTTGGCAGGAGTAGCCATTAATCATTCTTTCTGGAGACCTGGTCAAGCAGAATAACCTTTTGTAGGTGGTATATAAATACGCTTAACCTTTAAAAAGAAAGTTTAAGTGAGGACCAAAGGCAATGTGAAAGACCCTCACCCAAGAGAGAGATTCCCAGCTGGCTGCTTCTTGACTCCAACCCATCAAGAGAAACTCTCAAAATGAGACTTGGGGATCTCTTCCATTGATCCTCGTTTATCAAACTGACAGGGCTGTGCTGCCCACTGAGGAACATGGACGAAGTGAGAGGGAGGGGGGTGCAAAGGGAGAAGGGCTGCCTCTGAGGAGAATTCGAGGACAGATAAAATCATTATGGTTCACCTGTCCTGGCTTGCTACCAACATACCACTTTCCACTGAAAGGTCAGATGTGTGGGGATGTGTTTCTCACCACTTCCTTCCAGGTTATTTTCACTCATCAGCAAGGCCAAGATTCTGCAATACCCATCCCGTGTCCCTGGTACGTTATCTTTCGCAAACTAGAACTAAAGGGGTGTGTTCAGGAAACCTGGAGGAAAACATGGATGGAAGGGACACGCTTGTTTCCTTTCTGGTCTGTTAGCCTCCCTATTGCTAGCACAGTCAAGTCATAAGCTAGGGCTGAATAGAAGAGCTTTGTTCTATTGCCTCATTTACAGCTGCAATTTCTGCTTTGGTAAAATTAAGGTTGAAAAGTAAGCTATGTACTATGTCATCTATATTCTTTTCCTGTCTGCTTCCCTCTGGGCAGTTCTGGCAAGCCATATGTTAGGTTTTCCCCAACTCTCTTTTGGTAGTATACACATCAATCCAGATAACAAGGGCCCAGAAGTAGTCAACATGGTGTAGGGCTGCCATACGTCCAGACATTACTGGGATTTCAAAGGTGGAATTGAACTTGTTTGGAGGTTCTAGCAGGGGAGCGCAGCTATCGTATACCCTTGACCGAAGAACGGTACAGTCCTTCTATCTGGGATGGTCGTCCTCTTCCACCGAGCGCGCAGCTTCGGGAGGGACACACATGGAGCGGTGAGGGAGGAAGGGGACACCCGCCTAGCCAGCCAGATCAGCTGAATCAACCCTGGCGATCAATGGGGTGACAGATGTCGCAGCCAGATCGCCCTCACATCCGTTTTTTATTTTAGTGTATTGTATGTTTTGTACTTTTTATTTTCTTTTTATTGATTTGTATTGTTTAATCTCTTTTTTCTTGCTCTTCCTTTTTCTTTCTTTTTTTATGTAAATTTAAATTCCCGATAAATATCCTTTTAAAAAAACAAAAACAAAGGTGGAATTGAAGTTGGGGGGGGGTGTTGAAAGGCAGCACTTTGTCCTGGATCTTAGGCAAGTCAATTGAAAATTTGGAGTTTTTTGTGTTTTTGGGAAGAAGAAAAGAAGCTCAATGGGGGGTCCCTGTTTTTACTTTTTGAAATATGGCAACCCTAACATGGTATCCTCCAGATGTTGTTTGACTGTTAACTCCCTTCAGCCCCAGCTCCAGTGGTTAGGGACCTTGGAAGTTGTAGTCTAATAGCATCTCAAGGGCAAACTGAAAAGTTTCAATGTGAAAGCCTGTATTAGGAAACTTGAAGTTTTCTCAGCCTTTGCTATTATTGGTTTTGTTTTTATTAAGGGTTTGTTTGTTTGTTTTTTGGTACTCCACTTCATCAAAATTGATTCCAGGGTGATTTACATGGCTAAATAAATTACATCGGCTTTCTTCACAGTTAAAGTGGATTTGTGAACATTATCACATGCAAAACAAGTTCCTGTTCTGCAGCTCTATGATGAAAGGCAATGCTATTCCCCATTCAGTGGTTGGAGAAATACTCTGGAACTCATCCTGGGTTTGATGGTCAAAAGGCAGGATATATAAATATAATAGAATATCACTTACATTAATAGAAACACATATAGAATTAATAACTGAATGCAGACAAAAATGCCGCCGAAAGGTATTTGTAATGTTAATGCACATTCTTAGTCCCTATGTTTTTTTACATTTGATAATATTCATTTTGCCTCATGTGAAAAAGCTGCCTTCCCCACACTCATACACCTGGCAGAAATTCCCTAAATCAGTTTCTCAAGAAGCGTTTTTCAAGGCCAAAAGATACGCAGTTGATCTCTAGACTGTGTGTGGACGATGTGTTATGATTATCATCAGCAGCAATGATTTATTAATCACTTTCTAAACAACTATCTCAAGGCAATTTTAAGATTATTAAAAAACAGAAGATCAAATACATTTAAAACAAAGCTAAAACTCTAACAACTGATGGAAAATACCCATTTATCTAGCTGGGAAAGCCAGAATAAAAATGTCTCCAGTCTTTTCCAGGAAGTGTAGATGGGGTGCCTGTAGTAGAAGAAAGAAGCACTCTGTCTCCATTGATTCTCGAACATGTTGTGCATACTGTATGCAGCAATGCCTCCTTCTCAAATTCAATGCTAGTTAGCATTCTCTGCTTGAAAGTGTTCTAAACTCCCATAAATGAAGGCCACACTGAAAAGTCAAAAATTCAAGGGCTCTTGCTATTCACACTCACAGCAAACACTCGGCACACTGCGAGATGGAGATGCAACATGACTAGCAGGGGCTAACAGTGTCAACAGCTAATATTGTATTGCTCAGAGATGGTACAGTAAACTTGCTGAGAGAGGCTTTCTTAAAACCCTACATTCATGATGTTGACTCTAACACTACCTCTGATGATCACGGCAACACCTTGACTTCGCCAGCATAAGGAGAATTTTCTGGTAGGCTAGGCCTCCTACCCTCTCGTGGTGGGAATAAGGACTGTATACACACCCATGTTGATACTTCATTATCTAAATCATGTGAGGCAGTTGCCACAAGTAGCACAGGCAAGGCAGTTAGGGCTCTTCCACACTTCCATTTCTGCTGTGCCTAGAGAGCACAGGTCTGAGCAGTTTTCTGCTTGGTCCACTCCTTTCCAAGGGAAAGCTCACTCTTTAGCGATAGATTGGAACAAATGACAATCCAGGGAAAACTTGAATTTCCCTGTTTGCTCTGATACAGCCTTAGCCCTTAGTGGCATACTTGTGCAGGAAGGAGCTGGTCGTATATGAGCTATAGTCTGGAAACTAAATAGGATTTACAGTAAAATCCACTTGGTTTTCCAGTGTATCTAATTTGTTCAGCGGCATAGTGGTAAATTTTGAAGACAGCCCCCATAGGCACACTCCAATGAGATTCCAAATATGTAGACAACTGCTTTGATCCATTCACACACAAGAAGGGAGATAGAAGAGCAGAACAGTGGCACATTGCATAGTACTCAATTTATTAGGATCAGCTTAACTTCCATTCTGTGTAGTTTCCTGGAAGGAAGGTCCATGGAACTCAGTGGTGGTTGTTTCTGACACTGCTAGCATGAAGTAAGAGTCCCATCAAATGAAAAGGTGGCGGCGAGTTCCCAACCCTTGCTTGATTATTTTCCTCATTCTCTAGTTTCCTCTGGTCCAATCTGTGACAAACTTGAAAGCCTCTTTATCACCTTACTTGCCAAAGGGAAGAAGGAGACGCCAGTTTCCCTTGTTCTCCAAAAGATGATGTCCATCACTCCTGCTGTGAAAAATCTCCCAGAGCTGTGCTTCCCTGCGTTTGCACGCTGCTGTACCACTCAATCTGTGTAACCTTCATGCACCAGTACTTATGCGGTGCTCCAATTCGAATGACAAAACCTGCCCAGTTTAAATTGAATTTCAATGTCCTCATTAAATTCATAAATGATAAAAAAATAGTGACAAAGAATGCTAGACTTTCTCCACAATTTCGCCTCGAAAATATTCAAGATCTGGTTTGTACCTTCTTCCCGCTGACGTTCCTGCTCCTAAAACACCCCCTCTTTTTTCTGTGTATCTCACTGTTTTTGTAAGGTATGTAGGATAGCTCTTCCGTGTTCAGAATAGGCAACTTGAAGAACAGAAAGAAAAGCAGGAGGAATTGTTTCTGCAAGAACAGCAGCACACGAGCCGCCCAGAGAAGTGAACTTGTTAGTGCAAAATTAGATTCAGCACTAGCTGGTCTTGCCTTAAGGACCTTTAGAATAAAACTAGGCTAGAAGACATTTGCCATTTTCTTCTACAGCAGGAAACCAACTTGTGAGGCAGCCACTATTTCCCTGCTGGCTTGGTAGGGCACTCGTCAGTGGAGTCAGAAGAAAATTAGCTGCCCTTACCTGCCCGATCATCAGCCCTATCACTCCCTGCAGACCCAATCAAATATACCTGGATCTAGTTTATTGTTTGTATTCCATTCTTCCACCATCCACTTTGCTTAGGGAAGTGGGGTGGGGTGGGGAAGCCTATTAATAGAAAGGAGATTTGCCAGCCATCCTCTGATGGGCTCTGCTGCAAGCGGGGAGGGGATATTTTTTTTTTAGCTCTTCTGTTATTTTTATTTTATTTTACACAAGCAGCAGTGGGAGACAATAACGCAAAATTGATGCTTTTACAGTAAAAACCCATTAGATGAGTTACTGTTGTAATTTAATAATGGAATTGGGGAACTACAGAAAATTACAAAAGTCTATAATTAAAGCAAATCTCTCTTAAAAGGCTCGTTTTCATCGTGTCACATTCCCCCCCCTTCCTTGAACCTCCTTATCTTCCTTTAAAAATAAAAACCAAGCGCTGAGAGGAGAATGCTGTAACCGTGGCACTTTTCTCTAGAAACCTCATGCTACACACCTTTTATGCTCATAAATCTGTGCATATTTATGAATCGGGGCAGCCAACACTCCAAACGAGATTACACAGATGATTACACCTTTTAGCTTTACCTGGCAAGAAATGTTAGGGAGGGAAAAATTTCTACTGTAGCCAAGGCACACTGATGCTTTATACAAGGCCTCCTTGCTTAACATAAAAATTGAGCATCAATGGCAGAAGCAGAACCACAATACAAAATGCAACATACAATAATAATCCACATTACATTATACACATTTACAATATGGAGAGTGGATTGACTCTTGGCTACTTGAATCATTATCTAGACCACCAAGTAGTATTTTGCCTACAATGCAGTCCTATACATGATTACTCAGAAGTAAGCCCAGCTGAGTCAGGTGGAGCTGGGTAACAATGCAAAATAATTGCTACAAAACATGGTCCAGAAGTGGCATAATTGTGTATTTTTTATTTAAAAAAATCCCCCTGCAGGTGAACCTTGGCGCCCAGAGATCTAATGTGCAATTGCTCAATGGACATAAAACAGGACTGAACACATCAGTTATGGAAATTATACCTTTACCATTCCACTTAGAGAAAACATGATAAGCTAAGTCTAGTAGAGACCTGGATAATCATAAATTGATACTAACAGAAAAGAACAAGTAGATCTGTCAGTCTGTGTTATATGTGCCCCATTTCCCATCATACACTATCACAAATGCAAGAAATAAGAGCTATGTTTTCATAGCCTTGCATATTTGACTTTCTTGTATTTGGCAAAAGAAAGAGATACTTTTAATTCTAAATGCATCTACCTCTGAATAACCTGTAATGGCCCTCTTTACCCCCTCCCCACAGAAAAAAATGAACAATCCAAGCCATGGAAACTGATAACATAATTTTATCAATTCATGTGATTTCCAGTAAAATCTATCAGGTTTTCAGACATAAGAAAACAGGTCCTTTTTGGTGCTGGCTCCATCTCTATGGAGCACCTTTCCATGTGAGGTAAGACTGGCTCCTTACTTGACTGTTTTTAAACTGGCCTTAAAGACCTGGTGTCTCACTCTACTTTTAATTGACGGTGATTTTATATTTTACAAAAATTATTAACTCATCCCATGGATTTCAATGGGATCTAAGTTGAGCTCACTCAGCCTGGATTGAACCCTATCCCATTCATGCTGTTTATTCTTAGCTTCCAGTGATTTTATGTGTTGGGACAAGGGACACATGATGCAATCGTCTTTATTAATAACCATTCACAGGTCCATTTTCCATAACTTTGTTTTAATATCATTCTATTATTAGTGAAAACTATTTCCTGTGGCAGAGAGTTCCACTGATTACAGTATGATGCTAATCTTCACTGCTAGGCATCCAAAGGGTTTATTTTTAGCAGTGCAACTGTGCGCTGTCTGCATCCAGTGTTAAAATGCTTCTGCACATGAAAAACATCTGCTTGCCTTTGCAGCAGGAGAAGGGGAGGCAGGAGAGTGTAAATATGGCTATCCGTTTTATTTTTAAAACTGAATAATATTTTAATGACTTTTGTTATTGCATTAAAATCCATCCTTTGCATTTATTTGTGCATAATCTTCAATCTGGGAGAGTGGCAAGCAGCTGTTATAGTTCCTTGACTTAATACAGCCATGTGACAGAAAAGTCTAATGAAGAGTTCCATGATATGAATGTAATTGTAAAGCGGGTGGGGGAGATTGAAAAATTGGTTCCAGTAGTGTGCGATGCAAGAGTTCATTTGTTTCCTCATTCATGCACTAAACAAGGTCCTAATTAATCTTGGACCCTAGAAGGAAAGAGACTAGATTGGCATCTTCTGAATAAGAATGTACTTCACATTTTTGGAAAGTTTGAAGAGGCTCTTCAGCTTTCTCTTTTAATGGTATTTTTGCGGGGTTTAAAGTGGCTTTCATTAGGCAGCCAAAGCTACTAATTGCATTACCATATTTTTTAAACTTTGGAGATGCAGATTAGATCTAGACATTTCCAAAATAATCAGATTAATTTCCTAGCTGGAATCATCTCCGTTTTATCTGAACTGAGAGGCTCTCCCCTTTGGTGCTTGTCCTGATTGATAGCAATTGTGTTGGTCGACTGGACCAACAAGACGTTCTCCGGCTAAACAACCTGCCAGATGCTGCTACAGCACTCTGGTCTTTAATGTGCATCCTGCAGGGCAGGTGGGAAGGGTCACATCAAGGTCAGACCTGGCATCGGATGAGCCTAGCAGCAAATACATGCACCCTGAGACATTGCATAGATGACAAGAAGCCTGTGTTTACTGGCCAGAGTGTGACCTTTGGCTTCATGTGCTGGTTTGGCACACTACTCTCCTTGCATACTTTATCTTTCCACACAGAATATCTCTTTGGAAAATTGGGAATGCAGAAAGAAAGGGAAATGTGTGCAGGGAAAGGAGGGGGGAGGTTTTTTGTGCAAGCAGAAATCATTAGGCTGGCGGAACATGTTAGTTGGATACCACCCCCTTCCCAACACACCAGATCAATCATTTGATTAACCTCTTTCTCAGGTATGCTGCGTGGATCAGCTGAGGAGGAGGGCTCTGTGTGTACCTGTGTGTCCTGTGTGGTGCGTGTGCCTGCATGTGATAATGTGGGCTGGCCACGCACACTGCATGAAGCCCCTGGAAGGTAAACGCAGCCCTTGGACCAAAATAGCCACACCCAGGAGCAGCCAGCAAGAAGTGCTGATGCACACCCGGCTCTCCAGTGCCAGCATCACTGGAGCTTACCAGGGCAGAGAGGGACAAGGTGGCATGGAGGTTGGTACTGTGAAGGCAACCTGGCAAGAATGCCAAACTGGCATCTGCACAGCACTTCCTAGCACTTTTCTGGTAAGTCACAGCGATGCAAGTGGCAGGAAGCCAGGCACATGCTACTGCTTTTCCTTGCCAGCCTCCCCTGGCTAACTCTGATTAGGGGGAGTGTAGCCCCATCTGCAACAGACTGAATACACCCCCGCCCCTGAACAGGTAGGTCACCTGCAGACAGGACCTCTGTTCTTGTTTTACCACACCTCATCTAGCCCCTCATCATCTGCAGAAGGTTCTTTAAGCTCATAATGCCACAGCTACATGGCAGTGGTAAATCGTTTTTTTTAATGATGTTTTAAATTTTGAATTTATTAAAGAAAAAGCACAAAAAAGAATGAAAGGGGAAACCCCCCAAAACCCGTCCACCGAATTTCACAATGCAATAAACATTTTTGCGTCCGTCTTAATTTTTACATAGTTCTATATACAGTGGTACCTCGGGTTACATATGCTTCAGGTTACATACGCTTCAGGTTACAGACTCTGCTAACCCAGCAATAGTACCTCGGGTTAAGAACTTTGCTTCAGGATGAGAACAGAAATCATGCTCTGGTGGCACAGCAGTAGCAGGAGGCCCCATTAGCTAAAGTGGTGCTTCAGGTTAAGAACAGTTTCAGGTTAAGAACGGACTTCCGGAACGAATTAAGTACTTAACCTGAGGTTACCACTGTACTGTGTGTTACTCAATTGAAGCTGGTGTTACAGAAAGTATGCCTGAATGTAGCAAACTCATTAACTATGGACACACAGTGCAATTCTGCGTATGCCTCCCTAAAAGTCAGCCCAGCTTACTTTCTTCCAGATAAGTGTCCATAGGACTGCTGCCACATGATCCTACACTAAAAGGTGGATCCTTATACCAATTTCACTTCTTCAGCTGCCACACGCTTTGAAGTCTGGAATGCAAGGAGGAAAGGAAAAATCTTAGCCTTGGGAAAGTAAGGAAGTGCTGTGTATTAGTATTTTTGCAGCAGTTCAGCGATTCTCATGACAGTCGATGGTCTTCTGAACTTTAATGAGGTCACTTCCTTGGGAGAGAGGCTTCAGCTAATCCAAGGGGTTTATCTAGGGCAGTATTATTGCAAACTGGATAAGATAACATGCTTAGCACAAAACATATTTATCAGTTGTTGATTGCTGTTGGCCGCATTTTTTTAGTAGAAAGGGAGAGAGACGGCAAACCAGCTTTTTCTAGAATTATAAATGTCATGATAAGAGCCAGCATAGAATCTGAATAAGGGGAAATATCTGGAGCAAGGCTGAGGTGGAGCTGAATGCTGATCATACTAACATACAAATGAACCTGTCCTCTCTCAATCGCCCAAGGATTTAATTCATTTTATTTACCTTTTTTTTTTTTGCAGATTGTGCCCTTGCTCATTTTGTCACCTTGTGATGCAATATATTATTGGTGTCCGCAGGACCAAGAGTCATTGGGGTTTCATTAGTTATGTTTATGCCAATAGAAATAAATCTCAGCAGTCAGAGGAGAGGTGGTTTGTACTACAGGCCCTGTCTAGGGAATGTGAGTGGCCGCATCCTTGATGTGCTGGTGAAGCAGATACAGTTTGAGATATACTTTTGCCTTATTGATTTCAAGGCTCCTTCATTACCTCCACAGCATTGCCAATCGATAACCAGGCCTGGAGCAACATAATAGATTTAAAAAGAAAAAAGAAAATCAATTAAACAAAATATTCTTAGCAGAACCCCAGTGGAAAATTCTAGTTGCATTTGGTGTTATCTTCTGTAAGGCTGCAATGGATTTACAATTCAGGTGTTTGTTTATTATAATAAAGAATCTTTGTTTGAAGAGGCACATGCCGCAATAATAACGCGTTTGCATCTGAAGGGTGATCACTTATTATTAAAAGCAGAAACCTCCCAGCTTTCTGCTTTGAAACTCAAATTCATCACAGAAGGCTTGCAGGAAAGTGAAATAATGTTTGTGGTCTTAGCTCAATCCCCACTGGACAATAACTCAGTTAAAATACACTGAAATCCGTCATGATTCCCTCTCTCTCTCTCTTGCTTGCTCGCTCTCTGAATGCAGGGAGGACGGTTCCTTTTAAATTAGCTTTCATGCTTGAAAGGTTTTTCCTTGTGCATCAGAGCCCGATTCTGCTTCCGCTCAAGCCAGTAACAAAGCCAGCATTGATTTCTCTGGGTGCAGGATTGGGGTCAGAAAAACAGATTTCCCAAAGGGCAACTCCCCGAAGGCTAAAAATGGCTCATGAAGTTCTAGAAAGGAGACCCTTCTGCCCTTCTCAGCTTGAGGTGGAATGAGGACATGGGGGAGATCATCAGGGTGGGGAGGAGGTTATTTCGGACAAGCAACCCCTCTTCATCGGGGAAGATATAAATGCAGGCAGGTGTTATTGCTGGATGCATTTGAGATGAACAAAAATGATGCCATTTCAAAACCAAGTTAAGGATTTGCTTCTCCACATATGACTAAATCCCTTTAAGGTATTGACTTTCACACCAGGTTTCAATGTGCATGGTGGAGCTGAATCAGCTCTCCCCCCCCCCCCAGTTTGTAAACCACAATCACTTTGCCCTTGATTAGTTTCCTGGTGGTTTGGAGAGGGTGGAGAGAGAAACCTGACTATATATTAATTTTAATCTTTCAGAATTGGCAGTTTGGGTGGGTTTGACTAGGCTGCTTTATGTGGTTTCCTCTCCCCTCCAACAAATAAGAAAGACCCAGGCCCTGGTGGAAGTTTTTTTCTATGTATGCAAGGTGTGAAAGGTTTGAAAAAAGACATATTTCTTCCAGATATGCTGATATTTTGCAGGAACATGAGGGAGGAGCAGACAGATGTCAGTGACTAGCAGAGTCCACACATACCAAAAAGAAAACTCGAGCTCTAGTTCCAAACCATCAGTGCCTAATACCTGTGGCTTCGTAGGTATGGGTCCGGACACTTAGGTTCTTAACTATATAGGGCCTGTAATCAAAGTTAACCCCAGTGTAACCACCCACCTGCTTTCTTAAAAGCTGCCGGGATAGGAGCTTTGGGCTTAGATGCATGCTCGGAAATTGCAGGTAACCTCCCCCTCCCCCACATAGTTAGGAGCACCGAATGACAGGTTTTTAAGCAGCTCCTGTGTGATGGCTTCCATGTGTCTCTGCAGCACTCTGTGACTGGGCTTATGGGTCATCAAAGAGACAGAGGCCCCATCTGCGCCATACATTTATAGCAGCATTATCCTGTTTGGAAGCTGCAATATGTTCAAAACATAGCTTCTCACTGGAAGCAGGCATCCATGGCATGCTTGGGTGGTGCTGAAAGATCTTCATGGGCTTACAGCCCATTTACAGTTGCTGTTCAATATCCTGATGCTCAGCTTCAATGCCTAACACAGCTTGGGACTTGGGTACCTGAAGGAGAATCCACTCTCACATCAACCTCCCTGTGCACTTAAGGAGGTCTCCCTCTGGGCATCCCTTGCTTTCTGAGGTGAGGTAGTGAATGAGGAGGGAACTGTCTCTGTTGCAGAACTCCACTTACGCCGTTCACCAAAAGCACCTTTTGATACACTTCTGGTGCAAGATGGAGACTGTACATTTTTAGCCGCTTTCGTTGCAATTTTGCCTGCCAATACATTGCTTTACTGTGCTTTACTATCATTTCATGATTTGCTTATTATATTTGCTTCGTGGTTTGTTTGTTTTATTTGTTTGTATCGCCAGCTGCTTCCAGCGCCCCCAACTGTTAGGATATTTCCGTTCCACCTTAAAAGGGAGCAGGCTTTTGTAAGCAACAGAGTCTGCGCATGTCCTATTCACAGGATGTTTATGCTTGCTGTTTTTCCTTTCGTTTTCAGTCGGCTCAGACACGCTGACAGAATGGACGTGTTTTCTTTTGTTCTGTTAAACGCTAAATAAAGTCTGTAAATTATGCTCTTCTGCTCTTCTGTGATGCAAGCTTTCGGCTGTGTTTCTGCTGAAAGAGGGTGCACCCAGCCTAGGAATGTGGCTAGGAATTCCAAAGGCTTTGTGCCTCTAACTGTTGGATCTGCATGAGTACGGGAGGCCGATGGACGTCCAGAACTCCGGCTTGGGGGCTCATGATGGACACTATCTCCCTGGCAGTTTCCCAACAACAAGGTTATGGGCGCAGCGGAAGCGTGCTGGGCCCATAACCTTGTTGTTGGGAAACTGCCAGGGAGATAGTGTCCATCATGAGCCCCCAAGCCGGAGTTCTGGACGTCCATCGGCCTCCCGTACTCATGCAGATCCAACAGTTAGAGGCACAAAGCCTTTGGAATTCCTAGCCACATTCCTAGGCTGGGTGCACCCTCTTTCAGCAGAAACACAGCCGAAAGCTTGCATCACAGAAGAGCAGAAGAGCATAATTTACAGACTTTATTTAGCGTTTAACAGAACAAAAGAAAACACGTCCATTCTGTCAGCGTGTCTGAGCCGACTGAAAACGAAAGGAAAAACAGCAAGCATAAACATCCTGTGAATAGGACATGCGCAGACTCTGTTGCTTACAAAAGCCTGCTCCCTTTTAAGGTGGAACGGAAATATCCTAACATCCTCCCCCTTTCCGTGTAACCTGTTGTACCTGTGGTTCACCCAATTGCAACTTTTGTACATAAACCTTTAGTTGTTCTTTGTTAACAACCTTTGACAACAGATCAGCAGGAATTTCATTTCCTGCCATGTAGGACACCTGAATCAGTCCTTTCTGGATACACTCTCTTGCACGATGTAACTTAATCTGCAAGTACTTGGTTCTCTGCTTGCAACTCTCGGAGTTCAGCAAAGCCAAACACGATCTATTGTCTTGATACACTTGTATAGGACATTTCACAGATACCCTGATGTCCTTAAACAGTTGCATCAACCATTCACAATCCATGAGTGAAAATGACAGAGCATTGAGTTCTGCTTCACAGGAACTTAGGCTCACTGTTGTTTGCTTCTTGCACAACCAGTCAAACAGGCAGTGGTTGTACATGTAGCACACACCAGAAGTGCTTGTACCATCCGTGGTGTCACTTCCAAAACTTGCATCAGCAAAGATTTCAAGACCTCCAGTCTTCTGACTGGTGAACCTCAGCCTGTAGTGCATAGTCCCTTTCAAATAGCGGGCTATGCGCTTCAGAGCTTTCCAATCCTGAACCGTAGGATTGTTGGCATGTCTGCTAAGCAGATTACAGCTTACAGCTATGTCAGGTCTTGAACATCTGGCAATGAAATTCAGCTTGCCTAGAATGCATCTGTATAGCGTAGTGTCAGAAAACGCTTCAGCAGTACTGTCTACCTGGTAACCTGTCACCATCGGTGTGTCTGCTGGGTTTGCATCAACCAAATTCAACCTGGTTAACACATCAGCAATTTTCTGTGTTTGGTGTACCAGAAAATTACCTGCTTGGTCTTTCTCCACCTGCAGAGAAAGATAGTTGGATACCTCACCAAGATCCTTCATGTCAAAGTGCTCCTTCAGCTGAGCTAGGGTGCTTTGGTAAAAAGCCTGATTCTTCCAAAACATCAGAAGATCATCAACAAAACATAAACAATACAGTTTGTTTTGCCCCTCCTCCTTGACAAACACACATGGATCAGCTTTGCCCTGGTGAAAACCTAGAGAAAGCAATGTGTCAGTGAGTTTTGTGTTCCAACACCTGGCACTCTGCTTAAGACCATATAAGGATTTCCGCAGTTTACAGACCATTCCCTTCTGTATCTCCATCCCATCAGGTGGAAGCATGAACAGCTCCTCCCCCAAAATCCCGTACAAAAAAGCTGTATTAATGTCATGATGGGTAACATGCAGTTTCTCCTCCGCAGCGACCTTGAGCATCAGTCGAATGCTCTCATATTTGACTGTGGGAGAGTAGGTCTCGTGGTAATCCTGTCCTGGTACCTGTGAAAAACCTCTGGCAACCAATCTGGCTTTGTGTCTGACTACCTTGCCATTCTGGTCTGTCTTGGCCTTGAAGACCCATTTGCTGCCAACCAGTCTCATTCCTGGGACTACCGGTACGAGTTCCCAAGTTTGGTTCCTGTTCAAGGAATCAACTTCAGCCTTCATGGCATTAAGCCAAGGCTCAGCATCTTTAGAGGTCAACTCCTGAACCTCTTTGAAGCTTGAAGGTTCCCACACCTTCTCTGAGCTACTAAGAACAGCAGTTGCTGTCTTAGCAAACTCATCAGCATACCTCTTTGGAGGTCTGCCCTTGGTCGCCCTTTCAGATCTGCGTACTAGACGCAAGTCTTCTGGACTCATCTCCTCTTTCTTAGGAGAAAAATGACCAATGGTGAACAGTGGTTCTTCCAGTTCATTGTCAGACGCATCAGATGGTCTGACTGAGGCCTTTGCGCTCTGGTAGTCTGCTGTGTCATCACTTTCACTGACATCAGCAGCAGCGCCGCCCACTGAACTGGAATCCGAACTCTGATCATCATCATCATCATCATCCTCATCCTCATCATCAGCAGCAGCTTCCTCAGCTTTAGCTGCTTGCTTGACATCACCTTCTTCCTCCTCTGGGTAACTCTGGAAAATTCCCACATTTTCCCCCCACTTAGGATTGTACTCAACACTCCTTGTGAACTTAATGGACTTAGAGTCAGTCATCCATACCCTGTATGCACCTTTTTCGTACCCCATGAACAAACCATGTGCCCCACGCTTTCCAAGCTTGTTGGTTTGTTGTGTGCGTACCCACATGTCCGAACCAAATATTCTCATGTGTTTGGTGTTGGGCTTCTTGCCAAACATCTTTTCATAGGGGGTACAACCAATGGGTGATGACAATCTGCGATTAACGGTGTAAACCAAATTCCCCAAAGCCTCCCCCCAAAACTTATCAGGGAGATTGGCATCATGCAACAAGGTTTTGATTCCTTGCAGCAATGTTTGATTTGCTCTCTCCGCAAGCCCATTCATCCATGGCGATCTGGGCGTTGACATGTCATGCTGGATTCCCTTCTCAGTCAGGAAAGCTTCAAACTGCTGAGAAGTAAACTCCCCGCCCCGATCAGTAAATAAACAAGAAATACGTTTACTGTGCACATTCTCCAACCAAGCACAGAATTCCTTAAACTTCGGAAACGCTTGCGATTTCTGTTCGAGCAAATACACATGAATGTACCTGGAAAAGGAATCAATCAGAATCATGAAGTACCTTGCTCCTCCTAAAGAGGGCGCTAGTGGACCAACCAGGTCCGCATGCACTAGCTGGTAGGGCTTGGAAGCCTGCCTGCTAGACTCCTTCCCTTTTGGAGCAACCTTCACCTTGTTCTCTGCACAAGATACACATTTCATGTGAAATTTACAAGGTTTGATGTTCAAACCTTCAACCACCTCTGGCATCTTGGCCAGTGCCTTCCAAGAGAGGTGACAAAATCTTCTATGCGCATCGTGAATGCAACCTGCATGAAGAACTTTGTTAGTTTGTGCAACACAACAAGAATCAGCATTAGATACAACAACAGTGTCATCATAAGTTATATGGAACAAACCATCCATAAACTTTGCATGCAAATAGTCCTCTTTGCCTTTACTGATGACACAGACGCTCCTCTTGAAGGAAATCTGAAAACCACGTCCAGTAAGCTGTGGGACACTCAACAAGTTGCTTGCAGCGCCTGGAACATATAGTACACCACTGATGGTTGTGTGCAAACTTGCAAGTTTCACAGTCCCTTCTCCTGCAATTTGCAACGTCCTTCCATCAGCCAGGTGGATCTCACCTTCCTGAGGCTTGAAGGAGATAAAGAGATGCCTGTCCTTGGAAATATGGCGGCTGGCACCTGAGTCCACAATAAACCTGCCTTTGGCTGTTGGAGCAGTCCTCACAGCAAGCAAACCCTTGTTTTCCAGCGGCGTGGGCTTTTGCAGCTTGCCCCCCTGCTGCTCCTGGCCAGCAGACGTGCCTTTAGCCTTTGGTGAAGCTGTGCCAGCAAGCATAACCTTGCTTTCCACTGGCGTGGGCTTTTGCAGCTTGCCCCCCTGCTTCTGGTCAGCAGACGTGCCTTTAGCCTTTGGTGAAGCTGTGCCAGCAAACAATGCTTTGTTTTTCTCTTGCGCGGGCTCTTCACCCTCCCTCTGCTCCTGGCCATCTGCAGGTGTCTGCCTGTGGTTCTGTTTACCTTTGCCTTTCCGGCCTCTGCAAAGGCGATGGCCTTGGTTCCCATGAGAACCAGAGCTCTCAGCTGCCGACTCCTTGGCTCCCCCTGGAGGCTGGAATGCTGCCTGGGATGACGTGACGGTCAGCTCCCCCTGCAGCTTGCAACCGGTGCCCTCAGCATCCCTGCACTCATTCGCATTCTGGGAAACAGCTAGGACCTCCGATGCAGTCAAACTCTGGGCTGGGATTATTGGTTTGTGAGCTTTCAACAAAGCAGTCCACATTGCACGTGCAGTGGTGTTGCCAGCCAGCGTCTTAATTTCCTCAAGAGATACGGATAGGACTATTATGTCAATCGCTCTCGAATCAGCTGATCTCCATTTCTCTGTCAGAGGAACTGGGGGGGTTTCAGAAACAACATGCCACACCCCAAACTGACGCAGTAAACTCTCACACCATTTTGCCCAGGGTTCATAATTCTGCCCATCCAACTTAAGGGACTGAGCATCTCCAGAAGCTTGGAAAAACTCCATTTCAGCTTTTGGCAGTAGCCGTGAGTCTATTTTAACTTGAAAGACTCCTTATCTTGGCAGCTCATTAATCACGAACTCTTTGGCTCGGCTCCCAGGCCAATTAAGCCTTGCCGGAGTTCAAAGGCTCTTTGCCGAGGTATAACAGAAAAAGCGTCCGTCCCTTTCGCTTTTCCCCCCTTCATACCTCTTACGCAGTCTGTTGCAGCTTTACTCTCCTGTAGGTGCCGTGAATCTGGGCCCATAACCTTGTTATTGGGAAACTGCCAGGGAGATAGTGTCCATCATGAGCCCCCAAGCCGGAGTTCTGGACGTCCATCGGCCTCCCGTACTCACGCAGATCCAACAGTGAGGGTGCACCAGCCTAGGAATGATGCCAGGAATTTCCAAAGGCTTTGTGCCCCTAACTGTTGGATCTGCGTGAGTACGGGAGGCCGATGGACGTCCAGAACTCCGGCTTGGGGGCTCATGATGGACACTATCTCCCTGGCAGTTTCCCAATAACAACCACCTCTACAAAAAGTTGTAAAGAAAAGTTAGGAAAGCCGGCCACTCACTTTCAATTTACAAGGCAACAAGGTGTTCTGTTTCTTTTAAGAGAAGGGGCTTGGCCTGCAGTGCCAATCCCTCTATGACCACTCTGCCACTAGACGCTTCCCAGAAGGACTTCAGTGATACAGTATGACACATCCCATTGCCATGGAAGAATTTGAGGAAGTGTGGGGGCCCTTGGATGGTCTGGTGCCCCAGACTAGGGCTTCCTAGTCAGGACCTTGTGGTGCTGCTGCCTGTGTGCTCCCCCCCCCCAAGTCAGGGAGGGAGGGCTGCAGGGGGGAGGAGAGGGTGGTGAAGTCACATTGTGCAAGCAGAAGCCCATTACTCAAGCATGGACAGCTGTGGATACAGTCCTGTTTTATTAAGAACAGCCAGGCTAATTTATTTATTGAGAAATATTGATTAAATAACGAATTAAAAATTGAATGTTGGTTAAATAATTAACTTATACCTGGCCTTAAAAAAACCACCTTTCCTTACAACGCAGCTCACAAAAACAAAGTAACAACAATATATAAAGCAACATAATTAAACTAAAACACACCACCTCACTGCAATCAATCAATAAAGACAGGCAATTACACACATTAACATATTAAAACAACACAGCTCAGTAATAACAGGTGTGTTACTAACCTTCAATTTCAGTTGTCCATTTCAAGCTCCAAAAGTGCCCAAACACTTTCAAAGTGTGTGCAGACTTTCTCTAAAACAGATAGTTCTTTTAAATTAGTTCACCTTCCTGCTACATTTATTCTATGCTTTCACTATCGGCCGCAAGGTAAAAACATCCCTGATCTTTTATTTCATTAAGCATGAGAATCCCACAGAACAACATGCCACAAACCTAACTTAGTTCGGTTTACACTAATAACTATACAATGGTACCTCGGGTTAAGAACTTAATTCGTTCCAGAGGTCCGTTCTTAACCTGAAACTGTTCTTAACCTGAGGTACCACTTTAGCTAATGGGACCTCCCGCTGCCACTGCACCGCTGCCGTACGATTTCTGTTCTCATCCTGAAGCAAAGTTCTTAACCCAAGGTAATATTTCTGGGTTAGCAGAGTCTGTATCCTGAAGTGTCTGTAACCAGAGGTACCACTGTATTTTTATTCAATAGGTTCCACACACACACATCCTACACAGGCTGTCGTCTCTTGAGGGCTCAGCATGATTAATAATCCGAAGGCCATACCCAACTATTAGAAGGCACTCTATGAAGCCTGAAGGGACATATAATCACAGAATTGTAGAGTTGGAAGGGACCACAAGGATAATCCAGTCTAACCCCCTGCAATGCAGGAATCTTTTGCCCAACATGGGGCTCAAACCCATGGCCCTGAGATTAAGAGTTTCATGTTCTACCAACTGACATTACATATGTTGGTGTGGATGATATCATTGAAATCTAGAGGTGGGGGCTAGTGGCCCTCCAGACACTCCATCCACCATCCCTAGCCATCAAAGCCAATGGTGAGAGATGGTGGGAGCTGGAATCCAACACGTTCTGGAAGAACCCAGTTTCCCTTTCCTGGTCTAGAGCCCAGATAGCCATATGGAAAGACTGTTCCCTTCCGTTTGCCTCTTCTCCCTCTCTTCAGTTAAGCGGTTGTGCATTCCGCATGGATGAAGAGGAGAATGAGAGGAATCTTCATAGCTGCAGAGTCTAATGAAACCATTGGGAGTAGCCTTCAGCTCTATTTCTCCATTAAATCTGAGTCAGGAGAGGCCATGCGCAAGGTGAACCTGCAGTGCCGGGAGGCAGATGGCTGCATGAGGGCTGAGAGGCAAAAACTGGATCCTGCTAAGAAGGCAGAGGCACTGTGGGCGACTGGTTCCTAGGTCCAAGAGTTGGGGGCTTTGCCTGTTCTGGATGGGGCTTCACACCCTCTGAAGGTGTGCAATTTAGTCCACCATCCTGCTGTTGTCCAGGTGTTTATGACCATGCCTCCCATCATTTCTGATCATTGGTTTTGCAGGCTGTAGTCCCAAATGTCTGGAGAGCACCAGATTGGGGAAGGTTGGTATATACATAACATTTCTTTTGACTTGTCATTACCTCCAGTTCACACAGTTTCGCAGGTATGCGAAACAAAACAAAAACCCACATCACCTGTCCACCAGAGGCAAAAGTGGAGTGAGAGAGCACATTGCAAGCAGCAATTCCTCTTACAAACTACCTTCAGCCCTCTGAAAACACGATTTTCTGTCTGCAGCCTTTGTAGACCTTTGCAATCATGTCTCAAGAGACTGGAACAGGAGATCTACTCATTATAGACAGGCTATGTGTACAGAAAGTATAGATGGTGGTAGCATTACAGTTGACATTTCTGTCTCTCCATTTCCCCCTTTGTAATATTACTATCCGCGCTTCTTTTACTGTTGAGAAAGGATTATTTCCCTATGATATTCTATACTCAGCTAGTCTACACTATTCTTGCAAGAAATGTAAAAAAGCATGAACTGCTCCTTACGAACACGTGTGGGTTTTGTTTGAGTAACACATGAGAGGAAGGAGGGGGAGAGGGCATGTTTGGAAGAGTGATTTGTTTGCTTTGGTGATAGTGAGCTCTGTTTTGGAGAGACAGATGGAAGGCACTTTTTATTTGCCGCAGACACTTCATGATCCAAGCTGTCCATATTGTGCAAGAGAGGCCAGATGCCTTGTTAATTCATAGACATGTTTGCAGCATAGGGATCCTTACTAGGTGAATATGAATGCTAAATAATTATTAGGGCTTGCTTGACAAACGTCTGCCTCCTGACTGAAACTGGAGCAAAGCTTTGACCTTTTCTAGAGCAGCAAGATATGCTGGCACATGATAAGCTTTGGGAGCGATTTCCACAGCTTAGAAAGGCAAGCTCCACAATAAGGTTTGGGCTGCAGGCATGAGAGGTTTCTAAGTAAGATTATGCCTGCAGAGATGGGCAAGGAAGGCCTTTGTTCCTAGCAAAATCCAGGAGTAGGTTTCCTGGAAGACTGCCAGGTCCTTGTCTGGAGATCATCATGTCTATACCTTTAAGTGCTACAAGACATGGAATGAAGCTGCTGGCCATTCCTCCAGTGGTCCTGTTACCCACTCCCCACCTCCATTTTACTGGCCAGGCCAGGTGGAATAGGGTGGGTTAAAAGGACCAGTGAAGGAACAGGGTAGGGGTAAATGCACAGAGGAACATAATGCTTTGGAATATTTAGAAGAATGGGCACAAACTTCTAGAGGGTACTGCTGTGTGCACATACGAGTTCCCCAGGCCCTGAAGGGAACAACCCACACATGGTGCCAGTAATTAGCCAGGTCAGGCACTGGCTGGGGGCCAGGAGCTTGGAAGAGCTCCACACTGGCCCAAGCCTGACCCTGCCGTAGAGGCCATGACGCACTAGTGCTCACTCACCTGCCTCGCCTCTGTACAGCCTGCTGCTACTCACTCATTGGCTGCTGGATCTGGCACAGAAGGCAGATGATGCAGTAAATGCCTTTTTGAGTGGGAGAGTGGGAGTTGCTCAGCTCCCACGACTGGGGGCTGCCTGCCATCACATTACCCAAGATGCAATGCCCTGATGAGGTGATGCAAGAGTGTTACAGAATGGGTGGAAACAGCTGAGGGGTGAGGCTACAGAAAGGCACAGGCCCTGTTATGTTCCTTTTTTGGGTGTTTATTATGTTGACGTTAGGACTTCCAAAAGCTGTCAATGTGCTGGCCAGCTGCAGGACTTGATGGAAGCATTTTGGTCACATTAACTGTGTGATGCCCCTAATACATGGCTTTAAAAGCCACAACACCCCATTGCAGACAACAGAAGAGCTGTTCTTTTAAAGAGAGAGAGAGAGTTTAATTCTGATCAGACTTCCCACTAGATAAAACACACCTTTCTGAATATTTGTGTAATTTGATAATGACAGTTAATAATAACAGCAGCATTTTTAAAAGGGTTCTCCTTACTAGCAGTGTACCGACTATTGCCAATTATTCAGAAAAAATGGCTAGGTTTTTACTGCCATAGACCATGTTCCAAGAAACAAAGCACTGCTGAAGAGCTTGGCCTCTTGTCAGCTTGGCACCCACACATGGCAAAATGATTGCAACTGGCTGAGCAAACTCAGCTGATGCAATTTGTCTGCTGTCTCAGGGTGGAAGCTGAATGATGCACACGGCTTTTTGGCAACCAAGCTCAAGAAGCAGATCACTTGCTCTGTGGACTGAAAAACTCATGCCTTCTCTCCAGGCATTGCCTCTCAGCAGGAAATCAAGCCTGATACAGGAGCGAGAAAAAGAAACTGCACGGAGAACATTTAGTGAGGTTGGAAACACTGAGCTCGTCTGATGCCCTATTAAAAGCTAGCGTGACTACTTCCTTCTTTGGCATTGCATTCCCATACAGATTATCCCCATAGGAAGTAGCCTTATACCAAGTGAAACAATTTGCAGCTGACTCCAATATTGTCTACCGGGCGGTAACGGATTTCCAGCATCAGCCTGAGATCTTTCACTTCACCCGGGATGCTTTTAGTTGGAAGATGCCGTGGACTGAACTTGGGACCCTCTGCACGCAAAGCATGCATTCTTCCAACTAACTCACGGTCCTTCCCCAAGGGACATAGTTTTCAGGTGAAGAAAAAGGCCCACACATGCTCAGCATTAGCATTCTTGAGCATCTGCCAAGTGCCATTCAGTATGCATGGTTCCCAAAAGTTACAAATAAAATCAAAAACAAAGTCAGAGGTTTGTTGTCACTCTATTTTGAAAGACCATCATCACCCAGGGGGTGTTTAATAGTTCTGACGCCACTAGAGGTCTCTGAGATGTGAGGTCCTGATCCTGAAGAGCATATTCTTCACCAAGCACATAAATTCTCCCACTTATGACTCGGCATTTCTTCACACAATGCACAAATACTAATTTTGGGAATTCACTGCCCAGTGATATGGTGGTGGCCCTTGGCTTAGGTGGCTTTAGAAGAGGGTTAGACAAATGCATTGGTGGCTGTCAAGAAGGACAGCTATATAGAACCCTGAGGATCCAAGGCCATGTGGCTCTGAATACCAGCTGCTAGGCAGGGGTAGTGGTGGCAGCAAACCATGGAGGAAAGTTATTGCTACCATATCCCACTTGTGGGCTTCCTGGAAGCATCTGGTTGACCACTGTTGGGAATAGGATACTGGGCTAAATGGACTCTTAGCCTGATGAGGCAGGGTTGTTGGCATGATCTTATGTGGGGACCGGATCTCTTCCCAATTGTAGCTTTCCTGAATTTTGCCAATATCACAGTGCGCCCTGTAGGAGTGAATGATAATGGTTTTAACTGCCCAAGCCAGAAGGAAAATCAGATCTGCTTTTTGGACTCTGCTTGTGCCCATATGGGCAGACGTTTAGACTCTGATCTTGTCTACTCCAATAAACCTGACAGATGGTGCGTTGCTTGAATTTTGTCTACTTGCACTTCAGATTATGGGAATACCAAACAATATGTATTTGGCCAGAACGCAATTACATGATAAATGTGTTGCTGCTCCTGAAAACAGCAGTTGCTTTGGGTTCTCCATTCCTTGCCATGTAATTTACAACCTTTGGTCCTCCAGATGTTGCTGAACTGCAGCTCCCATCATCTCTGCATACTTTCTGGGGCTGATTTGAGTTGTAGTTCAGCAACATCTGGAGGGCCAAAGGTTCCCCATACCTGATTTACAACAATGGGGGTGGGGAACTTGTGGGGAACCCTCTAGATGTTGTTGGGCTCCAACTTCTATCAGCCCCAGCCCCATGGCCAAGGGTTAGGGAGCTGTAGTTCAACAGCATTTGGAGAACCAAGGTTTCCCCACTTATGTACTGCAAGTTATCTATAACATGTGCTGTAATTGTGTGTTCCCTTCTCCCTGCCAGGAGAAATGCAGATCCCCATTATGTCAGAACATGGGTAAGTTGTACTAAGAATGTTCTAGCCAATTAATACGTTTAGGGTGACGATAGCTTGCTACACAAAGCAGGAAAAGTCAAAAAGAAAATCCTGTGTGCTAGGAATGTTATCTTCCTGAGGTCCACATCTGTCCTGCAGTACCTTCACATTTGGAGAGCAAGCGTGCAGGGATTGGCAAGATAAAGCAGCATACCTTTTGTTTATAAAAGGTTGTTTATAATCAACCTTTTGTTGATTATCATTCGGTCAGGAGTCTAGAACTTCCTGCCCTGCATGCACTTTGCTCTGCTTATTGTTAGCATTATTTTTATGCTAAGAAAGAGATAAATTGTCATAAGAATTCCTAATTATGTAATGTACAGCCCTATTCTATCCCAGAAAGTAAATCCCATTATGCTCTGTAGAGCTTCCTCCTGGATAAGTGTGGATTGCAGCGTAAGGATATATAATCGTTACTCTGACTCCTCATCCCCCCTGCCACACACCTTGCCCCAAATTGGAGCAAGTAATTCATGCTCTGCCTCCACTGTCAGAGACTGTGTCAGCATGCCTCTGAAGGTCAGCTGGTGGGAATCTCAAATGGGAAGAATGTTCCTTTTACTCAGGTCCTAGTTTCCATAGGTATCTGGTTGGCCACTGTGAGAACTGGATGCTGGACTAGATGGGCCATTGGCCTCATCCAGCAGGGCTCGTCTTATGTTCTTCTGCTAAAGAGGCCCACATAAACAGAGTGACGAATCCAATCTATATCACTATGTTATAATACTATCTAAACAATTCCTTGGTAGCTATCAATGGCTAGGCAAGATTGGTTATATACTACTTGTGTAACAGAGGCAATATGCCTATGAGTACCAGCTGCTGGCCATCATAAGTAGAAAGGGTGTCATTGTGTTCATGTCCTGCTTGTGGGCTCAAAAAACAGAAGGAGGGGGTCCCCAATTAAAGGTAACAAAGAGACCAAGTCACAGGAACCCAATTAAAAGTGATACAGTGGTACCTTGAGTTAATTCGTTCCAGAGGCCCGTTCTTACCTGAAACTGTTCTTAACCTGAAGCACCACTTTAGCTAATGGGGCCTCCTGCTGCCGCTGCGACACTGCTGCACGATTTCTGTTCTCATCCTGAAGCAAAGTTCTTAACCCGAGGTTCTATTTCTGGGTTAGCAGAGTCTGTAACCTGAAGCGTATGTAACCCAAGGTACCACTGTATTGATATAAACACATACAAAAATGATACAAGCTGAGACCACAGAGTAATTACAAGCAAAGGATGTATACAACCATCCAATTCACCAGGAAATACGTATAACTTAGGTATGTTGTTGTTGTTTAGTCGTGTCCGACTCTTCGTGACCCCATGGACCAGAGCACGCCAGGCACTTCTGTCTTCCACTGCCTCCCGCAGTTTGGTCAGACTCATGTTTGTAGCTTTGAGAGGAACTGGCAAGCCACTCCAGTATTCCTGCCAAGAAAACTCCATGGACAAAGACAACTTAGGTATACAAGAAAACAATTATCTAGATCTCCAGTACTATACCTTCTTTTCTACTTCTTCAGACACCAATTGGAGAATATGTCTGGATGGCAGCAATAAACCTCTTATTTCCCCAATGTTCCTTTCTAGATTTTTCTTCCTTGCAGGGAAATATCATTGTCATATATCCTAAAAATCACCCATTGAATAATATTAGAGCATACAACATGAGGCCATAGCCAATAGTAGGATTAAAATAACTGTTGAAATTCTGTCCCCATGCTCCTGTGCATCCAAGTACAACCAAAAAGGGTTGTTAACTCCAAACATACCAGATAAGCAATATGAACAATTTAATTTTCTAAAATGGGATAGCTATATACCATTTTCTAAATTCAAAACCAAACCTGTAGCTCCAAAATGAGAAGTTTTCCATTTACAGAAGAAGAGTGGGTATATAAAAGTTAGGTTGAGGAGCAAAGTTGTCAATCCACGTGATTCTAGCAAGTGGCTCCTCCGCTCAAATGAACTGCTTGCTCTAAGATGCAAAGCACTTTTAAAGAAAACACTTCCAACAGCTCAGTGGTTTAACAAGCAATCCCTTTTCCCAGGGAACTCTGGGAATTGTAGCTCTGTGAGGGAAATAGTGGTCTCCTGTCCACCCTAAGCACTCTTAACAAACTACAGTTCCCATGATTCTTTGGGAGAAGCTAACCCTGTTTGAATCCATATGACACTGCTTTAAAAGCATAGACCTGGAAGTGAGACAAACCACATAAATGTGAGAAACTTCCACCTTCACTCATTTTAGCAGTCTTCAGAATGGGGTGGGAAGGATTGGCAGGTAGGATCAACAGCTGATGCCACAGTTAGAAAAGTGGAGGAGGGGCTCTGATAGGTGCCATGGGTCTCTTTGCTTTGCAACAAATAGGCACCAAACAGATTTCTCACAGGCCGCCATCTGTAAACCACTTCTTCCACAGGTTTGTAAATCTATGGGATTATTTCAAAGTTAACTGGTTTGTGGATTGCAGCCATCTATAAAAGCAAAACAAGCCTCGGTGTGTTTTATACCCGCCATTTATTTTATAATGCCATTAGATTATATGATGTGCTATCATTTCAAAGTTGCTAATTGTGACCCCTCAGCATGCATTAAGCCCCCACATGACTGTGTGTCTCTGGCCACAGGCGGAAGCCACAGCCACACAGCTCATCCATTCATTTTCATATTATAGCTCTTTGCTAGCTATCAAAGCTGCAAATGCTGATAGACTTAAATAGAAGGAGAGGGAGAGCCTGGAAAAGAAAGAACGAGAACCCAAGAGATCTTCTCTGAATGGGAGGAGAGATCCCCCTACCACCACGACCCAATGTTATGAATATTGTCAATGAAATTAGCGAACGCTGTTTGGGAAAGAGAGCGTGGGGAGGGTGAAATGTAAGGCAGGCTCAAAGGAAAGCTGGCAGAAAGAGAGCAGGAGTGAATGAGCTCTTTGTTTAGCCTGCTGGTGCAGTGAATAAGCAGCCTGCAGCCCTGTGGTTCCTTGCAGGCTGCCTGCTGAATGAGGGATGGGCCTCCATTAATAGGAGCAAAGGAAAGAATGTGATTCACACTCATTCTGAGAGCTAACCAGCAGAGGAGTAAAGTTAATTTACTATTGGAGTTAATTCCCTGGTTAAGAGAAAGGAAGAAGGAACAGGTTATAATGTAATGAACGTGCAGGCGCGGGAACGAAAGAGGTGCCAGGCCGCCTTCCATTTCCTGATAGGAAATTCTGCACAGCAGATATCGGCGTATTATTTCTGGGCTGACTTAAAAGGACCTATTCAATGTCTCTGAGAGACATCGGCATGGCTGGCAACATGGAGAGCAGGATGGGGGTAACTGACAGGAAGGAGGGGGGGTGTCAAATTTCAACATACGGACAGAATGAATGCTGCATCGTTTCATTTCATCTCATCCCTTTTTTTTTAATCTACATGTGCCCCAGCACCTCTAGAAAGGAAGAAGAAAAAATTGCAACACGGGGGGAAAATTAACTGTATCGTATTTTATAATTATTTGCCCAAACCAGTGATTTTTAAAAGGCTGATCAAGTGCTCTGCCCAGCACTCATATGCAGGGGAAGGAGAATTCTGCATTAACCTTCTCCTCCCACGCGCTTTGGTTTTTGGACTTTGGGGATCCTTTTGGGGACAAAAGAGTGAGTAAAATGAGAAGAAACCAAAGTAGGAGGAAGGAGCAACGGGGTGATGGCGGCGGCAGGGCTCCATTTGGTATAAATGTATTAAATGCAGAGACTTACTGGCCCAGACCCAAAGATCCACGTAGTCCAATATCCTGCTCCTCACAGGGGCCAAGCAAATGCTCCAGGAAACTCTCTGAGATTGCAACAACCCTCTCTTGTTGATCCCAGCAACTGTACATTCCATATTCCCATCCTGACTAATACCGCCTTATAAATTTCTCCTCCATGAACTGTCTAAGCCAGGAGTCACCTCAGAGGCCTTCCTTGGCACCCACCTGCTGAAATGAGGCTTCAGAGCAGCATCCTATTGTAACAAATAGAATCGGTTGCAATGTGTGCTTGGTTGCTTGGGGAGCATGTGTGTTGCCCACAATCATTTCTCTGGCTTGCCAATGCTCCCACAGGCCTCCAAGGATTGTTGGGAGCCCTTGGTCTAAACCCTTTTTAAAGCCATCCAAGCCAATAGCCACTACCACATCTTGTGATAGTGAACTCCCATGTGTAGCGAGAAGAAGCACTTCCTTTTGTCCTGAAACTACAGTGGTACCTTGGGTTACAGACGCTTCAGGTTACAGATGCTTCAGGTTACAGACTCCGCTAACCCAGAAATAGTACCTCGGGTTAAGAACTTTGCTTCAGGATGAGAACAGAAATCGCACAGCGGCGGTGGGAGGCCCCATTAGCTAAAGTGGTGCTTCAGGTTAAGAACAGTTTCAGGTTAAGAACGGACCTCCAGAACGAATTAAGTTCTTAACCCGAGGTACCACTGTACTGCTGGTCCATTACCCCTAGTACTACTATTATGAGAGGTGCAGGGTAACAATCCAAACCCTCTGCTCATTGATGCTGCAGTGGATTAGGATAAGGCAAAGGCTCTGCTTTGGGAGTGGGGGAAGGATTCCACTGCTGCAGAGGTCCCAGCTGCACCTGCCCAAACTCAGGATGAAGAAGAAGCCGTGTTCTTGCTCGCACTAGCCAACGTAGGGCCCCCAAATGGGGCTTTGTGGGGCAGAGTGGAGCAGAGCTAGCTAAGAATCTGCTGATCCACATCCCTGTGAGGAGCTTGAGTTGGGTCTCTCTGCAGCTGGCACAGCATAGAAGACACCCACCACCATCACTTTCCACTCTGGCCAGGAGGAGCTGGTGGCTAATCTGTCTCTCCATACCTCCCAGCCTCTCATTAAGATCGCACTGTTAAATAATTACCTGCCTCCCTTATTGTGTTAAAAACCTAATTCTGTGCAAATTAATTTCTAGATTAGCTCGTAATATTTAATTCGGCAAAATTTATATGCCACTTGCTTGACAGAATACCTCTGTGCAGTTTCCATAAAACATCTAAAATATTCATATTTTAAAATGCTTCTAAAAGCGAATGTTGATGTAACATTTTAAAAAATCAAAATAGAAATACAACCAGCAATGCTAAAACAACTATGCATTAACAAAATTGCACGCTAAAAATCACATGGCTTGCCAAAACAAAGAGAAAGTTATATAGCAAAGGTTGCCTGCCTAATATTAAAGCACTTGGATAATCAAGGGGTGAGGAGGTAAATAGGACAACTGCTTGCTGGATTTGCACTGAAAAGGAGCAGAGAAGGTGAATAAGGAGGAGACTGGCTGATTGAATGTTATACTGTGCACATGCCTTGCGCACCCATTCACTTTGGGATGGATTTTCGTCAGCTTCTGTTATCCCTGCAAGATCAGGGGCCGACCCAGAAACAGGGAGGTGAAGGCAGAACTTGTAAGAGGACTCCCAGCTCCTTCCTGGCTTGGCACTCCATGTGGCAGCCCAAGAAATGCGCTTTTCTAATCACATCACCTTCCTGGATTTATCGCTTTAATGTTCTCTGGGCCACTGAGCCCTACAGCTGTAAATTAATTTTTTTGAAGTAATACCGGTTTTAAAACTTCCATCTGTTTTAATGAGCTTGGGGGACTCTCCTTGCTTGCATTAGGAACAGGAAAAAGAAAACCCTGCATGCAATTATTTTTGCCTTCTTGGCTTCCATCAGTCTCAGGGACGAAACCTGCAGGACACCCTTCTTGCCCTCTACGAAAGCCTGGCACCTTTGCAGCTGTGCAGCAGGGCACCTTCCGGGCTCCTTCTATGGGGAGCGTAGCCAGAGAGAGAGGACCCTTCTAAGGGTTTAGAACAAACATTAGCTGGTCCCTCGGCAGCCTCCTCAGTCACCTTCCCATTAAGCCAGATCTGCAAGGTAGAATTATGAGGCCGCTAATGAACAGCATCAGTTCAGGCTGCCTAAGGAACTGGATTAGCTGGACGTCTCTTTGAACTGCCTGATTACTGGTGGGAAAACTTCACAGGGGGAGAATTGAGATCTGTATTTGTTGTCCCCCGCCCCAGCCTTCTGCGTCTGCATTGCAATATTTGCTCATGGTATTTTTTCTTTTTAATCAGCAATTAGCCTAATAAGCCACCTTTTCATTGCACGTTCGTAGATTAGCCACTTCAGAGAATACAAAACAAACATTATCCACACACACACGCACAATGTCTGGGGGGGTGGGGGTAAACAAATGAGTAAAGTGAGTCCTCCAACCTCTGGGTTTTTGCCTTTACTTATCACTGCTTGACATTTTTTGGCTCGTCTTTAGCATTTCAAGACATCGGTTTTAACACAGTTCATTCTTTCTTTAGAAGTGAAATATTCTGAAGGATGAATGGGAAATATGAATACGAACCCTTGGGTCACTCAGATCACACAGGGAGGTTATGATGTAGTAGGACCATTTCATACATGGCACATAAGCTATGTCCTGCATGTGTGTTGTGTTCTGCTCCCAAGCCTTCTAGCTTTGCAATCAGAAAACCTATTGGGTTTTCAATGGGTTGAAATCAAGCATTAACTTGATTTCAGTACTAACTTCTCTTTGTGTAGCTTTGTGGTTGGTGTGTATGTGGAATATGGCTTTTTGTCAAATTTGCTCACTGTTCCTTCTGGATGTATATTTGCCAGGCTGGGGGAGGGGAAGATAGTGCAGATGTTATGTGGTAGAAGTAAAAGGAACATGTATTGGAGTGTCTCAGCTATTTTGGGGCAATGAGGGAAGAAGTAGAATTGGCCTGGGGATCCTGGCAGCTAGGCAGAATGGGAAAGTCCCATCACTTACTGTTGGAAAAAAACTGCACAGAACTATCCTTAGCACATACTGGTACAGTGATACCTCGGGTTAAGAACTTAATTCGTTCTGGAGGTCCATTCTTAACCTGAAACTGTTTTTAACCTGAGATACCACTTTAGCTAATGGGGCCTCCCACTGCCACTGTGCAATTTCTGTACTCATCCTGAAGCACAGTTCTTAACCCGAGGTACTATTTCTGGGTTAGCGGAGTCTGTAACCTGAAGCGTCTGTAACCTGAAGCAACTGTAACCCAAGGTACCACTGTACTGTTCAAACCTCCGTAGGGATACAAAAGAGTTTGTTTTCATAAAATCGTGTGTGTGTATCTAATGATAACAAATTGTGCAGTCAGTAACTGCATCCAGTAATTAATAGATGTGATCTCAGACACGAAAATATTTGAACTTTCTACTCACAATGTAAGCTGTGGGTAGTGAAGACAAAAGCTTGGGCCAGTGTGGTGTAGTGGTTAAGAGCGGTAGTCTCGTAATCTGGGGAACCATGTTCGCGTCTCCGCTCCTCCACATGCAGCTGCTGGGTGACCTTGGGCCAGTCACACTTCTTTGAAGTCTCTCAGCCCCACTCACCTCACAGAGTGTTTGTTGTGGGGGAAGAAGGGAAAGGATAATGTTAGCCGCTTTGAGACTCCTTAAAGGGAGTGAAAGGCGGGATATCAAATCCAAACTCTTCTTCTTCTTCTTCAATGCAACTGTATGAATGCAGCCAATGGACAATGAATCCTGGTATTCATGGCTGCTAACTATGGCAATGACCACTGGCTTCCATGGCTTTACAAGGGAATTAGATAAATTCATGGATGAAAAGTTAATCATGGGCAGGACCGGTCCTATCATTAGGCAAAGTGAGGGAACCACCTCAGGTAACAGATTATAGAAGCCCCCGGCTGTTTCTTTCCTAGGCTCTGGGGCCATTCACCTCTGTTGGAGGACAGAACTGCACATTATTATTATTTCTTAGGGGCCAGATTCAACTAACCTGGTGCACTAGCAAAATGATTTGCAATGACTCCCTTACAGAGCTACAATTCCCAGCACCCTTAACACACTACTGTTCCCAAGAGTCTTTATTTGGGGGGAGGGGAGTGCTTCAAATGTATGGTTGTATGCAGCCCTACTTACCATTATATAACCTGGCTGCTTGCCATACAATTTTCATAGCAATGCTATTTTCAAATACTATTATTTGCTTATTTGCAGGTGGTGGTATACTTACTACCTGTCTTAAAAAAATATAGCTCTGTATTTTTAAAAACCCCAAACAAACCATGAACCCATATTTTCCCCCCTTTGATATGAGGACATGTTGCAGCACCATGCTAGAAATGGTAAGGGTGTGGGGGAAATCAAACCTTGATCCAATAAGAAATATTTTCTTCAGAATGAAATTACAGCGATAAAGCCTATTAAAAACATTCCTGGATAATTAATTGGACAAATTTAAATGTATAAAACTCCTGTAGTTCTCATTACGAGAGATGCATTATTATGCACAGCAAAATCCCTAAAGCAGAAACAAATATGTTCATTTGCAACATCCGTACCCCAGGAGATATCAGCCGTCAGGCATTTTGCAGCAAGGCTGGATCATGTAACCTGTCTGAGCTCACACCTGTCTGAGGGATTTGGTCAGTCGACAAGCAACTCAGGACATACAAACACACACCCTGGTTTACTTTTGTCTCTCTCACACGCACCACCCGCCTGTATCCTGCTTCCTGGTCTAGAGGATGTACGTACTCTATTGAAATGATTGCAACCTGGTACATGTAATGAAGAGCCACGTGCAGTAGTCTCAAAGCATCACTGCAGGGCACAGTCAGAAACCATCATTACTAGGCATATTTTAACAAGGCAGCACACGATAAGAGAATGGCACAAAGTCAACCTTTCCTCACACATTACAATCTAGCAAATGTTACTAAGCATTTTACCAGCACCATTATATTTTATGGCATGTTCCTTCAGGGAGTTGCCCCTTATAGTCCCACAACATAATGGGCATCCCTTAAATTATTATTCTTTTGCATTAATTTATAGACCACTTAATGCCGAAATGGGCTTCCAAGTGGTTTACAAGTATAAAAACCAATGACTTCAGCATTAAAATATAAACATCCACAATCAAAAGACATAATAAAACAACCCAAATACAAATAAGATATAGAAGGGAAATTCAACAAAGCACTATGGCAACTGCTCTGTTAGTGCAAGCTTTTCCTCTTGCCAAACAAAATGTTCCCCCTCTCCGCCTCTCACACACAGTTCCGAGGGTTCTCTCTGGGTTTTTTTTGGGGGGGGATAATGGGGGCATGTGGAGGGAGAAGGGAAAGCCCTGTTGCACCAGCAAGGGCCCTTGTGCTGACTTTATCAGAACTTGCTAGTTGAATCCCACCCTAAATGTGATTTAGGTAAAGATAAAGGGACCCCTGACCATTAGGTCCAGTCGCGGATGACTCGGGTTGCGGCGCTCATGTAGCTTTATTGGCCAAGGGAGCCGGCGTATAGCTTCCGGGTCATGTGGCCAGCATGACTAAGCCGCTTCTGGCGAAACAGAGCAGTGCACAGAAACGCCGTTTACCTTCCCGTTGGAGCCGTACCTATTTATGTACTTGCACTTTGTGCTTTCAAACTGCTAGGTTGGCAGGAGCAGGGACTGAGCAACAGGAACTCACCCCGCCACGGGGATTCGAATCGCCGACCTTCTGAGCGGCAAGCCCTAGGCTCTGTGGTTTAACCCATAGTGCTATCTGCTTATTGTGATTTAAAAACACAATAAAAGCAATTCCATCAAAACAACACAGCATTAAAACAGGAGACTCTGGTAGATAGGTCAAGGCAATGCCTATGTAAACAGCTGGGTCCTCAACCAATATAAGCAGGGCCTCTTTTTTTTCTTTTTCCAGCAAGGAGTGCAGTCCATAACACCAGTGCTATTGGTGAAAAAGCCTGGTCTTAAAGCAGGACTTGGCAACATGTGGACTGAGGGTGACATTCAGCCCTCAGGCCTAATCACTTCCCCAAAGGAAGGACTGGTAACCATATTGACATGTTGCTTGTAAGGATCTAGCGGTGCTTGGCATATTACAAACTAAGACGGGTCCTTGCCCTTAAAAGGTATGCATGAGGATGACAAGCCAAGTATATTTGGTAGGGCACAGGCATTTTTGTAGACACATGTGGGATTGCCCTGTAATTCAGTGTGTCAGCCTGTTAAAGGAGCAGAGCAATTTTATTTTTTTTAAGTGGCAGCTCTGTTAACTGGTGCTGCACACGGTGCCCCTGTACTCCCACATTCAGCCCACAGGGTGCTCACTCCTCGGTGCTGTCTGGGGATTCCTCAGACTCCACTCAGAGGTGTGCTGAGAGGCGTTGTGAATTATGAGAGTAATTAGGTACAAGGGAACATAAGAGAAAAAGAGAAGCCAAGATTCAACAGGCAACAATGATGTAGCATTAATTATCCACAGCGATTTGTTGTTTAAAAGTTGAACGTGTATTTCCAAATCATAACCAATGGGTCCAGATTTTCATAACCCCAAAGCTCATGCTCTCTCTGCTGTGATGAGAATGAATCAGCTCAGTGGAGAAGATCCTTTGCATACCTAAGACCTGCACAACCGATGACCCACCAGCAACCATGGAGTATGGCCTGGTAGTTTATTTATGTGTTTAAGACATTTATATACTGTTTAATCACTAGCATTCCTAAGTGGTGCACATAAATAAACCATACAGATAATAAAACAGTAGAAATACATCATAAAACCAAACATAAACTCATACACTTCCCTAAAATGCCTACTGGAATAAAAAAAAAATCTCTGTCATGTACCTGATGTTTGGCAAGGAGGATGCCTATCTAATCACAATTGGGAGGCAGTTCCACAGGCTTGGGGCCATAACACTGAATGCAGTGTTTTACAATAATTCTACAATATCACTAAAAATGATATGTTTAAATATATTACAATTCACCCACCCATACACCTGTTTTTATTATATGAAAAATATGTGTCCAAATCATACTTACTGGATGTCCACAAACTGAGACTGGATTTTCATTGGATGCAAAACTATTATTTTAAAAATGGCCAGACTACAATTTCTATCATGCTGGCTGGGGCTGATGAGAGTTATAGTCCAGAACATCTGGAGGGCAACAGGTTGAGGATGGCTGGTGTAAAAAAAACAACCCCTATCTCAAGCCTACAAGTGAGCACATGACTTTGGTGTCCACATTCCGCATATTGTTGTGCCATGTCATCTTAACCCATGAAGCCACACAACCCAGGCAATGAATGTACTATGCTGAGTATGTGGCTTCCCTCTGAAAATTCTCTGTGGAAAACTATTCTCCTACATCTGAGATTGTGACTAATTGGTTGCTCTCGTTAAGGCAACTGAATTATTATACCTTTCTTGCAGAACAGTATATTATGATTAAAGGAGCTGATCAAAGGTGTGGGTTCCCTCAATATTCACCTTCATTATCTTAATATCTCTGTGAAATAGACCACTAATGATCTATATTGCCATAAAATTCCAGGCATGGTGCATGTGGGTCAATGATTTCGATTGTGCCCCCGCTAGAGAAATCAGGGGTGAATTGACAGAATCTGGAAAAAGTCAAACCCTTTGCTTTTGAAGGCTAGGACTAGATAGATATTCAAATAAAGATATGCAATGGTACGACTTTGCCAGAAGTACACAGTTCCCATCTTGCCAAATGCCCAGCAGGCACAGCTATCTTTCATCCTTGAAAGATAGTTTGACTTTCCAGGTGCACCTGCCAAAATTGCCACTGTTGGAGGGCATCGTTTCTGCTGGGGAAAGTATTTCCTTCAGGGCCCAGAGTGGGGATGTTGTTCATTTGCTCTGTATTTTACAATTTCATAATTTCCGTGTTTTAAAGTCATTCCATTGTTTTTACCCATGTTGCTGTAACCCATACTGCAACCCAAGTTACTGTGACCGTACATCACTATGAGTTTTATGAGTTGGTGGTATGTAAATGCCTGTGGTTGTCTAACTGCCCTGTGAAGAAATCAGTAAAGACCAGGCACCATCTAATCACGGCGGAAGTTTTTTTTTTGCAATCCGATCAGGATTAATGCTGAATAAAGAGCTCTGAAAGAACCGCTAGTAAGGCTGTTCATATGTGATACTCTGTGCTTGTTACAGCCTCTGCACATTTAAACACACACAGCGGGCACATATTAGCTCTTGTAGATGACACTAATAGTAACAACTGACCCTACAATAGGCTTCCCCTGCCAAGCTTGACACCTATGTGGTCATCACTCAATAGAGGTGACAGAGCCAGCAGAATTAAGAGCTTCTTTATAGAGCAGAGTGGCAACTGAGAAAGATAGCAAAACTAATCTGATAGGGAGTAGATTCATCTTGGAGAGTTAGAGGAAGCTGAGGTGGCTGAAACAAAAGCTTTCCATCAGAGGAGTTTCATTTCCAGGCGGCTCTCCTGAGGGCTTGTAACACAGGAAGGAGTCAGCCATGCAGAGTTAGGTAGATAAGTGAGCAACAAGGAACCTCAACACGACAACAGAGGTGTTACTCAAATGCAGCAAAGTGCCAAAAAGAGTCTGCTGGTATTTGAACTAGCAATGGCAGAATGACCCCAGGAGGTAAGCAGCAAATCTCTAGCAAACTCTTTTGTATTATATAGATATAACTGTACTAGGAAGCAGAAGAAACTAGACCAGCTGCAGTTTTTGGCTTCAGTTCTATACCCACTGATGTAGGGGAAAGCTCCACTGAAATCAGTGGGACTTACTTCTGAGTAGAGACATCTGGGATCAAGCCGTGTTGCTGATGAAGTTGAAACGTAACAGGCTGAAAATGTGAATTTTCCCACTTTGCAAATAACTTGATTGTATTGTGAATCATGCTTCCCTGCCCTGAAATTCTGGTCCTGTTCAGAATTAAAGTTGAGGCACATTATGAGCTTCTGTGCCAATTCTGAACTCAATTGGTCTGCATTCAACAGACCTGTCCCCAAGGCTGGTAAGCTACAGTTAGCACAGGCTCAGAAATCTGTTGTTTTAACTTCTTATTTGGATGATTCCAGATTGAAGGTTTATTGTAACATTGATACTGCTCACGCTGAGTTTTCCAAGCTGTCCACAGCCGACTTGATCATGGAAGAAAGAAGGGCTTCCTAGCCAGTCTCAGCTCTTGGACATGATGGTATTGGGGAGAGGTACTTTTTCAAGCAGCTGGGCCCCAAGCCGTTTAGGGCTTTGTATACTTAACACCTTGAATTGGGCATGGTGAGAAATAGGCAACCAATGTAATGGCCTCGGGAGCCATGTTATGTGCTCCCAAGGTGACAATATAATTGTCTACACTATGGTCTTTTACTCCAGCTGCAGTCTCCAAACTGTCTTCATGGGTAGCCCCATGTAGGATGCATTGCAATAGACAAGTATTAAATTAAGTAAAAATGACCCATTATACATCTGCAGTTACCACTGCAGTGTTTGTGTGTATGCATTTTGTCATTTGTGTGGTGATGTTTCCGTGGGTGGTCCCTCTTGTCACATACCTACTTGCATTTGATCCTCACCTGAGCAAAATCTAGCTATTGTTTCTGGCAGCCCATACTGTACAAGCCTACTGCCACCATTTTGGCTGCAGGCAGAAGGCACCTTGGAATTTCAAGAATGCAGTTGAGAGGAGCTATTTTCTCAAAGTCTCAACACACCTGAGGGGTTTCTTTAGAGACTGTAATTGAAGCACATACATCAGGACTTTTTGAAAAATAGTAGTAATATAGAGGTCTTTGGTCAACAGCTCTATGCTACACTTTAAAAAAACCAAACCCTCACACAAATGGAAATGAATGTGTCCCCCACGCCCCACCCAACGTCAAAAGAAATATAAGTCAGTTTTTTTCTATAGTAAAACATGATGACTAGGGGCTGGTAACATTTGCTCTTGTGCTCTACCAGTGGCAACTTTTGTTACAAAGTGTACACATATGGAAATAGTTGTGTGCATGCCCAGAATGAGGAAAAAATAGTGAATGACTGAGGGGAGGAGCTAGAAAATGCAGTGCAGAAACATTCTGTTAAGGTCTGCCCTCTGGTGTGGACAGAAAGCAGTGGAATGCTGGGAACTGACATTTTTGTGGAAAGCACGGAGTTAAGCAACTGCTAAGACAGTTTCAATAGGAGCTCTCCATCACAAGGTCCTTTCAAGTGAAAATATAAATCTGAATTTTGGAGCACTACCAATGAGTTTCTAGATGCGGTCTTGTGGATACCCTGTACTTGGAGAACAGGTACACAGGAATCTGCCCTATCCAGAGTCTGGCCATTGGTTCATCTAACTCAATATTGTATACACTGACTGGCAGAAGCTCTTCAGAGTTATGGAAAGGGGTGTCTCTCAGCCCTACCTGGAGATGAAGAGAATTGAACCTGGAAACTTCTGCCTGCAAAGCAGATGCTCTGTCACTGAGCTGCAAGTGATGAACTACATGCAATTATAATATAGCTACAATATTTGGCACTGTTTAAACAGTGCATAAAAACACCTAGTTAGAAAGCTTCTCCAAAAACCATCTTTTACAAAACCTTAATCTGGAGGCAAATTTCATTTGGCATGTTTTCTTTTAACACAGCAAAACAAGACATTCTAATCGGACAGCAGCTTTATTTATTATTTAATTAGTGACACTGTAATCATATTATATCCTGTTAATTAGATTGTACTGTACATCAGCAACGAAGCCCACATGGCTGTGCCCATTCTGTTTGTTTCAGGCTTTTGGCTTATGTCGGAAGCAAAATCCTTTCTGAAAGTATCAATGAGACAATCTGCTGTTGCTGCTGTTTGGTTACGTTGCTGGAGGGGGGGAGGCGTTGTAGGTGTTGACCTATATTCATAAACATTACAAAGTTGGCTCAGTTCACAAGTAGAACTCTTTATTTGCTGGTTGTTGGGGTGTGTGTTTTTTTACTCCATTTCTCCCATGCAATTCATCTGTCTTCCACCTGGATTTATATATGCCACAGACAAAATAAAGCCCCCAGCACCTGTAGTGTATGGATGGCTGCTGCTGCTGCTTGTTGGCACAAGTTTGCTTTTTTTAAAAAAAAAAGTTGCTAGAGCCAGGAAAATTCTTATCTTTGATTGCCAGTACTTTTTGTGTGAGTAGCAAAAGGTTAAGTTTAAATCTCACTGCTGAAATACGTCGCATGCATATAAATCCTGCCTGCCCTAGAAAACAGTATGTTCTAAATATAAAACTCTGGTATTTGTTTTGCTTTGTTCTGGGCTTCTCTTTCTATTGCTTTCTCAAGCAATGTGGTCTCCCTCCAGTGGCAAAAACAGATCTAATTATATTCCCATTCCCGTGAACCAAAGACACTGTCAGGCTGATACACAACAGCTAAAAATAGAGCTATTATGTATTGAAGATGGGGGAAGCGTTCTCCCTTGCTTCGCCCTTAGCATCCTGTTACACCGGTTATCACTTGCTGTACTCAATACTCACCATACAAAGATCTGAGACCACTTTCTCTCCCTGCCAGAGCAAATGTCCCTTAAAACAGGGGATCAAAACACCAGCAGAGATTTCAGGTACTAGAATTCAGACCAGAACTGGAACAGAAAGCTATTATAATAGATGGGAGAACACCACCTGGTGCTTTCCTTGCTTTAAAGCAACAGCAGCACTGTCACAATCAGTGAGCTGATGGCACCCACAGAAAAGGGGGCTTTCTCTCCCCACTTAAACCTCAGTGCAATAGTTGCTGGTGAATGTTGGAAAGGAGCTATGCTGTTGACATCACTGGCTCACTTTCCAAAGAAAGGACACGGTCAAGCAGAGAAGAAAAAGAGAAGTGTCCTATGGCACCTTAAAGGGGAACAAATTTATTGTGGCATAAGCTTTTGTGGACTACAATCCAGTTCATCAGATGCATAAATCATTTGTTGGTTTTTAAGGAGCCACGTGACTTTTTATTCTTTTTGCAACACCACAAACTAACCAAAGCAACCCCTCTAGAAAAAAGAGACTGCCGTCCTTTTAAACAAGGGACAAGTAGTGATTAAATGTGCAAAAAGTATACAGAACAGCAATGCCTTTGTACCTTAACTTCAATTATGGTTTGCTTGCTGAAGAAAAAGACTGGGATTTCTTTCCCATATAGTAGCCACAAGGCTCATCAAGAAGGTGCATTTATTGAGCATTCATCCTGATTTGCTTACATGGTGGTTAAATTGTATCTGCTTTTTATTGAGCAGTTCTTCAAAGGAAGGTTATACAAGAAAGAGCATTCACCCTGATTTGCTTGTGGGGTAATGGCACGTCTTCCTGTTAAGTCATTTGTCCACCCCATACTTTTCAATAAATTTCCACATCATTTTCCAAAACACAAAAAGGTCTGATTTCTTTAAAAGTGGATTTGTGTGCTAGGGTGTAAGAACCCTTTAATCTGCTTTAATTGTGCAAACCTAAAGTTGTTATGTTATGTGCCTGAGTCCCTCCTGCAAAATACTGACAGTCCAGGGGTGCCCAAGGCAAGCAACTGCTTTTGTATGTTAAGCCCACAGCACTAAAACAAGGTGTCCAATCAAAACCCTTTACACCAGGCATGGCCAAACTCAGCCCTCCAGACGTTTTGGGACTACAAATCCCATCATTCCTGACCACTGGTCCTGTTAGCTAGGGATCATGGGAGTTGTAGTCCCAAAACATCTGTAGGGTTGAGTTTGGCCATGTCTGCTTTACACAGTGAGGCTCCCAAACCAGGTGTTTCTGCTGTGGCCATTAAGAGATCTAGAGAAGGGGCTGATGTTCTTCCATCCTGAGAAACTCAGGCACTCTGATTGCTCCTCTTCCTTTGCTACCTCCTGTGTAAAGGACCCCAAGCCCTGCTCACCAGAGAGAGTGGGCTCTGGGGTGAAACATGCAGACCATTCCCACCTGTGAAGCAATTGAACAGAAACTACAAAACCTGTTTCTGAGGCCCATATTCATAGAATTGTAGAACTGTAGAGTTTGAAGGGACCCTGAGGATTATCTAGTTTAATGCTCTGCAATGTAGGAATATGCAACTGTCCCATATGGGGACAGAACTTGCAGCCTTGGCTTTATCAGCACCACACTCTAACCAACTGAGCTATCCAGCAATGGAAAGGCTCTCTTTCTGTTATTTGTATACATGCAATCTAAAATTTGGCTGGTTACTTCAATCATTTGAGATGCAGCGACACTTTCTTTAATAGCTTCCCTACTCTCCTGTTTCTCAGGCATATGATCTAAGAGCGTCCCAAGTTCCCTTGCTTAGCAACTCATTTTTGGACCTGTCACAAGGTTCTCAAAGCCTTCCTTTCTACCTTTCAGGTTCTGCCTTTTATCATGCTCCTGTTTTTCAGTCCATTCCCTCCTTCCTACATCTGGTCTCTACTGTATCTGTTAGCTTCACTACTTTGACGCAGAGTTGGTGTTTGCTTGTGGGCTTCTCGTAGGCATCTGATTGGCTACTGAGGGAACAGGACGCTGGACTAGATGGGCCTTTGATCTAATCCAGCAAGGCTCTTCGTATGCTCTTAGGACCAGTAAAACAAACAAACCTGAGCAATTGGCTGGCGAGTAAATATTGACACAGTAATATGCAAGTCAGTTCAATGTGTTTGTTTCTTATGGCAGTAGCAAAGAGTGCATACACCAGTTATAATTTTGCAAATCTTCTATATGACATCACTGCTCCAGTGCTAGATCACATGGAGATCATCATGATCACTGCTACTCTGAGAACTGCTTGTGTGATTTGCTGTCTGCTTCCTCCTGAACCCCGTGTTTTCTATTCACAGATACTTGCAGTTCTAAAGCCTGCCCAAAAGGATAAGTTTGGCCATGCACTTTAATTGGGAAGGTAGGGCTGAAAGCTCCCTGGAAAAAGTTGCAGGGCAAAGGGTGTGTACTCCTAAATGATATGTGGTTGGGTGTTGAGGAAGTAGGAGGGACTGTCACTGCTATCAGATATTCCTGTGATGCAAAGAAAAAGTGAAGCAGCCACATTTCTATTTATACACTGCTCTTCCTCTCACAGAGTACAGAATGGTGCACAAAATGGTAAAATACAATAGAGCAATAATAATGAAAACTATCTATTATAACAACGCAACTAAATAACAGGCAAGACATGAAGCATGGTATCAGCAGTATGACCATAATCTGTACAGTTACAGATAGGTAGCTGTGTTGGTCTGCCATAGTCAAAATAAAAAAATTCCTTCCAGTAGCACCTTAAAGACCAACTAAGTTAGTTCTTGGTATGAGCTTTCGTGTGCATGCACACGAAGAAGTGGTATCTGAAGAAGTGTGCATGCACACGAAAGCTCATACCAAGAACTAACTTAGTTGGTCTTTAAGGTGCTACTGGAAGGAATTTTTTCATAATCTGTACAGTATTTGTACCTGAAACTTGCATGAATAGATGTGTCATTGGTTGCAACCTAAAACTTAACAGTGTGGAGGCTAGCCATATTTTCCACAGATGAGGTGCTGCCACTGAGAAGGCCCTACCTCTTATCACCAACATCCACATGACTTAATATTTTACTATGGTCAAATTGACAATTTGCCTGGTTAATTGACTGATATACCAACTTTACTTTTAGGATCCTCAGCTCTCAGCCTCCTTACCTGCTGAGTATCTCTGCAAATGAATTCTCCCACGTCAATCCTTTGCGAGATGCTTTTCAGTCAACTTGGTCCTTCACAGATGCTGCATTGTTGGCAGCTTTCTGTGAGATCTTAGAATGTTTGTGAGAAATGAAGCCCAGCCGAAGCCCAGGGGTGGAGTGATGCAGGCAACAAGCAACTGCTTTAGCCCATTTTATACTGATTTTATCGTTTAAAGCTGGACACTCAATAATGCAGATTTTTCTTTTTTGCCTTTGCAACTTTGGAGTCACCATCTTATTTTGATGTAGGTGTCTATTTTTGTGTACCGCTTGTGTGTTTAAAAGATTGTTTGTTCATACTTACGGGTCAAGTGAGGAATGGAACCAAATTTATGTTATTGAGACTTTGCTGCTTATTAATTAATATGAAGCAAAAGGGCTTCTGGCAATAATTTACATCCCACTTAACAAGTTTAGGTTCTTGATGCAAAAGCAGCTAGGAGTTTGAACCTATGGATGCAACTTGAGATATCCACGCATTTCCATAAAACAGGGAGACACAGCATGATCTGATGCACTTCCACAAGGCTAGATTTACACACTGGATCTAATAAATTTCCAACAGAATTCTCCTTACATGCTTGCCTGGGTCATACAGAATCCATAGCATAGGGTGCATTCCATTGCAGGTGCATTTCCCTCCCTTCCTTACAACTGTTACTAAACATGCCAAGCAATTCACAGTGATGTATTGGTGTGCGGGGACGCGCACGCACACACACACACACACACACACATGCACAGCCTGTCTGGCACTGGCACATCCTGCATTGGCAAGCTCAGTTTGTTTTTGTTTTACTAGCTGTTCTTGCAGCCCTCTGGGGATCTCAGATGGGAGTTAGTTTCCTTTCTCAGCAATGGTAGGTTTTGAAATTAGATTTGTCTGGTGTCAGGCTGTGATCCTGATCTTTCTATTGAGGTGCGAGGGGACATTTAACTAGCCACTAAACTGTAAGGGATAGGAACTCTTGTAAACAACAGACTATGGGGAAAAAACAGCCAAAGCAATTGGTTGGCTGTCAGGCAGGATAACAGAATGTTGGGGAGCATGCTGTCATTATCTCCCCCGCCCCATATATTTTATTTTGACATCACAAAAGCTTGTCTGCATGTTTGGAAACTTCAGCTAAGCGTGCTGTGGGCTGGTTTGTTTTGCATCAATAACTCTGGGCTTTGAATTTGCATGGGTGTTGTTTTTAACACAGCCCCCCCCCCTGTCCAAATCCACCATATCACAGGTCACATCTGTCTCTGTGGCCATTGTTTTGTGGTGCTGCTATGGCACAGAAGCATGGATGCAACCCTTCACAGTGCCACCATAGTACAAAAATATGGATTGAAGGCAGTTTCCTATGAATCTTCTTGATTTTTTTATTCAGGTTCCTACCACAGCTCCCAACAAATCAGAACCTCTCCATGTTCACAGTCTGCACCATGAACATTACTGCTGCCATAGTGCAATATTATTGATCTGTTTTTGCACACAGCAAAGCTGTCAAGTGCACATGCCATATTATGCTGCCGTTCATGGGCACGGATGTGATCTCTTGTGTGGTAATTTAAAAATATGTACATTTGTGAGGGATGCTTTAAGGTCCTTTTTTATGAAGATGATGATGCAGTCGGTGGGTACAGATAGGATCTGTTGGAATTCCATAGAAAAACACAGACGACACATGTCCTGTGGCATCCCCCAGATCTCTGACATTTGCAGGGCAGTCTGTACGCACCAATGTAGGCTTTAATTTGATGCTCGGGTGGGGAAGGAATTTTGTGTAAAAACTAAACAAATTCATTCGTTTTCATTCAGAGGAGCCGACTTGTAACCCGCCCTCCTTCAAAATCTTTCAAAACAGCAGCGCCAGGTTTCTGCAGAGCTAAAAATAACAACAGCAATATACTGAAGCAGATGCAATTCAAACGCAGGCTAGTCGAGTATTATGCATATAGATACCGGTAGATAGATAGATAGATAGATAGATAGATAGATAGAAACAAACAGCCCCCAGTGCTATGTTTTCCCGTGCAAAATTCCCACAGCAAAATTCCCCATCATTTTCATTCCAAGCCTGTGCTTTTTTTCCACCTGCAACGCGGACGGACCGTATCTGATAGCTCCCTCCGTGCAGATTAGGTAACACACAAGATGGACGGAGGAGAAAGGCAGGCAGGCAAGCGGTGGGGGGGGGGGAGCGCGCGGCGAGCAACAGGGAAAGGCATCAGCTCCGGCTCTGAGGCGGACGAGATGAGAGCGAGGGAAAGGCGGAGCTGCGGGACTCCTGCCGTCACGCCATTGGCTCTCCTCCCCGCCTCATTTGCATGTCTCAGAGCTTTCTTTTATGCCTGTTCCCCCCAACCACCACGTGACTTGAGCGGCGGACGAGACTTCCTGTTTGAGGTTGGGGAGGGGAAGAGGGAGTAACTCTCGCGTCTCCCTGCCCCCTCCCCCCCCCGCGCTCCGTTGTGGTCTCGCGCTGCCTGCCTGGCGGGGCTCTTGTCAGTTAGTAACAAAATGGCTGCGGTGGCAGCAGCTCTGCTCCTGAAGCGGAGGACAGAGGCGGCGGCGGTGGTGGTGCAGGCGGCTGCTGCTACTGCTGCGAGGAGGAGCGGGGGGCCGGCCCGGCAGCATCACTGAGCTCGGCGGCATCGCCTGTCCCGCCAGCGGCTCAACCCCCTTCCCCTCCGAGCGAAAGCTCCGTCCGAGGAGCCGCTCCTGCTGCCTCCACAAATCCCCCGTATCTCTCCCCCCCCCCCCGAGAACCTCTCTCTCTCTTGAGTCCCTGTGGAGGGGAAGGAGAGCGAGCGAGCGAGCCTGCTGGATCCTGCTACTGATTGGGTGGATCCCACTGGGAGAGAGCCTGACGGACCTCCTTATGAGAAACTCAACGGCTGGATCGCCCTGGGATCCGTGGATCCTGACCCTGTGAGAAAGAAAGAGACTGGATTTCGCCTTCTTTTCTGCATCCACCTATGTTTGGCATAGCTGGGTGGATCCCCATGAGAGAGACTGGTGGACCCCCTCGTCAGCAAGAAGCTTATCTCCTGGATCCTTTTAGGATCCCTGTCTATCAGAGAGACTGCTGGACCTCCCTTCCTTGGATCCACATATGAAAGGCACAGCTGGTGGATTTCGCTGGCATCTGTGGATCCTTGCCTTCTGAGACACTGCCTGGATTGCTCTCCCCCTTGGATCTGCCTGAGAGAGACTGCTAGATCCTTTTCCTGCTTGTGTTCCACGTCTCTCCTCCCTTTTTAGAGAGACGGTACTGGGTACTTCTTGTTTGGATGTGAGACTCTTCTGGATCCCCCGTGGCTCCTTTTTGTTTTTCCTAAGCTATTCCCTTATACACTTATGGATGGGTACAATTTTCTCCATTTTAATTTGCACTTTTGAAAACAAAATATTCAGATGCTCATCCATATAAACTGAGAATCTCCCAAACACATATTTTTTAAAAGCTGTGTTCTGATCAATTAGAAAGCATAACATTTTCCACTCTCTCACATCCCAACAGTTCATTTTTGCTGCAACCACGTACATTTAATTTTAGAACAAAATTCCGTGTGCAAAACTCTAGCTGGGGACTCATAACTGCTAGTTCTGCTTCACTGGAAATAAAAAAGATATTTTAAAAAAGGACCTGCATCTGCTGCACTTCTCTGGGCTGGAATCAAACTGGAGCTTTTAGCTCTTCTACTTGGATACTGTTGATTTCTTGTCTGGTTTCCCCAACCCCCTCCCTCCTCCTTTGTGGCAGGTTATTTTTGGTGGGGTTTTTTTTATTGGAACGGGCATAAATATTAAAAAAAAAAATCCAACAACTGACTTTCTTGGCCGTGTGAGATTTTTTTCATATTCAGCGTGAAAAAATACGGGTACTTTTTGTAAGAAAAAGCATTAAAGAAAGAAAGGAGCACGCTAGTGAAACTCCCAGACGCCAGACAAAATATTCACTTGTTCTTTTTCAAGGAGACTGAGTCGAAAGCTGCCAAAGAGCCCCAGAAGGAAACGAAGCAAAGGTAAGAGGAGGGCCATTCCCTTCTCTTAATTGGGAGGCAGGGAAAGTTAAAAATGTAAAAGACCTTTTAAGTAGTTCAGTGCATGCGGCTCCCCATGCCATAAGTACAGAACAGAGCTGTTTTCTGTAGTGTGCTTTTTAAAATAAAAATAGAAATTGTGTTGTAGTTAGTAAAATAATAAATCTATGAAGTGCTTTCTAATAATAAGCTATTATATTCAAAGACTTAAATAGACTTGGATGCCAGCTTTAAAAACTTCAGTATTTATCAGGCATATTTTGCATGTAGTTCCTTGTCCCTGCAAAAAGATCCCACACCATATCATGCACATGAGAAAATATAGAAAAGATAATAAATTATGGAACAGAATTAATCTTACATTATTTTAGTGTGTGCATGCTGTTGATAGCATCTCACATTACCATGTGATGCAATGTTTGGAAAATAGTGATAATTAGCCTTGGCAATTTGTCTTGGTTTAAGTGTAGCTAGAATGGAAAAGCTGATTGAATGTAACCAACTGGAGAAAACTTGAACTTCATCCTTGATTGCCTACAGTCAAGTATAAAAAGATGACTGGATCTTTTTTTCAGTGTTTCTTTAGAATGTAGGCTTCTTTTGTGTCTATATTAAGTTCTTTGCTGGAGTAAAATATTTTAGCATATTTTTGTGTCACCAGTTTTTCCTTTTATGGTAGCAATGATTAATGGAGCAAACCATCAGTTACTAAAGTATCGGGGTCAAAGTAGCATTTCAGTGTGTACAAAATTCTGCCTGTGCAAATTTTATTATTTAAGTATTTGGAAAACCCTCTGCTTCATTTGCTTCAAAGCCTAAACTTGGAAGTGCAGTAGTCCATGCACAGAAGGTTGCTATGTTTTCAAAATATAGAAAATGTTATCTGTGGCTCACTTAATACAGAATGCCTTGGTAGATATTTTAGTTAGTCGCTTTATAAAGATCAGTCTTTAATTTTAGTTTAATGTCCTCTGTTGGAGAGTTTTTCTCCATTTAAACTCTGTGTGTAATAGGGACAACCCATTGTTTTGTTTTCTAAGTCAGGGTAGACCTATCTACTCTGTAAATAAGGTAGTGGTGTTCATTAATTTCAATGATTCTACTCTGAATAGGATTAGCATTGGTGACCACCCAATAGTTCCATTGTAATTTTGGCACATGTTTATAATATCAACTCCTTCTTAGAGATATTGAAATGTGGGTGAGAGAGAAACCAAAATCCTGGCTGAATTGGAATATATAAGAACAAGTAATTGTCACTTATTTTAGTGAACCTCATTGGATGCATCAAATTGTATGGGTAAATTGTTGAGATGCAGCAGATAAACACTTAGCAATACAGACATAAGAACACATAAGGAAGAAAGAAGAAGACAGCTGCAATAAACTATATACAGTATATGTTTTTAAGAGCCCATAATATATCGTTATGATTTCTACGTAGTGAGACTCACTTTTGACTTGTTTTTCTATGTTTTGTGTAGCTGTCAAGACACACATTTAGTAATTATTTAATTTTCCTCATAATCCAGATAGAGTTGAACAGTTTGTCAATGGGTAAAGCTTATGATTTAATCTTTCCCCCATAGCTGGTTATTGGAATTTCCAGTCATCATCTGACACCCTCTTCCTTCTACCCTTTCTGGCTACTGATACCTAACTGTGAACTCTGATACCAAACAGTGTATCAGAAATATTTAATATTCCCTTCACAGCTACAGGCATGTTTTATTCATACAGTTATTTTACTGTTATCTGGTATTATCAATTTTCTGTGCAAGCATTTGGTAACTTTCAGTTTTCTGAATATCTTTCGCAGATACCTTTTGGTAGAAAAGGTGGGAAAGACTATTTTTTTTTGTTTTGTTTTTTTAAAAAACCACTTGTGCCTTTTCTATTGTTTTTTTAAACTTTTGGTAGTTGGTTATAGATTTTAAATGCAATTTTTACTTACCTGATGATAGTTTGATGTCCTAGACCATTAGTAGTGGCAAGTTATGATGCTTTCTACTTTTGTCACCTGGGACATGCATGGATTAGTAAATAAGGTACATTATGAAAGAGAGAATCCTACTAATGCCGTAACCAAAGCAATTATGATGCATTCTGTGAATTCCTTGTCAGAGATGCTTCCATTGTAAAACTGACTATTGCACTGATCAAAAATGAAATGGGCTGAGTGAGCACTAGGACTCATAAAGATAGCCCTTTCAGTGCATAGGTGGGAAAACCCAACATGTTTTCTACTATCCATGCATTCTGAAAGAGAAAATGTGCAAATGACAGGAATGGAAACTTGAGTTCATGGTGAATAATGCAATGAAAAACCTTAACCTAGCATGCGGCAGCTGTGAAAAAAGCAGATTGCATGCAAGGGATCATGCCTTTACAATATATGGTGTGACCACATTTGGCATTCTGTGTACGGATTTGGTTGCTGCTTCTCAAAACGATGTTGTAGAGCTGGTAAAAGGGTAGCAAGCAAAATTATCTGGAGGCTGGTGTGGAGAAACTGGACTGAGAAGTATCTTCTTCATACTATAAGTATGGGGGGGTCATCCTATAAAGTTGAATGGTGGGAAATTGAGGATAGACAAAAGGTAGCACTTCTTCAGACAGTGCATAGTTAAAGCTATAGAATCTGCTTCCACAAGATCTGCTGATGGCCAACTTAGATGACTTTAAAAGGGAACTAGATGAATTTATAAAGGGTAAGGCTATCAATGGCTGCTAGTCATGATGGCTATATGCTACCTCTAGGATTAGAGACAGATTACCCCTGAATACTAATTGTTGGGAAACAGTGGGAGAGGGCTATCTTCCTCATGTCCTGCTTGTGTGCTTCTCATAGGTTGGTTATTTAGGAAATGGGATGCTGGACTAGATAGGTAGGCCTTTGGTCTTATATAGCAAGGCTCTTCTTATGTCAACAAGCAGGCCATAAAACACTTTAATAGTGCAGTCTTATGCATGTTTACTTTTATACTTCAGTCACATTGATTACTACAAGGGAAGTGAGTATAGGATTACAGATGAAAAGCACGATATTAATCCACATGGGGTTTATTTTTGTGTCCTTACACAGTGTGATTAACTGTTGAATCTTCGATACCTCATGTATTTCTAAATAGTATGCCAGTATTAGTTTGTTCTTCAGCTCTGTGGGTGTTAGCTCATCAAGGGCAGGTGTCCTAAGCCATCAGTCTGAAACTATGGTGTATCCTTTTTCTGATTGGACTGTTGGTCATGTCTTTGGGAAATGCATATCACATTCTTCTAGAATAGGTAGTGAAAGCTAATACTATACAGTGGGAGAGATGAAAGACAAAGAAATGGGCCATATACTTATCATATGTTGACCAACATATTAGACACTTGTCTAATAAGATCACTAGCTAGTATTTCCTGGTGGTGACCCTCATATTAGGCTCCTTCAACATATATTCTACAGTAACAGCAAAAGGGATCTTCACTTTGAAAATAATTTCCAGACTAACCACCTGAAGGCTAGACTCCATGTATTGTTTGGAAGAGGTCCTTTAATCACTTTAACCTAGCAGTAGTATTTTGCCCTGTTGCTAAGAAGGAATGGGGTTTTATAATTACTTTTGTGATTCTTGATTTATTCCTGAAGTTGGACTAGATGTATGCTTTTGGTGATGGTTATTAGCCCTCTTGGGCAGCCACAATATTAGGATGGTAATTAAACATTTTAACATTTTGTACTATTTTAAATATTAAATTCCTTTGATATTCATTATATCATAAAAAATCACATGATCACTGTAGAAGAATCATATGCCCAGCAACAGAGGTTGTGTGCGATTTTGTTATCATCTTTTAGTCAGACATTTTAGCAAGGTGTAACACTCCATCATCAGAATAAATAGTATCCCAAACTCTTGTTTGAAGGCATTACAAAACCTTTTGTATGTGAAAATAGTCAATCTAGGAAAGAATAAACATTTTTGAGTCTGTTTCTCTGTACTTCTATTTTAAAATGCAAACAGATTTCCATGTGTAGGGAATTCGGTTTTATTTATAAGCAAAATGGTTGCCATAGTGATTGCCAGTTTTGGAACACTTATAAATCTAAAATGTAGCCTTTAGAGATATACCTACTAAAACATCAACATGAAAATTTTTTGGCACTCAGAATCTTAATGGCATAAAAATAAAGCCGCCGTGTGTGCGAGAATGGATAATACTTTTAAATTACATTTAGTTGTTCTATGCAGCTGGTCTTGTAGAGATAAATATGCACTTTTCCCAATGCTGTCATCTGGCTCCTTTCCAAAACAAGCTGGAGGAAGAGGTCAGGGGTGGGGCAGACTTCTACTTCAGCAAAGGAAGGCTTTCAGATGGAAAGAATTGCTAGAGAAAGTCCCTATGAGAACACTGCAGACTTAAAGCTTAGCTCCCACCCCGTTTCTATTCACACAGGGGTATATGTTAATTTATTCGCTTTTTGAAATCTGTTACAATATTTCAGACAAAATCATTTCAAATATGTACATCAATACACATTCGTTAATCTGCTAAGTTTTTCCATCTATTATGAACTATAGAAGGTTGTTGCTTTGTTGTATGACTAGGATTCTCATCCTTTACCTTGTAAGCTATTTTTGGCTTGTTTTATTTATTGTTTATTTTTAGAACCCGTTTAAAATTCAGATTACAAGATAATGTCATATTTGGAATATTTCTCCCCTTGTCTTGAAGCTGCAGGAAGGAGTTCATCAGGCCATTTAGTAGTAGAGATGAATGATAAGAAACCTCTTATGTGCCCGGTGATGATGTAGTCTAGCCAATTTTGTATCAGCTGTTACCTTCTGGTGGTAATGGGTAGAGGTTTTCAGTAGCTTTATAAAGACATCAGCCAGGTCAAAAGAATTTAAAAACCCAATATATTTTCCTGAATTGCAATACGCTATGGCAATAACAAATTTAATTACAAAACTGGCTTTCAATTGTTCATAATCTTTGTATTTAGAGGATAAATATAGCAAGTTGTGGAAACAGATTAGTCATACCTGCTGTCTTCTATCCTGTAGCCCATTCAGAAACATTCTAAATTGAAGACTGTTGCATTGTTGGCTGTGGAGCTTGCTTTAAAGTATGCATGCACTGGCTAAGATCGAGAGAGCTCCCATTTATGTGTACAAAGCAGTTGTGCATATGCAGAAGGAGGTGACCATAAAAAAAATATTTCTGGTGGCATCTTCTCATTGCTCATGGGATTCTGCTCCAGAGAACTTGTGATCATTGTGGTGGGTACAGAGGGCTGCTGGAGAGCAAAGCTAAAAGTTGTGCATGGGTGCATGATATTCTGGATGTTGACTCATATTGTGAGTTAAAAGCAAACTTATCAGTTGTAAACATTTCCACTCAGAAATATAGAGTACACAAACAGCTTCACTCTCAAGTAAAAAACAATGTGTATTTTATGAGATTTTTTTTTAATGGTCGCTTATTTCTTTAATCTCGTTAAGCCTTCTATAATTCTAGCCTGTTTTTCCCTTGCTCTCTCTGTGGAAACCTATTATGAACTGTGCCACATGTCAGCATGTGATTGCTTGATTTTTATTTTTTAAATATATTTACTTCAATACTCTGGTTTCTCTTCAGATCGTATAAATCTTTCGCCTTTTACTTCAATAACATTCCTCCTGAATGTTCATTTGGGTGTGGTTTTTTTATTTTAAGAATAGATGCAACCCATGCACAAACTTTGACCCACGAAACATAAAGTGTCTGAGACAGTAAAGGCTAGTTACCAGAGCCCCTCTTGTTATATTTTACAGCTGTGGAGGGCTTAAGAGAGTGAAAGCAGTATCTGTGCTACAGAAGTGATGTTTTATGGCTGGCTGCCCAGATTGTCTAGCTTTGCACACAGCTCTGCAGTTTGTCTTCAGAGGGCTGGAGAGGTGGAATGTATTCTTAATAAACAGCCTCATCTCTGCAGAATTGCATTTCCCTATTTCAAAAAGGGGTCCTTTTTCCAATCTTCATTTTTATTTAAAAAGTTGCAGTTTTACTACCTAATATTAAATTTTGTTTTAAAACTGGCTGGATTACCATTGCTTAAATATCGTTTTAGAAAGACTGCTCTCTGAAAAAATGTTAGTTCCACCCCCCTCCCCCTCCGAATAAGATTCCTAATTGGTTTGAATAGCCCTAAAAACAATATTGTTGTAATTGCCACCTTGCTATAACTGCCAGGACAGTAACCCCTTCTTCTCCATCTGCCTTGCTCCTGTGACATATTGTAGTCAAGGAGAATCATGCACATGGCACACCAATATTTCTATAGCAGTCTTTTGTTGGTAAATGTCTGCTGACCTCTCCTCCCTTGTGTCTGATCATGGTGGTTGTCTCTCTCTCACCCCAGTCCTTAAGTTGGTATTTCCTGATATATTCAGAGCTGAATTTATTTTATTTTAGAGGGGGTTCTTCAGGAACAAAAGCAAAAGTAAAATTGGCTGCATTCACTTGGTGCCCTTGTACAAGTTAAGGACTTTTGATCCATCAGGAGGTGCGCAATAATAGGAAGGGAGCAGATTGCCATTCCCCCCTCCCTCTCAACCTTTAGTACCCTGCCCTGAAAATCAGTTAAGAAGGCTCTCCTCCAGAACAGATTTTCTGTTGGATGCAGGTGGGTGTTGTTGCTTTTTAATAAAAAAAGCAGAATTAAAAAAGCAGCGGGAGGCCCCATTATTTAACGTGGTATCTCAGGTTAAGAATGGTTTCAGGTTAAGAAAAGACCTCTGGAATGAATTCAGTTCTTAACCAGAGGTACCACTGTACTCTGTTTTCGCTGTATATTTAGCATGAGTTGTTTTTGTGAAAGGAATGGGAAGGAAAGAGGAAAGCAAGTTTGGGAGCAGTTGCTGCTCCACTGGTCAATGGATGGGGCCAAGTTGGTGGTCTTCCTCAGAGGCAGGAAGTGTGGTTTCCCAGTGGCCCTTGGTGCCATGACTGATGGCAGACATCATTGGTAAATCAGTTCAAACTTAGGTTCTGCGTTAGAACTGCATATAATAATGGCAGACTGCAATGGAAAAGTGGTATAGGAACCCAGCTTTATGCTCTCCTGGTTTCACTATTCTATACATCTTCGTCTAGAACCAGACGAAGGGGATTGTCCCTCTTCCACACCAACGCTAGTAAAGCAGCTTCTCAACTAGATTAGGATAAGAAGTTTCAAACACATCTGTACAGTGAGGTGTACTATAATTCTTAAATAATGTATGTTATAGGTTGTTTTGATAATTCAGTATAGAGGCTGTTAAACTGTGGAATTAAAACTGCAGCTTTTAAGTGCTACTTTAATCAAAAGAAAACAAAAGGGCAGTATTACGTAGAAACAAGAAGGCTTAATAGAAATAAAGAGGATTATGAAGCAATTTAAGCATTACAACTTCAGATGGCATCAAGGTTGGATGGTATGCTAATCAGTTTTGGCTTTTTACCAGGTAAAATGATGGGTTTATAACCTTTAAGGGCTCAGCTTTCTCATTAAAAGAAAAACTTTGACAAACATGCACTACAGGTGGAATCCAACATTGTTTAAGTTGGTCTCTGTGTTCTCCCCAAATTTCTTTGGAGGGTTCCCCCAATCATCTGGAGAATATTTTGAGTGCACATGGAATATTGCATGGGGGAAGAGAAGAAGGTAAAGTCCTGTTGTGCAGGTTGGTTCATTCTACTTATGAATGGACAGTGTTGGATATAAGCCTGTATTGGCGTTATTGTATTTGGGCATGTATTGATAATGAGCTTAGAAAGGTAGTAGTAAATGAAAAATGATGTAAAACTGCACTGTGTGTAATATTTATGTCTTAAGATAATGAATGTCTCTCTATTTGGCTTGATAGGTTGCCATGAAAGCTGTACCTTTGGAAACTAGCAGATTTGAATATAATTAGAGACAAATTACTTTACAAAAACATCAATACAGAATAAAAAGCCCTCCTCTGTACTAATGTTTTTGTATAGTCATTTTTTTCTAATTACATTTTTCAAAGGCACAGATAATACAATACCACAAATGTTTCTGCTAGCCTGTGACCATTTCATTAAATTTGTAAAGTACAAGTGTACTAGAATGCTCCATCTACAGCCTGAAACATAGTTTTCATTGTTTCTTTCTGAATACACGTGCAGTAATAATAATGGTTGGCATTCAGTCACCCGTTTTTCCAAAGACAGTTGCTTGCATTGCATCAGAGGCTTTAGGGATGGCTTGTTGGCATGTACAACCACTGTTCTAAGAGGGAATTGGAAAACTGCTGTATGCACAGTTTTGGATTGAATATCTTATTTTAAAGCGCTCAAATTGAAGCAGTGTGATTCAAATGAACCTTATTTCATATCAGTGGGGATGTAAGCAAATGCCTGATGAAATCCATGGCCTTGAAATCACAACTTAAATGTAAATATTGCTTCTCCTTTTTTGACTGATAGCATTGTGTTGGTAATGTGCACTTTGTAGTGGTATGGTACATATGCTCCCAATGTAGAGTTTGCCACTCTTGGAATGATACCAATATAGAACTTTTAATTTATTTTTCTACTGGTTCTAGTTGTAAAAACGTACGGCAGTAATGTAGAAGAAGAGTTTGGATTTGATATCCCGCCTTTCACTCCCTTTAAGGAGTCTCAAAGCGGCTCACATTCTCCTTTCCCTTCCTCCCCCACAACAAACACTCTGTGAGGTGTGTGGGGCTGAGAGACTTCACAGAAGTGTGACTGGCCCAAGGTCACCCAGCAGCTGCATGTGGAGGAGCGGAGACGCGAACCCAGTTCCCCAGATTGCAAGACTACCGCTCTTAACCACTACACCACACTGGCTCTCATGTACAGTGGTACCTCAGGTTACATACGCTTCAGGTTACATACGCTTCAGGTTACAGGCTCCGCTAACCCAGAAATAGTGCTTCAGTTTAAGAACTTTGCTTCAGGATGAGAACAGAAATCGTGCTCTGGCGGCACGGCAGCAGCAGGAGGCCCCTTAGCTAAAGTGGTGCTTCAGGTTAAGAACAGTTTCAGGTTAAGTTCAGACCTCCGGAACGAATTAAGTACTTAACCCGAGGTACCACTGTATTATGGTACACTATGCCTGAGTGTTGCAGTGTGGTTCATAGTTTTTCAGAACTACATTTAGTTTCAGAGTATGTCATATTGTTATAAAATAGTGATTGTAGTAGTATTTGCCTTTTCTGTACTTTATAAACAGCTGTATTGAACTTCTGTTGGTGAAAAATGAATCATTTTAAATGAAAACCATAGTTTCCCATGATTTTTGAAAAAAGTAATTTGAAGTAATTCTTTGGTAAAAACTCAAAAATCCACTGTTGAGCAATGTGTTTATTATGATAATCTAAAATGCTACAAAATTGAGGCAAGCTTTGAGTTTTCCAAAACTCCTTTTCAGACAGGATGTTACAAAAGTAGGCTGGATGTTGTAGCCATGAGATCTGCTTAGACTGCATTCCAAAATGGAGACTGCAAGCTGAATATGTCCTTTCCAGGTGCTTCAGATATCAGGTTACACACCTCAGATTCTGGGATATAGAAGCAATGGCTAGTCTCTGGTTCTTAGAAATTAAAGTCTGGCTTGTAACTGGCTGTGTAGAAAGCAAGTAAAAGAGAAACGTACATGGCTGTCTTTAATTTATCAAAACCAAGGATTCATTTGGGACATTGTAATACTTAAAAAGAGTAAATTGAAGCAAAACTGAATAGTATTACCTCTTAGTTGGAGTCAGTCTTCAGATCATACACACAGAGGTTATGGTTCATCTAAAGAGCAGCATCAGCAGAAGTCTTACACAAGAACTTCTGCTTGTGCAATGGGACTTTCTTTCCCACTCTTCCCCCATGCCCCTTGTAATTGGCTGGTGTAGGTGTATGTCAGCAGAACCCCCAGAACAGCATACATGGGCGGAGGTGTGGGTGTTGGTCCATCTGGCAAGCTGAAATGCTTGTGCAGACTGAACGCTCATCCTAGCACATGGGTTTGGAGCAGATCTGGCTATAAGTCTGATTTACTATCTCATTAAACATAGGAAGTGCAGAAACTACTTCCCTAAAAGCCAGTCTTGTTGTTTTCAAATACAGTGGTACCTCGGTTTACAAACACCTCGGGTTATAAACACTTCGGGTTACAGACTACACTAACCCGGAAGTAGTACCTCGGGTTAAGAAGTTTGCCCCAGGATAAGAACAGAAATTGTACGCTGGCGGCAGCAGGAGGCCCCATTAGCTAAAGTGGTACCTCAGGTTAAGAACGGTTTCAAGTTAAGAATGGACCTCCGGAACGAATTAAGTTCATAACCAGAGGTACCAATGTATGCTTCTCTCATGTATTTTATTAAGAAAAGTTGATTTAACAAAATTAATGGTACATAAAAGAGGTTTGCCTACATTAATACTGCAGTACTCAAAAATTAGGTCCATGGATACAATTTGAATTTTCTCTTTTCCTAGTTATATAGCTATGTGTATCTATAAGTGGCAGCTCATAGGTTCCCTTTTACAAGCTCATCTCCCACTGAGCACCTTTTTCTCTCTAAACTTTCAGAAGTTATTCACCTAGGGTATGTACTGTAAGGTTTGGTAAACTCATCCATATTGGGGCTAATACAGTATTTTTAGCTTACAAGAGTGCATTTTTTGTACTTGAATGGCTTAAGGCAGGATTAAGCAAATTTCATTAAAAAGTGCTCTTTGTGGATTTCAGCTTTCACCTGTATGAGAATAGTATGGAATGATATGATGGCTTCTCATCTTACATTAAAGAGCATTACTGTTTAGTAGCTATAAAATAGTATTTCAGTAGCAGTTAGACTAGAGTCATTTGTATAAGCTACAAAGACAATGTTAAAGAAAAAGGTGCCTTTCTGTTTGAGATTCAGTGTAGCAAGTACAAAGCACTTAATATTCTGCCTTACTAGTATAACCACCATAATAAATCTTAATTCCAAGTATTTCTAAGTCCTCTATTTTGTCACGTAAGCAAAAGTTTTCTCACTTAATCCCTCCCTCTCCTGATTTGATGTTTCCCTCCTCTTGAGAATCCCAGGACCCTTGACATTTCATTGTGTCTCTTGACTAGCTCGCCAGGGGTCTGAGTTTAGAATTCTTCCCATCTACTTAATACACTGAATTCCATATTCACAATGCTTCTAACAAGTATGGAATTTAGAAAACTTTTAAAGGGTCTATTGAATTTACAAAAGAAGCTGTCAGTTCATTGAAGAGTTACTGCACATCTGCAGCTTGGATGTTGCTTTACTATAATGTTAAGTAGGAATATATCGCAGGAATAAAATGTTCAAAAATTCTTTTGAAAAATCACAATTTCAAAGCAATCCTAAACTTTAAGCCAGCAGTTTCCAACCATTTTGTTCCAGAAACTGTCAACTAGTTTGGGATATGATATACCTTGTTCTGTGAAAGAACTGTTGTGCTTTTAAAAGTACAACCAGTGTGGAATTGAGACCCATTCAGTTATGAATTTTTCGGGTAAGATGCCTAGTTTGCCAGTCCTCAAAAAACAGTGAGAAGATTTCTCCCATTTCCCACAAGCCTAACTTACTAGCTACCTTAGTGATACCTCCTAGTTTCCTTAGTGATTTTGATTTGCAAAATACCTGGGATAGATATTTTGCAAAAGTAGTTCCAAGTTGTTCATTGCAACACCACTAAGAATGATTGCAAGTGAGGGGGGAGACTAGCAGCTGCTGCTGCAGTGTTAGAACCCAAGTGGCAGCAGATGTTAAGCTGAATATTGTGTTAGTTCACCCATAATGTCAAAGCATGGATTGGTGCTATTATAAGAGTGAGTTCTGTGCTCACACTTCCCTTGTTTCCCTTGAGCACTGCAATTTCCTCTCAATATTTTGACAAACCATAGTATGGCATTAAGATCTAGATTGGCAGTCTGAATCATTTTCTTGCTTTTCAAACCTGAGTTTGATCCTGGTATGCAAGGTGAGCACAAACCATAGTTTTGTAACAGGACTGTGGTCTGATGGATATCTGTGTGTATAAGGACACAAGTTATTGTGGACCGAGTTATTGTAGCAAGACATCATGTAATCACCACCAAACATCACTTGGGGCATTTGTGAAGTGGTGGTAGCTTTGCAGAAAACTATAAGGCCTGCATATTTGATTTATTTCAGTTGCATATGGATGGGTCCCCTCCCCTTTTTATCCTGGTTGTTCAACAGTCATTTCTTGATGGAGTAGTGATTTGCTACCTTTCACAATAATGGTGGAATTTTCAGTAATAAAGTCTTGATAGCGTGATTAGGGATTATGTTGAAGCAGAGACTGCCAATTGAATTAAGAGGTCTTCCTAACTGCCAACCTGTGCTATTAACTTCATTGTTTTTAGCCTCTGTTATCCCAAAGTGAGAACAGAGGTGAGGAAATTATCAGATTATCCAGGAGCACTGTCTTCTTTTTCATTTTCTTCAACTGAGAGTTTACCCTTTGACTGGGTAAAAAATTCGTAGCGCAGAAAACGCAAGATCAAGATTGCCATTCCAGTGAATTGCCCAATTTATTCATGGCAGTTACTAAGATCACTCAGTTTTCTGCTCCCTGAAGACCTATGGTGTTTGTGGGATCTACGCAGGTCTGGCTCCAGAGCTTTGGGAGGCATTGCCTGGCTGCCCTGAATGGGCCCTGAGAGTCCCCAGTAGCTCCTCCAGTGCCCATTGCCACTTGGGCCCTTGTGAAGCCACTGCTGATGGTGCCAACATCCTGCTCATGGCATTGCCTAGTAACTCATAGTTCATTACAGTGCTGCTGCTGCTGCTGCTGCTGCTGCTGCTGGATAAGTGCACAAGAGGGTGGAGCAGTCATCAACCTTCCCTTCCCTCTTGTGGTGCCAGTGCTTCAGTGGGTCCTGGCTCATACAACACCAGTGTTGCTGCTGTCAGGAGCTCAAGTGGCAGCAGGTATTGGTGGGGACAGGCAAGGCTTCAAGTGACGATAGGCCCTAAGAGTGTGTAAGTTGTCCATGCTTATCTCTAGTAGCATTTTTCAACAAGTTGGTTTATACACATCTTCTGGAATGAATGTGGAGCACATACTTGTGGTTGAAATTGCTGCTGCTGTTGACTGCTCTTGAACAAACTTGAAGAGCCCTGCTGGACCAGGCCAATGGACCACCTAACCCAGCGGCTTGTACTCACAGTGGCTGATTTGAACACAAGGGCCCTCTCCCTTCCTATGGTGTCCAGTAACTATCATTCAGCTATGGAGGCAGAACATGGGGAGGGTGGGACGACAAAAGAGAAGAATAGACAAGAAAAATGGGGGCTCTTTTCTTTCAGAGTAATACAAGTGTGGAAGATTCTAATGCCTCCCTTTTCAGTCCAAATACCTCTTTTAGCATGTATTTTTACTTAATCATTCCATGTTCATGCAAGTCTAGCTAACAGGCTTGCCCTTTATAACAGCTTCTGCATGGGAGAATTGCTGGAAATGAGGAATTTGCATTAGTTATGGCTCGTATTGGAGCACGTGCATATCCACCTTTTAGCCATGCTACAAAAAAAGAAGAAGTTCTACTCCCAGGTAATCAGCTCCCTGCCAAGTAAGGTTGAGATCTATCACCATTTATAAATTTAGCACATTGAGCAAGTTTTGCATACATTTGTGGGGTGTGAGGGTGTTAAAATAATTTATTTAGGTTTTGCTAGTCATTAAAGGGCTAGAACATTGATGCTGTACCCGGTCATAGATGCCCTGCCTCCTAACTATTGGGAGTCTCTTTCAAGCATTATGGGATAATATGTATAAACTTTTTAAAAATGAAAACTGAGATTCAGGAAGCTGGGCTAGTCATCTATTGCTTTGTTTTTTCAGAATTATAGCATGGGTACAACCTCACCACTGGCATCCTTTTGAAGAGACTCCAGTGATCATCAATGACCTAATTAATTGTGTAAGACTTTCTTCTATGTTGAGAAATCCCTCACAAGGAAGAGTTAGCTCTCTTTCATTGAGTTACATTTCTTCCTCCTATAATATCCCTCTTTTCAGTTTAATTTGCCAAACGTAAACCATTCAGTCCGAGAAGCATTCTGTGCCAGCTTCTTGCCTCAGGCTAAACTTGTTTTGGAAAGTTTCAGGGTAATGGTTCAGCCATTTCAGAGGAAAGAGATGGGGGGAAACAAGCTGTTTTAGTGCTTCCATCTTTTGGCGGAATACACTGAAACAAAAATAAAATTCCCTGAGAAAGCTTAAGTTTACAGCAGCTGATTGCTTTGAACTACTGCTATGTTTCTTGATTCTCAGTAGGTATGACCAGATGTTAGGGTAGACATCAGCTATGAACATTCATGCCCAGTTTACTTTTGGTAGTGCAAAGATAGTATGTCTTTCACTATGTATTAACAATATGTATTGCTCACTGGATCCCAAAGAGGATAGCGTATAGTTGGGAGTGATGAAGAAAATTTCTAGAGTGGTATGTAGATGGAAATGCTGACAAGAGGCCAGGATTGCCAAAGCCAATAGTAGAAAGGGGATTATGGAATCAGTGACCTATTGGGCAAAGTGTGGGATAGTGCGCACACACTCATTTTTCATCCCTATCTCATGTTGGAGGGTGATGTCAAATAGTTGACTTACTAAGCTGTGTTGCAGGAGAGGCTGGGCAAAGGATTGGGTAAGAGTTGAATGTGTGATAGGATGGTTATAGTAGGAAGATGAAGAAGAAGGCATAGATGGGATACAAGAGACCTGGTGGTGGGGTTTGATTGGCACTTCTGATTGTGTATGTACATCTTTGGGAGGAATTGGCTAGAATAGGCTGGTGAAAGAGGGGTGACAAAGTAGTGAAAGATTGGGTGAAGACATAGGAATATATATGAGTTCAATTTTAGCCAATATATGTTTGTTTATTATTTTTAGAACTTCTTCCTATAGGGAGGGATAGGATAGTTCAAGGCTGTGGAACCTGTGCTTTCTTCTCTGATGATACTGGACTGCCAACTTCCATCACCCCTTGCCAGAATGGCCAAAGGTCAGGGATGATGGGAGTTGGAGTCCAATAGCATCTGGAGGGCCATAGACTCCCCACCCCTGCTTTAGTGTAGACATCTCAGTGTGGTGTCTCATAATCAATGTAGTGACATTTAATTATCCAATTTATAGATACATTGCTCTATTCTCTCTGATTCAGACTTTCACAGGTGTACTGTGATATTGCTGTCATGTATTCTGCCTTGCTCATTTGTTATAGTGGAGGAGGCAACTTTCTGCTTGTAGCCAGTGCTCTTGCCATTGAAATGATTACTGAAGCCCTTGCATGTACACAACTTCCATGTCTGTAAGCCAGTAGATTATAGCAGTTTAAACACCATTCTAAATTTGGTAGCATGGTAAAGCTTTTGTTCACAGTTTCAAGGCACATTTGACACAACAGTGGCAAACAGGAAGGAAATCTCCATGTTCAGTGGTCTCTTTCATCTTTCAGCCAATGCTTCGTTTCTGTGTTTCAAAATAAACAAACAGAGGAGGAATGTGTAACATATACTAGGGTTTTATCAATGCCTTTGTAATCACAGTTCTAAAAATAACTTCATGAACACTGAAGAACCTTAAATATTATCCTTTCATTTCACTGCTAGATGATTACACATGGGATGTGTCAGCAGAAGCTACTGTTTGATAGACCACTTGGATAGTCAGTTCTATTATTTTAAGCTTATTTAAGTGCATGTATTTAGAAATGTCATTATGTAAAACAGTTCTGAAAACTGAACTCTTTTTTTAAAAACAAAAGTATCCTTTTCTGACTTAATTTGAGCTGCTTATACAAACGTACCTGGGAGTACTTCCCATTGAATACCTTAGAATTAAAAGTAAACTTCATGAATAGGATTGAGCTATTAAACTCAGAAACATGTATTTAGAAAAAAACAGTGTTTCATTGTGAATTACACTTATGCCTCTCATACTTATCACTAATACATTAATTTGGTGGTATTCAAATCACATTGTATTTTTAATCAAGAGGAAAATGTTTGTGGTTCTCTGATTAGCTTTGAGAGATTCTAATTTAGTAATGTTTTGAAGCTAGCTAAGTACTGCTTTAAATAAACAAATGAATATGTGTAGAGAAACTAACATTGGAGATAGTAGATTAGATCCTATAATTTTAGTAATTGGCCATCTCTAGTGAAATATTCCTAGAATCATAGAATTGAAGAGTTGGAAGGGAACCTGACGGTCATCTAGTCCAAACCCCTGCAATGCAAGAATGTCAACTAAAGCATACATGACAGATGGCCATCCAACCTCTGCTTAAAAACCTCTAAGGACGGAGAGTCTACCACTTCCTGGGGGAGCCCTTTCCACTATTGAACAGCTTTTACTGCCAGAAAGTTCTTCTTAATGTTTAGTCAGATCCTTCCTTTCCAAATACACTCAACTACAGCTAAAACTGAGGCATTTCCCTAATAAGTTAAAAATTTTGTGAGAAGTCCTCTGTGTGCCCTATCTTCTGAAGTGACATACAGTACATGGCTACTGGTGAGAAGGTCTTCTCAGTAACGATACCCTGGTTGTAGACTTCCTTCCTAAGATATGTTTATGTCATGCTTTGTCAAGCAAAGGCCTGTTGTCTTGAGTTTTTAATGCCACCTAAATTACTTGATTTTATTTTTATCTTCTGAATAAATTGCTTTTATGGATTGCAGTTTTGTATTTTGTTTGTTTGTTGTTACCTGACTTGTTGCTCTTGAGAAGGCAGGTTAATAAATTCTGCTAATGAGTACAAAATAGCAGGAATTCACTCTATCCTACAGCCCAGCCCTTTTGAATTACAACTTTATGCATTAATATTTTGAAAGGAAAAATAGTTGTTTCCAGATTCATGTGGAATACAGTAGCTATATTTAAGTAAGGTTTTAGGAGTATGTGTAATGGAAAAAAGGACATGCTGGGTCCATTACCTAGTGCATGTTCAGAGATGATGAGCCTAAGGATGAAAAGCAAAGTTATGATTAAATGCTTTGTATCTAACAAAATAAGCAAGAAATTGCAGGTCAGAATAACACAACAGTTTGAGGAACATTGGGCAAAAGATGCCTGCATTGCAGGGGTGGACTGGATGACCCTCATGGTACCTTCCAACTCTACAATTCTGTGATTCTATTATTCTATGAATTATATCTAGATATCTTTACAGTATCTGCAAAATATGAATTTAAGTCAGTGGGTGACAATCTTCCAACAACTGGCTAGAGTACTTTAGCAAGTCTTAGAATGGTTGTAAGACTTGAGTATTCATGCACAATGATTTTTTTAAAAGGGGCAAGAAGTGGGTGTAACTGCATGATCTGATCCTTATGTGGATATTCAGGATCCATCTGGACACATATTCAGATCTAACTCTGTATTCTGCAACATTTGAAAGTCACTTTCCAACGTCAAGCCCTAAGTGTGCAGCTTGTTTTGTAGTTTACTACAAAACACTGAGAGTTGTACTCTCATTGTACAACTCAGGATTTGCTTTTCTCCAGTGTACATGATTTGTAACGATCCTATACTGGATCTTATAATACAGTCTGACAAAAAGGCTTCCTGTTACACCTTGTCTTAAACATGCTGTTCATCATTTGAAAAGAAAATATTCCATAATCCAATTCCCCTTCCCCAATTTTCCCCCAGTGGGGACAAATTTGGAAAAAATGGTGGGAGAAGTTTCACTTCAAATCTTCCTGTGATTTTTTTCTGTGCCTTCCCATCTCTAAGCCTAACAAACAAACTGAACCTGCAGCAGAAGTTGTGCAAGTAGGCTTTGTTCTCATTGAGCTCTCCTTCAGTTCCTGTGGGTTAAAGGGCTGCAGTGTAATACAGAGCTGTGAGGGTGAAAAACCTGCTTTCCACTTCTAGAAACCTGTCATTATAATCAAGGTTAGCCTCTGTTGCAGTGATGTCCTTGACTGTGAGCTTCTGCTTTCTTTAGCATAAGTGTCTCTCTGTTGTTTGTTTCTGTGAGGACATGAAAGTTGCTTCACATATTGGGACAGTGTTGAGGTGGTTCATCTACCACTGCAGGACACCCTGGAGGAAATAAGTGATCTTCCTTCCACAGCTAGCAGTTGAGGCACTCTGCAGCCTCCTTGAAATGCAATGGAAAGGAGGGGAGAGATTGATGGGTATCGTCATATTGATGGTACCACATTCCAAATGACTGAAGAACCTTTTGCAGGGCTTTCATGTACATGCTGAATTTCATGAGGGCCAAGATGCATCCCTGTGGGACCTTCACATCCCCAAAGGCCATGAAATCAAGCAGTGAATGTTTCTTACCTTGTCAGGGATTGGATGCTGTTTGGAGGAACAGGAGGCAGGGGAGGGTTTTTCACATCTTGCCCTGTGATTTTGCCTAGGGAGTATCATCCGGGGATGAGAAGTGGTAAACGGGGCAGGGAAAGTAGGGGAATAAGGTATGGAGAGGACTGGAGCATTCCCTTCAAGCCACTCACCATTCAATTAGAGCCAAACTTAGACATGAATGGATAACTTGGTGGTTTATTTCTAAAATACAACACAGTCAGATAAAATACATTGAAACTGCAGAAATGATTTTAACACAATCAATTAAAAAACCCTCTAAGAGCCAGAACTACAAATAACTGCTGAAATCTAATTGTGGGCAACAAGAGAGCCAGGTGTACCTCTCTAGCTATAGCAGCTGGAAAATTCCCTATCTCTCCTACCCATTGCATAACTGTCACATTTTCCTCCATTCATTATGTGACTGGTGCCCCGGACCCCCTGGGTGGGTTATGCAGACTCCCTATTGGGAACCACTGGTTTAGGGGTTTGGGGATCATTTACCTTCTAGAGCATACATATTTTACCAGTGAAGTTGTTGGCCTACTGGTTGTCCCCTAGCAGCATGTTCACTTCAGTTATGGAGGACTGCACAAGCAGATATACAATCACAGACACAAATCTAATATTACAATAAGATAAAATCCACTCAAGTAATCAAGTCTCCTAAAGTTGGAGGGGGCGCTATCTGGAGAGGCATCCAGACCAACATTATTGGGCTGCAGTTGAAAGAAGAATTTGAAGAAACACTTAAGACATACAATTCTTTGATTTTCTCCTTGTGTGATATTTGAACCAGTAACTTTTAACAACTGATGGAGAACATGAGTTTCAGCCTTTTAAACGCTGTTTCAGTACTCATCTGGAGAGCTGAAATACCAACGACAATTTTAGCAAAGGTTTTAATATCTTTGGCTGGTGTTTGTAGTAGTGAAGAATCATTTCTTTAAATTTTTTTTAGAAAAGGCTAATGTGTTTGTAGGCCTTCCTTTGATCAGGTTTTGCTTGGAATTCTCTCACACTTTCAAACTTGTCAGCTGCGCTGGCTGCATAGGTGTACACTTCATCTTTTGAAACACCCAACATCAAAACTGCCATGCAACCTCACATTTTAATTAAGAATCCCAGTCTTTTCTTTATTATCTGGCAGAAGCATTTTGCACGAGAGTTATAGTGAAAGCAGGATATAGGACTACAACACACAAATCAATGGCTCTTTCCCTTTTCCCTTTATGGATGCTTTAAAATGCAGCCTTTCTGCATCTATCTGGATTTGGAACAGAAAGGAGTCTTGCTTTAACATCCTTGGAGAAACCTCCTGAACACCTGCTTATGGAACAATTTATCATGAGCCAATTACTAGATTTTCTTTTTAGGTTGTCTTCAACTACCATTATAGCTGGAACTTTGTTCCAAGTGCCTTTTACACTGTAACATTCTCACTGCAGTGCTAGAAGGACACAGTTTCTGTCTTTGTCTATACAGTATATACATTCAAGGATTATTTAGTTGAAGACAGGTACCCAAATTTTAAATTTTAAACAGAATATGAAGCTGGTAGTTATTGGGTAGATCCACAGTATTCTGTGGGATCAAAATTAAGCATTCATGTTTTGTAAATAAACTGTACTATTTTTTCAGCACTTTGTTAAGTTCATCTTTTGGGGGCGGGGAGTTTCACGGCTTTTGCCTATGGGTCATCAATTGATCATCCCTCATGAAACAGAAGTATACAACAGATTCCTTTCAATAAAATAAAGTGTAAGCATTAGACTAAAGGATAACAGTTGTGTGTTGGTTGAGATCAACTATTTGGGGGGTGGGGCAGTATTTCTAGTGTAACTCTCCTTCATGAGATGCAGTTAGTATGTGGCAAAAGTGAATCTTCTAATTTGTGAGAGATGGGGAAAAAGCACCCCTTCATGTATGGTACTAGCAGACATGTGAGCCTCCAGCCAATATAGCAGAGGAAGAAATCGGTGTCATTTTTTTTCTGATAGCCTATTTCTGTGTAGATAGGTATGAAGTAGAGGTGCATATTTGAGCGGTGATAAGTTACAGTGAAATGATGTCTTTAAAAAACCTAAAGAGTTTTCCTGTCCTCCCTCCCATCTTCTCTAGAGGATTGGAAAAAACCCTAGAACAGATTTGGGGGGAGGGGTGCAAGACAGAAATCCTTGCACTAATAGGATGACTTCAGTAAACCCACAATGTTTAAAACAGTGGTGGCCAAACTGGGCCCTCTAGCTGTTTTGGGACTACAGTTCCCATCATCCCTGACCACTGGTCCTGTTAGCTAGGGGTGATGGGAGTTGTAGTTCAAAAACACCTGGAGGGCCAAGTTTGGCCACCACTGGTTTAAAAGCTTTGCTACACACCAGCAGTGACATTTGCCTTTCCTTATTTTGTGTGAGCATCCGTATTGACAAGTTATGTGTATGCTACAAACTTTAGGCAGTGTTTTTATCACATGGTTTAGCGCAGCGCGCGAGGACTCGCCAAGCAGGTGGCTCGGTTCGGGGGTGGGTCATAGGCCGCTTCCGGCCCTTGGGCCTTAGGTTGCAGACCTCTGGCCTATGGGAAACCCACAAACAGGACCTGTGTGCCGTAGCACTCTCCACACTAGTGATTCCCAGCAAGTGAGTCTGACTCTGAATATATCTCCAACAGTGGAGATAGAACACAGCCATTGTGGCTAGTAGCCACTGACATGTATATCCCCTATGAATTTGTCTAATCCACCTTTAAAGGTATCCTTCCTATACACCATGAGTACCTTTATACATCTCTGTCTTCTTTGCCTTACTTGCTTCTTAATCTAAACTAAAAAGCCTCAAATGTAATCTTACCTGATAGGGGAGTTCCTCTAACCCCTTGATCATTTTGGTTGCCTTTTTCTGAACCTTTTTCCAGTTCTGCAATATCCTTTTTTGAGGTGAGGTAACTAGAACTCTACACAGTTTTAATTTTCAAACCCTTTCTGAAATTGACAGCTGCTGGGCAGCCCCCCCCCCCCAATAAATAAACGAAAACTTCAAGCTATGGTTTTCTTTGCAGGGTTTTTCTGTCCGTACATTCACATTTTAACTATCCAAGAGTTACTCTGTGATCCAAGTCTACGAAGTTTTTTCTGTGATTTTAGCCATGATTGTAACACAAACATACACACAAACACTGGCTCTTTTCCTGGCGTAGCAAACAGCAGCCCCCCTACATTTGCTTTTGTTCCTCCACATCTTTTGTCACAGTTACAGTTTGAGTTAAAATATTCCCAAAACACAAAAGGCAAGGTTAAAGCTACTTTGGGAGCTGTAGTTCCCAAACCTCTTGATTGCAGTGTTAATGGTAGTAAAAAAGACTACATTTTGCCATCCAAGATGGATGGGAAACCTGTGGTCCTCCAGATGTTATTGGACTTCTCCCATCAATGCCAGCCAGCATGGTCAGGGGTGGTGGAAGTTGTAGTCCATCCATATCTTTGAGCGCCACAGGTTCTCCTTACCTGTTCTAAGACACATCCCTTTGTATCCTAAACAGGAGTGTGTCCCCATGTTTCTCAGTGAGTTACTAATAAATACATTTAAAAAAAAAATGTTTAGCTTCAAATTTGGCCACATACTCTGTGTGTGTGTGTGTGTGTGTGTGTGTGTGTGTGTAATATTTTCAAATTTCTGCATGAATATACTGTTCAGTACTCCCTTTGTACTCTCCAAATACTCCCTTTAAAAAGCTTCACACTGAGGTTATACTTGAAAAAAGACAGATAATTAACTCTTGAACAAATTTCTGCTTTGAGAGAGGCTTATTTTTAGCAGAGTTCGTAGTTGCTGGCTGCGTAACAACATAATTCACAGTTCATTGATCTTGCTTGTACAGAACTATGGTGTAGGGTCAAAAGCTTCATCTGCTATCACAATGGGTCAGGATTTTGTATGCTGGATATCTGACACTGGGTAAAAATGACAGAAGAGTGACAGACTTCCTGCCTATTTTCTCAAATTTGCCAATTTACAAACTGTAGCACAGTGCCCATGAGAGAGATTGCTATTGTTACCAGCTGGAAAAGCGTTGGGAAATAAGCTGTAACCGTACCTATTGAAAAACAGCTTGATGGTGCGGAAGATGTGTGAGTTTTTAGCATACTTAACACATTTAGCTTGATCTGCAGCCCAGTAAAACCAAAATTCTTGGCCTGAAATTAAATTGTAGAGTGGATTGGGTTGCCTATGTGTAATTTTTGAACCCTCTCTGGAGATACAGTGTGACTGAACCTTGGCCTTTTTATGTTCAATTACTCATAACTCTAATATTTTAAGTTCAAATACAGTACAGAAAACAAATGGAGTTTAAGTGATTTTTAAAATGTAAAAAAGTATAGAATTATTCTTCAAAATAAAATTATAATCCATCTCCTTACCTCCACTACCTTTGTTCCATCAGCTACTTATTCCAACTGTAATGAAATGTTAGTCCTTTTGCATTTTTAGTGAAATTTGCACCTACATCCCCACTAAAGATGTAGTTACTAGTTTTTAGCTGCAATTTTTGCTAATTTGTCATTTATTAATCCCTCTGATTAATTCCTCTAACTGCGGGAGGCAGTGGAAGACAGGAGTGCCTGGGGTACTATGGTCCATGGGGTCACGAAGAGTTGGACATGACTAAACGACTAAACAACAACACAATCCCTCTAATACTATTTTTCTATTATTTATTAGGGTTAGGTTTTTATGGGTTTTTGCATCAGGTTTATTACCAATCTAGTGAAACTTTTAAAAAAGAGTTTCAGGTGTGTATCTTTAATGTTTCTCAAGTGTTCACTTAATAAGTTGTAGGTACTGTATTCCACTCCCCGTACACCCCTAAAATATGCTTTGGAGGGTCCCCCAGCCATTCAGAGCAGATTTGGGGGACATGTGGAGTGCTGTAGTGGAATGGAGAGAGGGGAAAGAAAAGCCCTTTGCTTGAGACATTTGCTCATGCTATATTTGGTCTCATCTGTGGTATATGCAGAACAATTGAAGACATATGGAACATACAGGAAATGCCTCTTGTAAGACTTGGAAATTTTGATTGCTTTTGTAGGGTTATTAATTAATGCCAATTCTTTCTAACTGTTGTTTGTTACAGTAGTAAAGAGTTGTGGGTTACTGATTATTATTTTTTAAATACACATTGTAGTATAAAATGCATTTAAATATTAGCAGCTTTGGATATCACTCAGGCTTATTTACAGCTTTTGTGTAAAACAACCCTCTCTAAAACAGTCACCATTCTCCCATTTTAAACAGGGAGAAAGAACAAACACAAGAAGAGGAACATTTGATGGAAGAAAAGAAAAAGAAAAAGCAGGAAGAAAAGAAAAAGAAGGAAGGTGCTCAGAAAAAGGTTTGTTTGAATGTCTCTTTAATGATGTAATTTTTGTATTTTAGGGTGATTTCACCAGTGTGTCTTGAATTAATTATTTGGATTTGATTTTATATATAGTCCCATAGTCTGTGACCAATATTTGTAAAAGCTACCAAATTTTATGCATATATTTGGTTTTCGTCACATTTCTTTTAACAGGCAGAAATATACCATGTGATCTATGCACCTGTGCATCTAAGAAAATGCTTTTACTATAATTGGATTAGAAATCCCCATATTTATTAGTCAAGAGGGGCCAGAGGCCTCCTAAACCTAACCCAGACAACTGTTCCAAAAGAAACCCATGGTTGATGCTATCAAAGGCTGCTGAGAGGTCCAGAAAAACCAATAGGCTTTTACTCCTTCTCAGCGGCGTAGCGTGAGTTGTCAGCACCCGGGGCAACGCAAGTAATTTGCGCCCCCTAACCCCTAACCTGTGAGTTGCCGCTGGCGCTGCTGCCCAAACGACGCCGCTTGCCCGGAGGAGGAGGGGGGCAGAGAGGCGAGGAAAATGCAACGGCCCAGCAGCTGCAGCAGCACCGGCGGAGGCGGGGCTGTGAGGAGGGGCTGCCTGGCGCGTCCTCCGCGGCGAGCGCTGAGAGCCGCTGCCTGCCGGGCGCCTTCAGCCGGGCGCCGCGAGACATGCGGCTCCGCTACAGCCTGCGCCCGAGGCTCTTCGGCGACTCCGGAGGCAGCGAGCGCGCCCCCCCAAATGTTGCGCCCGGTGCGGCCGGCCCCCCTGGCACCCCCCACGCTACGCCACTGCTCCTTCTATCCAATCCCCATTAGAGTGACGAAGGCTGTTTCTATCCTGAAACAGGGCTTGAAGCTAGATCAATATAGCCCATTTTTTAAATACTTGGTCTATAGACCATTATGTATAATTAAGGATTTTTCTTTCATACAAATTCAGTTTATAAGTTGTAGTTTAATTATGAACAATATTTTAGTAACACGTGTTGCCAGGATATAAAGAACTGTGCAGCTAGTTCCACATGCCTGGGGAAGGTTCAGGATTTGGGCTTGAGCTTCTCAAAAAGCAGCAGCCCCCATGCCACAGACCAAATGGAGGAAATTTTCGGGAGCAACTTGTAGTGATGAGGGTGATGGGCATGATGATAATAAACATGTTTCTGCCCCACTGTTTTTACCAGAGGGTTCAGGTAGATTTCAAATATATCAGTGTGATACACATAAACGAAAACACAGTCTAAAATCTTAATGAATTACAACAAAAAACATTAATGTAAACCAGTAGCGGAATGTATGATAAAATCAGACACCTACAAAAGCCTGCTTAAATAAAAGCGAATTCACCACCCACTTAAAGTCAAGGAGCAAGGGGCCAGACACACTTCTCTCAGGAGGCTCTTTGAAATACCTGGCCCTGGAATTCTGGCCTTGCAGTCATTTGCTCAAAGAGAAGGGGGAGCTAGAATCCCCACTGAGTATGTCCAGGCATTTGGATGTATTTTAAGTAGCTCTTTTGAGACTAGGCATTAAAAATGTTAACCTTTAACACCTCTAGTATCTACTTTTTCCACCCAAAACTTAATATATTTAAAATGCTCATAAAATTCTTTCTATGATTCTGATTTGCAAGCAGCTTACAGCCATTTTATTGCATTTAAGGCAGTTTCAAGTCAATTTCTTTCAATAGAATAATGGTTATTTGCAAATATACTCATTTAAGGTACTTGTGGATTGTAGTGTGGATTCGAACCGCCGATCTTCTGATCAGCAAGGCCAAGAGGTTTAGTGGTTTAGACCACTGGTTTAGACCACAGCACCACCTGCTCCTGTTTTACCTTGTATATTTTCAAGATATAAAAATATTTTATTACTTAGTCTAATTCTTTCATTGACACTCTAAACTATTTTCATTGCTCAATTCATGTAATTATTTAACTGCTTGTGTGATTAGTGCCAAGAGTTCTCTGTAAATATACTGAAGTGCCTTATTTCATAATGTATCATTATGGGTGATGTTCATATTTCAAAGCTTAATACTGCCTGTCTTAGTAGTGTCTATACATAGGTAGTCTGTAAATTATAACACATATTCAAAATAAACTTTGTAGCATATGTTCTGTACATTCATTTCTTAAGTGGTAAAGCAGCAATTTGTTTTATCAAACTATACCTGTATGTTGACTTATGCTGCTGAGAGCCCATCTTTGCTTTCACTTTAAAGCAGAATCATGAGTTAAAATGAACAAACTTCTAGAGGAAAAGATGTAAGAAATTTTAACTTAGAAATATAGTGGCTTCCCAAGTAGAATACACATTTTTATATGCACATAAACAAATGTTTTTTATGCCATAAACTATTGCAAAAATGTATACATGCATGTGCCAGAGAGCGAGGGTTGGTCGCAGCTCACATTCCTCATATATGTGCTCCTAAATGTTGAGATCTCTCAAGGAAGTAGTGTTTTTGTGAAGAGATAGCTATGAAGTGATTGCCCTTTTGTGCTGAAGCCTAGTTCTACTATTGTTTGGTTGCAGTCCTAAACACTTTACTGCTTGCATCTGTAAGACTTCATTCTTCTTGTTGCACCAAGAAGAAGAAAAGTAAGCACTATAATATACTTCAGGTGTTCTGCTGCCAGTAAAAGGCTATGGAAAAACAACAGCTCTGTCCTCCTCTATTCTTCAAAAAATTGTGTATTCTAAACTGTTGAACAAGCCATATTTGGTTATATTTTATATATGGTGTGGTTGATTGCAAGATGCTTTTCACAGATGTCTTCAGTAAAAATCTTGCTACTAACAACTTTTTTTCGTTTTGTTTTTCAGGCTGCTGAACAAAAAACCAAAGGTAATTGAATAATTGATTCCTTATAAAATATGCATTGCTTGCAATTATTTAGAATTGTCATTTCAATGCAGAATATAGGCATTGAACTGTTTCATTGTGTGTGCAGTCTTTAGACTGTTGTGATACTGGTTTTAAGCTCGCAGACATACACTTAATTCAGGCATCATGAGCAAGTTCCTCCTCCTTCCCTTCTCTGGTTTGAGATAGCCATAGTTTGCCATGATATCTGAATTGGGCAAACCATGGTTCCTGCTAACTATAGTGTGCATACAGTGGTACCTCTGGTTACGAACTTAATTCGTTCCGGAGGTCCGTTCTTAACCTGAAACCGTTCTTAACCTGAGGTATCACTTTAGCTAATGGGGCCTCCTGCTGCTGCCAGAGTGCGATTTCTGTTCTCATCCTGGGGCAAACTTCTTAACCCAAGGTACTACTTCCGGGTTACCGGAGTCTGTAACCCAAAGTGTTTGTAACCTGAGGTGCTTCTAACCTGAGGTACCACTGTACTAGCCAGGGAATGAAACTTGCTTCAAAATGTGGTTTCAATCCCTATCTTGGAGGCTTCGTATTTGAGGAGTTGACATCAGTACTGAGACAAATCTTGCTTGGAACACCTTCTCTGAGCAGAAGCTCTTCCCTACAGTCACTGGGGTGAGCCACAGAGATGAGAAGGATAATAAGGTATTTTCCTCTACTCTCTTAGCAAGGGACTAAAGGCTCACAGTGTTTCTTTTGTCACTTACATAGCTGCTATATCTAAAAAGGCCTTGAAGCTTCAAGCCACATTAAAAATAGTCATGAAAATTCCGTGCCAAGAAAGGCACATATCTGTGCTGTGAAGTAAGCACATTTGCACAAGTATATGCTTATTTTCTAAAATTCTCCTGCCAAACTTCTGGAGTGGACTTGCAGTTGAATTCATATGCCTTTCTGAACCATGACTCTGACTAGGTGAGTGGATCAGTCACAACCCTTAGTTCTTATTACGGTAAATTTAGAAAACCCTATGAACGGCACCCTCAGTTTCTTGGGGAAGACATACACATGTCACAAACAACAGCTTGTGCCTATGGTCAAAGAGGGCAGCACCCTTTCCAAACAAGCCAACTCTCTGCCTGTCCCCCATGATATAATAATCGAAACTCCTTGCTCACATAGCCATAGGTGGCTTTTAAAGTACCGTGTGTCTTTAGGTATACTTTTGTGTGACCAGCTGTCTATGCATCCGGCCTTGCCTTTGTAGCCTTCCAGGAAAAACAACCACTAACAAATCGCTAGAGAAAAGCCTTGAGGAGGCTGATGGATCCATTAGCTCTCCATTTAGCCTCTCACTTTTGATTGGTCATATCTAGCAAATCAGAGCATCTTTGTTCACACCTCAGCTCCACTTTATGTAAAACAGGAGCAAATAAAGGTGCCTTGATTAGGTGTTGCCAGGCGAAGGGAAGAGGCTGTATGCCTCTGTTGCCCTTCCTGTGGCTTTTTTTTTTTTACAGGAAGCGGAACCAATCCACTTCCAGCATGCATTCCCACCTCTTACCAGCTACTGGGCCCACATCCTAATCCAGCTTCTGTCACCCCTCTCTCATGGTCTTCCCTCCTGTCTTGCCATGGTGAGTCAACCCTTCCTTTCCAACTCCCTTGACATTTCCAAGTCCCCTTTCCTCTTTCTGTGTTTCATAGAATTGGAAGGAACCCCAAGGTTCAATGCAATGTTGTTTCTCTCTGGGCTTCTTTTGCTTTTGGTGTCTGCAATTTGAAGATACCAGAGAGGCAGTTACAAAGGAGATGGTAACAGGGGCTGTGAGAAATTTTTAATCATGGCATCACCTTCTGTGAAGTGAATGTAGGCCTTCTCTACCCCCACCCATTGTGTAAGGCAATGTTTCTCTTCCAGATTCAGGGAGTGTGTAGGTAGGTGTTTTTAAGACATGTTCTCTTTTGTTTTGCATATGTGACACCTGGAAGATTCCGTGAAGGAATATGGCTGAAAAACGTCCCCTACCCCTGAGCCTACATGTAATAACGTCCCGTACCCCTGAGCCTACATGTAATACTGAAGTCTTGCCCACTAGAAATCTTATTTAACCACACCTTTGGATTTTGAGGTTTCATCATATCTTACCAGGCATTTTCAAGAATGCATTTGCAGTCATGAGACTAAAAATGCTCCCTACAAAGATAAGAATAATTCTGTATCCAGTGCTAGAGTCTATGTTTCTTCTTCACTTGCATAGAATACATAGAAATATACACAGCCCTGCTTCAGGTTAGCATTTCAGAGTGAGGTCAAGACTTGAGTTCAGAAGTAGCAATCAGTGTTCCACCTGAAAGTCCCATTCTTCCTGATTTTGCTTCAAAAATATGGTGGCGGTTGACAGCCTTTTAGACTTGGAGGACAGTGGAATGATTCTTTCCCACTGCTCCATGTCAAGTAATTTGGGAAAGTTCCCTTCACTGTCACTGTCATGCATCTTTTTGCTTCATCATTACAAAGAAAATGGGTGGAGAAATACTATTCTTAAACAGGAATGAATCAAAAAGTTTCTGAAGATGTTTAGGCTGATCATGTGAGGCGTTACGATAAATCTGTACCAGGGTGACTTCTTAGACTCCATTGACCAATGGATAATCAACATCAAAATCTTTCTCTCTCTCCATCTGGAACAGTAAGCTGTTTGTTTAGCAGGAACAAATAGTAGTTCCAATATTCAGTCCTCCTGCTTTGTTTCATTCACTTCAGCAAACCTGTTGTCCCTTGATGGCAAAGTTTCAGGAGCACGACATTCAGGGAATTACATCTTGATAACCATGATAGTGGCTCTGTGTCTGTATCTTTCCCCAGCCCTGCCCAGTTTACTTTAATTGATGGGACTTTTAGGAAGATGATGGAGCCAGCAGCAGAAGTCATCCTGAGAGATCCCAGTTAGCTTGGATACCTTTCTTCTCCCAACCTGATAGAAAATTCTGATTGATTCTTGGTTCTTCTCAAAAATACTTTTATCTTTTTCAACAGGGACCGCTGCTGTATTTTTCTCTCTCTAATGGAAAACAACAACAGAAAACAGTTAACTTTCATACTGTGCTTTGAAAGAAAGTGGATTCGCATATCCTGTTAGGTATAGTTTGGTGTAAAATAACACCAACTACTGCTTACTTAGCCACATTGTCTCCTGTAGTCTCAGGAAGGAGTGACTGGTTAAGCAGAAAAACGTTCTTCCTGTATGTGGGTGTATGTGGCATGCTGCCAATTAAATATTACACAGGGGCCTCATATGGCTAAATGTTTTCATTCATGGCATAGAATGTACAAACTATCCAAAATAAATATATGTACCGTCTTGCAACAGAAGGTTATTTGGAAAAGATTTTCTGCTTTTGATGTTACTGTTCCAGTGCATAACTGAGAGCTGTTTCAAGAAAGACTTACTTTCTACACAAATACCATAGCATTGCTGGATAACACTAAAAGTATATTCAGTTCAGCATTCTGTCTCCAACAATGGCCAATCAAGTGACACAGGGATGCTTGCAGACAGAGCATGATGGTGAGATTCATTCCTTGATGTTTGTCTGCAGCGTACACATGTTTAGTGTTCATTAGAAAGGAACTTGCATGTGTCTAACTAGACACGGAAAAGGTTCAAAGGAGCTAAATGTGTCATCTTTATCTGCTACAATTCTTAGGATTCATGTGTTGATTACTGCAGTCTGCATTTTCTGTCATGATTAGTCATGCAGATATATAGTTGATGAGATATAAAGCATATGCATTTTTTAATTTAATTCATTCATTCATATTTATGCCTTGCTTTTTAGCTAAGATTTGCTTCCAAAGTGTATTAAAATTCCAATCCACAAAACATCGAATATGTTAGGGATTCACAGAGGTGTTTATGGTATCTGTTCTGGTCACTGAAAGGAGTAGCTGCTTTCCACAGATATGTTAACCTCTTTCTTTGCTCTGGAGACCCAACAAATAACTTTTCTGCTTGATCATTTTCAGTGTCACATTATCATGAGTTGTTGGGACAATCTCTTCTATGTGATGTTAGAGGACATTCCATAGCAGCCATGGCCAAATTCATTGACTTTTCCAGAGGGGTTATTATTCCAGAAAGGAGAGTGCACTCCAGTACTACTTTTGATACCAGTATTCTCAATAGCCTTGTTTGCCTGACAACATCAGCAACTTGCTCCAGGTATGCTAGTTTGTGTCATGGAGAGTTATTATGAAGAACAACAGTAGGTTTCTTATGGCTACATAGAGAAATAATCTAAATGTTGTCATACAACCCACACTACAGATGTGTCTTTAAATTAGGAGTGAGGAACCTGTGGCCCTCCAGATGCTATTTTACTGAAACACCCACTGTCCCTGCCATCTTGCCTGGGTCTGCTGGAAGTTGTATGCAAACAACATTTTGAAGGCAGCGTGTTCCTCATCCATGCTTTAGGTTGTAAACTCTCAGTGTGGTTTGAAGCAATAATAATAATAATAATAATAATAATAATAATAATAATAATTTATTATTTGTACCCCGCCCATCTGGCTGGGTTTCCCCAGCCACTCTGGGCGGCTTCCACAGAAACCAAAAAACACTAAAATATCATACATTAAAAGCTTCCCTGAATAGGGCCGCCTTAAGATGTTTTCTGAATGTCAGGTAGTTGTCCATCACCTTGACATCCGATGGGAGGGCATTCCACAGGGCGGGCGCCACCACCGAAAAGGCCCTCTGCCTGGTTCCCTGTAGCTTCGCTTCTCGCAATGAGGGAACCGCCAGAAGGCCCTCGGCGCTGGACCTCAGTGTCCGGGCAGAACGATGGGGGTGGAGACGCTCCTTCAGGTATACTGGGCCGAAGCCGTTTAGGGCTTTAAAGGTCAACACCAACACTTTGAATTGTGCTCGGAAACGTACTGGGAGCCAATGTAGGTCTTTCAAGACCGGTGTTATGTGGTCTCGGCGGCCGCCCCCAGTCACCAGTCTAGCTGCCGCATTCTGGATTAGTTGTAGTTTCCGAGTCACCTTCAAAGGTAGCCCCACGTAGAGCGCATTGCAGTAGTCCAAGCGGGAGATAACTAGAGCATGCACCACTCTGGTCAGACAGTCAGCGGGCAGGTAGGGTCTCAGCCTGCGTACCAGGTGGAGTTGGTAGACAGCTGCCCTGGATACAGAATTGACCTGTGCCTCCATGGACAGCTGTGAGTCCAAAATGACTCCCAGGCTACGCACCTGGTCCTTCAGGGGCACAGTTACCCCATTCAGGACCAGGGAGTCCTCCACACCAGCCCGCCCCCTGTCCCCCAAAAACAGTACTTCTGTCTTGTCAGGATTCAACTTCAATCCATTAGCCGCCATCCATCCTCCAACCACCTCCAGGCACTCACACAGGACCTTCACCGCCTTCACTGGTTCTGATTTGAAAGAAAGGTAGAGCTGGGTATCATCTGCATATTGATGGACACCCAGTCCAAACCCCCTGATGATCTCTCCCAGCGGCTTCATATAGATGTTAAAAAGCATGGGGGAGAGGACGGAACCCTGAGGCACCCCACAAGTGAGGGCCCAAGGGTCTGAACACTCATCCCCCACCACCACTTTCTGAACACGGCCCAGGAGAAAGGAGCGAAACCACTGTATAACAGTGCCCCCAGCTCCCAACCCCTCTAGACGGTCCAGAAGGATGTTATGGTCGATTGTATCAAAGGCCGCTGAGAGATCCAGCAGAACTAGGAAACAACTCTCACCTTTGTCCCTAGCTCGCCGGAGATCATCAACCAGTGCGACCAAGGCAGTTTCAGTCCCATGATGAGGCCTGAACCCTGATTGGAAGGGATCCAAATGGTCCGCATCCTCCAGGCGTGCCTGGAGTTGTTCAGCAACCACACGCTCAATCACCTTGCCCAAGAATGGAAGATTTGAGACTGGGCGATAGTTGGCCATACTGGCCGGGTCTAAAGATGGTTTTTTAAGAAGCGGTTTAATGACCGCCTCTTTCAGCGGATCTGGGAATGTTCCCTCACAGAGGGAAGCATTCACCACCCCGCAGAGCCCATCGCCCAGCCCTTCCCGGCTAGCTTTTATAAGCCAGGATGGGCAAGGATCAAGGAGACAGGTGGTTGGTTTCACTCGTCCAAGCAGCCTGTCCACATCCTCGGGGGTAACGGATTGAAATTGATTCCATGCAACTTGACCAGACAGGGCTCTAGCACTCTCCCGCCCCAGCCCTGCTCCCACGGTGGTGTCTAGCTCCTTCCGAATATGAGTGATTTTATCTGCAAAAAACTTTGCAAAATCGTTGCAGGAGATCTTGGGGTCTTTACAAGGCCCCGATGGTAAAGGTGGTTCCGTTAAATTGCGGACCACCTGAAAGAGTCTCCTGCTACTATTTTCTGCAGATGCAATAGAGGCGGTGAAGAAAGTCTTCTTCGCCGTCGCTATCGCCACTTGGTAGGCTCGACGTTGAGCTCTAACCTGTGTCCGGTCAGATTCGGAGTGAGTTTTCTGCCACCGACGCTCTAGCCATCTCAGCGATTGTTTCATCGCCCTCAGCTCCGAAGAAAACCACGGGGCTGTCCGGGCTCCATGCAATCGGAGAGGGCGCTTCGGAGCCAGACAGTCGATAGCCCTGGTTAACTCCGCATTCCAGCGGGCCACCAGGGAATCAGCTGAAAGGCCATCAACATGGGATAAAGCATCCCCTACCACTCTCTGGAAACCATTTGGATCCATTAAGTGGCGGGGGCGGACCATCCGAATTGGTCCCACCTCCCTGCAGAGGGGAAGGGTCGCGGAGAAGTCCAGTTGCACCAGGAAGTGATCTGACCATGGCACTTCTTTGGTTTCATTTTTACTTAGTGTCAGATCACCCACGTCGCTAGAGGTGAATACCAGGTCTAAGGCATGTCCATGACTATGAGTTGGGCCCAACTTATTCAGGGACAGCCCCATGGAGGCCATGCTTTCCACGAAGTCCCGAGCGGCCCCTTGTAAGGTCGTGTCGGCGTGGATGTTAAAATCCCCTAGGACAACCAAACTAGGTGTCTCCAGGAGAACATCCGCCACGACCTGAAGCAGCTCGGACAGGGAATCCTTGGTGCAGCGGGGAGGTCGGTACACCAAAAGGAATCCTGTACTGCCCCTATTGCCCAACTTCCAGAACATGCACTCAGAAAACTGGGTCTTCCCAGTAGGACGCCTGGCGCAGACTAATGACTTCCTAAAAATCACTGCAACCCCCCCTCCCCGCCCACATGACCTGGGTTGCTGTGCGTAAGAGAAACCTGGCGGGCAAGCGGCAGCAAGGACGGGCCCATCTGTCTCATTCAACCAGGTCTCTGTCACACAAGCCAGGTCAAATCCTCCATCCACAATCAGGTCGTGGATGGCAGTGGTTTTATTCACCATTGACCTGGCATTACACAGCAACACCTTCAGGTTATGTGGGTTTCCCCTGTTGATTCCAGTAAAGAGCAAGTAAAGAGGCCAGCACTCACTACACCTCTTTAAAGGTAAAGGTAAAGGGACCCCTGACCATTAGGTCCAATCGTGACTGACTCTGGGGTTGCGGTGCTCATCTCGTTTTATTGGCCGAGGGAGCCGGTGTACAGCTTCCGGGTCATGTGGCCAGCATGACTAAGCCACTTCTGGCGAACCAGAGCAGTGCACGGAAACCCTGTTTACCTTCCCACTGGAGTGATACCTATTTATCTACTTGCACTTTGACGTGCTTTCGAACTGCTAGGTTGGCAGGAGCAGGGACCGAGCAACGGGAGCTCACCCTGTCGCGGGGATTCGAACCGCCGACCTTCTGATCGGCAAGTCCTAGGCTCTGTGGTTTAACCCACAGCACCACCCGCGTCCCAATCTACACCTCTTTAGACATGTGCAAAATAGAAGGAAAGAATACTTAACCAATGTCTCTAGAACATTCTCTAAGTTGCTCTGTGGGAACTGAAAACCCATGTGTCCATTTCACAGCACACGAAAAACAACTAATTATTGATAAGCAACTTTTAATTAGTTCAGGTTGTGAAGTACAAATAAAAGAAAGTTCTAGATTTGTTGGATCCATGGAAAGTCTGTTGAGTTCACTGCCCCTTGGGTTTCCTGATGGTCTTTGCAGAGAATGTTTAAGAGCTCCTCTTTTGCAAGTTTTGTAGTTTGTTATTCATTTTTAGAACACCATCAGTGTACAGGCCACTTACAAAGTAATATGAGGAACAAAAAAAACCCCAAAAAACCAAAAACAGAGACAGCTACTCCGTTATAGTGCTCCCTCTTCTCCTTAGACAAATCTTTCTTTTTCTTGCTGGTGCCTTTCCCGGGAAAGTCAGAGGCTCACTATGTCAGGTTCCTACTGGAAGACCGGACAAAAGCTAGAACTTTGGCAGTGGCAAAGTTTTTATCGGTGGTTGAAAGAACAAATGAGCCCTATATTCCAAACAAAGTGCTTGATTAACCTGGGGGTAGGCTGTATGAATTCTGTATTGATTTGTAATGTTTTGTTGGTCTCTGGACCGTAATAAAGATTGTTTGTTTGTTTGTTTGTTCTTTTTCTTGTTACTAAGGAAGGAATACAGTGGTACCTCAGGTTACAGATGCTTCAGGTTACAGACACTTCAGGTTACAGACTCCACTAACCCAGAAATAATACCTCGGGTTAAGAACTTTGCTTCAGGATGAGAACAGAAATTGCATGGTGGCGGCACAGTGGCTGCAGGAGGCCCCATTAGCTAAAGTGGTACCTCAGGTTAAGAACAGTTTCAGCTTAAGAATGGACCTCCAGAACAAATTAAGTTCTTAACCCGAGGTACCACTGTACACTGGATGTGCTATAAATCTTCACTAATGAGAGGTGACAAGTTGGGTACCATTCCAAAATTGCTCATCATAGTTTAGCAAAATGTTTAAAATTCAGATAAAGCCACAGTCTGAAAAACGTGGGAATCACTTTTTGCCCTCCCCCTCTGGTTATATTTAAAGCTTAAAAGCTTTAGTCCCGATTCCCTAATGGTGGAATAGGAATAGTAGATTCAATAACTCAGCTCTCACAAATCCTCCGGTGATCCTGGTATAGACGACATCCTTGCCTTTCCCCACCTTTCCTCTGTTTTGTTTGATGAATTGAATTAAGCAAAATACTATGCCTGCCTTTCTTTGCTTTTCTAAGGAAAAGAAGCATTAAACGTCAGTGATTTGCTGAGAGAGCTTGCAAGTTTTGTGTCGGGCCAAAAGGTCATTCAGGAAAATCAATCTCACAGAATAGCACTGTGCTGGCTAGAATATAAATTTAGCCCAACTACTCAACAATAGTTGTGATCAAGCTTCCTGCTGCTTTATGGTTATTTATCCGCCCACAGTGTATACTTCACTGTGCAATAAAAGACTTTTTCTGCTCTAATGTGCTTTGCCTAGTGCACTTTATTAAGCCACACCAGCTGTGATGTGCCCAAACAGTTGAAATTTTAGAAATCACAATGGTTTTAGAAAATTCATTTTTATTTTGGCATAGGGTAGAGTGGGATAGGCTGAGATCTATGTACTCAGGAATTATTGTCTATATGCAAAGGGCAACTTCTGATAGCTGCATCCCGTAGTTGCAATATTTGAAGAAAGAAGACTGCTGTATATTGTGATATACAGGAAAGATTATTCTAAGCATGTTGCAATTTTTTAGGAGTGTTTATTTCATATTTCAAAAATACATTGGCCATGACCCTGAGCACCATAGGCATACAAGGTCTCTGTATCTGGGTGACCTTCTGTATGTTCAGTTTCATATGTGAAGTCACATTCCCCATGATAACAGGCATATTTTAAAAGGTGCATTCTAATAATTAGGACATCCTCCTCTCCATTGTTCTCTACGCAGGTAACAGTTATCAGAGGACTAATATACATTCACCATGTCAGTTGTGAAGGGTACATATGTTTGTAAATAGCTGTAATTTACTGTATACAGATGCAATGACCAAAAAAGGCTCATATTTTAAAGGGAAGTGTGTTCATACAAGGGTATGATCTCCACAATTGATAGGTTGGATGTGTCTCTTATAATCCAGTACATCTCAGATGCACAATTTTAAAAAAGGTTTTTAAACAGATGTCTCATGAATGTGCATAAATCTAAACACAGTATTTCCCTGAATAGTGGGGATAAAGAACTCAAAAAGTGCTTGATGAATATTAAACATATTCAGCTGAGTGCCTCTTGCAAGCAATTGGGGGGGAGGTGGGGAAATGGAGCATCCTGGAAGAGGGCATAGCTTCTTAAAAGCCTTCCACGGGGAAGCATTTGACACACCTCCTTTCCTAAAGTTTTTGAAGAAATGCAGAAAATAAGGGCCAAAGATGTTAAACATTTCTCCTTTACTGAAACGTTAACTCTTCTGTACCTTTAATGAAATGAGCATTGCTTCTCCCCCGCCCTCTCTGAGTAACACCAGTATCAGCAGGATCAACACAGGCATAAGAATAGTGTGTGCTCCCTCTGCTGTTTGCAGAAGATTCCTCTTTTAGATTGTTCATAAAGAGTGGTTCTGATATGCAGGGTTTCCCTCTTCATTGATAGGATGCCATGCTGTGTGGGGTTTCCCCCTCTTCTTTGTATCTTTTCCAGTTCTTGTGTGGTAACTCTGCACAGTACTCATTGGTGTTTCCTAATGATTCCTAACATGTGCCAATGACTTTTTGAACCTTGTCCACAGTGACTCCAAAGTATTTCTATGGAATGATAATATGTAAATTGAAAGCCAACATTTTGTACAAATTGGAATTCTGAATTTATTAATTTTATTTCCTTTTTTAAATTCCCCTTCCTCTAAGGGTGTTACATTTTTCTATAACTCTTTTTAAAGTTTGCTTTATATGTTGTTACTTCACATGTTTTTGATCTTTTCTGAACTGCCCCTCTAAAGTGTGATTGTGTGTGTGTGTGTGTGTGTGAGAGAGAGAGAGAGAGAGAGAGAGAGAGAGAGAGAGAGAGAAAGAAAGAAAGAATATGGAGTCCACATCTTAAGCTTGAAAAAAATGTTTAAAACAGTGGTATTATAGCATGGATGATTTTACTGAAACCAACTTTGCCCTGTTCCTTGTCATAATTTGCTGTAAGCAGAGCTGTATCAAGTGCAGACCATTCTAGTTAGTGCAAAGCATGCATGTGTCTAAAATCAACTGTACAGAATTTTGAATGAATGAAGTAATAGCATAATATTATTAGTGGTTTTAATAAAACATTTAATTTATTTTAACATTGATGTAATAGAATCTGATTTACTGGGAGTGGCATTTAATTAATTTAATTCAATTTAGAGAGTTAACTCTATTACATATTAGTACAGAAAATTACCTCTGAACAGTCATTTCTCATTGGTGACATGCAATAAGTTAATTTAGCTCCGAGTTCGTTTGGGTGCATTGTGAGTTGTGCACAGAGTTGCCATGGCAACGGGGGCTCAAGCAAGAGCTGCCAACTAAAACAACAAATAGAATAAGCCAGCTCTGCACACTGGCACCGTTGTTGTTAGTCTGTAAACACAGACATATGGATTCTGTTTGCTCTATGCCTGATTCTAGTCTCTTTGGTGTTTTTAGAGGAAGCCACTTGTTTATATGTTTATAATAGCTGGAATTGCCTTGGAAGATTTAGCGAACATAAATTTGAAGGCTTCTCTGGTCATGTAAAAGAGTGGCTACATCTGCAAAAAAAACAGAAGGGTTCATTGTTATGTGTGCAACAAATTGAAAGGAGTGCTGCTGGTTTTCATCAACTCATTGATTGCAGAATTGTGTGTGTGAGAGGGAGAGAGAGAGAGAGAATGAGCAAGCGAGAGAGGGTAGGGGTTTTTTTTATACAGCAGTTGAGAAATCTAAAAACTGCTGGATCTGCATTCCTAGTGTTGCTGAATAATTTAAATGCTGCTTCCCATATATGTCATTAATGTATGATGGCCCTGCAGACATAAAATTCTGTTAGGCTTCAGCTGAATTAATGAAGAGCTCTCCTGATACTGTATCATTCCAAGTTTTCAGTATTGAGCACTAGAATGTCTGTTTTTTGTTGTTGTTTTTTTAAAAGAAAAGTGTACTAACCAGCAGAGAATGCTGGCCTTATTAGTCAGCCAAAGGAAACATTTTATGGTTCTGGACCATGTTCTAACATGCAAGAACTATGGGCATTAACAAACCTAACAGATTCTTCTTTGATGTTAAGGAAAAAAGGTAACACACATGTGAAGATGTTCCTGTCTAAAAACATTTTTTTCTGTAAATATTTTTTATTTGCTTTTCTGTTGCAATTCAGCATTAATACGTAAACTATTACATTCAAAAAGAAATAATAAGAATACATCCTTTCATATACTTCCCTTCCCCTCCTTACATGGTTTCCTGTCTATTCCCTACCTATCCGCTTCTTCTTCATCTTTTAAATTTTTCTCTCTCCCTCTCCTTAGCTCTTGTTATAACTTAACGCTACTGAGTTATTTAGAAACATATTATTTTGAAGTTTTTAAAGGGCAGAAGCATCATGAAACAATACATGTTATCTATTTAGTAGATGAGCTGCAGGCTATAACGGTATTTGAGTAGTCTATTGTCTATACAGTGGTACCTCGGGTTAAGTACTTAATTCGTTCCGGATGTCCGTTCTTAACCTGAAACTGTTCGTAAGCTGAAGCACCACTTTAGCTAATGGGGCCTCTCACTGCTGCCACATCGCCGGAGCACAATTTCTGTTCTCATCCCGAAGCAAAGTTCTTAACCCGAGGTACTATTTCTGGGTTAGCAGAGTCTGTAACCTGAAGCGTGTGTAACCTGAGGTACCACTGTAATCCTTTTCCCCCAAATATTTTTTATTAGTTTTCCAATATTAACCCAATATTACCCTAACTATACAGTTTATACAAATACCAATTAATTCCAAATTAATACAATTTAATTATATAACCCATGTATTAATGTAACATGGATAGAGAATGGAGCTGAATGCACTGGGCTCACCTCTGCCTCCTCTATTGCTCCCCCATTTTCCACATTGGGGGCATCTCTGTAAAAGAGAAGTCTTCTGACCATGCATAGGTTGTAGGGCTGGTCATGGATCCCCCAATCCAATTTGTGGCCCTGAGGTGTAAATCCAGTCGGGCCTGATTTGGTCCTGTTCCAACCCCGTTTGGAATCCAAATTGCGTTCTGGAAATCTTATTGACTAGTGTCATGAAACCAAATGGCTATATAAAAATATATGTATATATTCACATAGGTGTCTGAACATTGGAGACATGGTAGCTCCAACAGATGGGATAATCCCTGCCAAAGTTCAGATGGGTAGTTTTAGGACTAGATAGCTTTAAAATTAGTTTTTCCCCCAAAAAATAGATTAAAAAAAACCACGGTCTGCCCTGGGACTTCCATCAAAATTTTGAAAATGTTTGAGGGGTTTTTAATAATAATATAAAAGGCTTGAATACTAGGCACAGGCAAGCAGCATCAGGATAAAGCTATGCATAAATGATAGTGAAATGATACAAGTACAGAAGTCATTTGAGAGGTAGATAGTTAGCAATGAGGGAAAACTAAAGTTCATTGGAGTCACAGAAGAGACCATCTCATGTAGTGGGGTAGATTGCCAGCAGCAGGAGTGAATGAGGGGGTGGAGAATAGAAATATTTAATAATATTCACTGTGATTGGTAATGGGAAATAATAATAGTGATGATGATACTGTAGTCAAAAGCTTGGCTAATATGCCCACAAGGTGTGGGTGGCCAAATAATAATAATTTCTTAGCAAAGACCCACCCGACAACTAGGCTGTTAAATTGCTTAGCAGTTGGAAAGAACAACAACAACAACAATCAGAAAAACTCAAGGGTATGGCTGACTGCTATAATAATAAAGTACTAGGCTGTGTTATGCATTCACAATATACACACAAGGCTAAGCACTAATAAAGATAGACACAGAAAACTGAATACAGCTGTAAATAAACCTTACCTAAAAACTAGAGCCAAATTTTGGAGGGGGTGGGATACTAAGACAGACTTTTTTGTTTTTAAGGATGAAGCTGGGATTTATTGGAAAGAACAGAAAACAAATGCCATCTCACGCCACCATACACTTCTGGAAAGATAGAACTTGGAGAGTGTTGGGTAGAATGATAGCATTCTAGACTAGCCCTGTAGCTCATATTAGGCAAAGTCCTGTGATTGGAGAGTGTTGGGTGGTGTGAGATCATTCACCCCCTCTCCACACCTTGGCATATTCCTTATAGGGCGTTGTAATTAATAGTTGCAACAGTTTGAAGCTGGTATGTTTGATTTTCTGAGCTACAGATCAGCACAAATTGCTACAGATTGATTTGGGACAACTTTATCTGTTTTGATTTGTAGCTGCTTCAACCTGATAGAGGCAGGGCACAAATTAACCAATTCAGCCTGATTCAATTCAGAACGTAGCTGAATCTGATGTTCAGACCTCATACATTGTCCTCATGAACTGGAACCCTGTACAATCTCTTCATGTGTTTTCTGTTCCATCTCCTGTGATAGATCAGTTATTTTTTACAGATTTCTTCAGAATCCTCTGAAAATTGAATTGCTTTGGCTGACATTAAAACATAGTCCATACTCTATTATAACATATTATAGCAGGTAATACATACCTATGTCCTTACCTTCTGCTTCTTGGTGCAAAGATGTGCGACATGTTTAATATAGTACACCATGTTGTATTCTTTGCCATGAACAATACAGTTGCAGAGTTGTGTATAAGGTGCAGAATTCTCAGCATCCTGAGAAGTTCAGCTTTTGTTTGGTCTGTAGAGCAAACCTCTAGGTATTTTGGTTTTGTTGGTAGGTTTGAATATGTGAGCATGTTTGGCAGTGGAGGCACTGCTTAATTGCTCTGCATAAAGTCTTGCCTTTTCCCATAGCCATCACATCTATGGCAGCACAACTCCTTGATAATTGGGTATGTTTATCATAAAGAAAAGAAAATTAAGAGGTAATATGTTAGTCATCTTCATATGATAGTCATATCTGAGAGCTGTCACATAGATAATGGAGTAATTCATTTCTGTTGTTCCAGAAGGTAGGACCTGATCCTATGGGTTCAAATTACAGGAAAGAGGATTTAGAGTACATATTAGGAAAAAGTGTTCTGACATTGCAAGCATCTTGACAGTAGAACTGATTGCCTTGGAAGGTGGTGGACTTGTCTAACAGAGGTTTCTAATCAGAGGCTGGATGGCTACCTCTTGGGGCTGGCCTGTCCATGAGGCAAGCTACAGTGACCACCTTGAGTAGCAGGATCCACAGGGAGTGCAGATTCAGCCTCTGAGAAATGCATCGCCCACTGCTGCCGCCGTGTTGCTAGCAGCAACTGCAGCACACTACTTGGAGGCCAGATCTGTCTTCTCCTGAGGCAACCCCACCCCCAATGATGCCTCCACAGCGGCCTCTCAGTGAATAGGAGGCACTGCTGGTCTCCTCCCATCCCTATGGGGGAAATGGCAGGGTTTCTTGGGACCTGAACCCACCTTTGATTCCCAGTTCAGCCATAGGGTAAGGTTGATTTGATCCCTCCTGCTTGTTCCTGATATCTTCATTATTTCCTTCTTCCTTGGCCAGAGGGGTGGGCACCATTTTATGGTCCATCTCAGGTGCAAAAATGCCTTAGGCTGACCCTGCTACCTATTGGGGATACTCCAGTAGCAGATTTCCTGATTGGCATGGAGTTGGGGTAAATCAGAGGTGAGGAATCTGTGGCCCTCCATAATTTAGTGGACTACAACTTCCATCGTGGTTGATCATTGGCCATATTGTCTGGCCAATTGAAATTGGGAGTTCAAAAACTTCTGGAGGTCTGAAAGTTTCCCATCCCTGGGCTAGATCAGTGTTTCCCAACCTTGGGCCTCCAGCTGTTTTTGGACTACAACTCCCATCATCCCTAGCTAGCAAGACCAGTGGTCAGGGATGATGGGAATTGTAGTTCAAAAACAGCTGGAGGCCCAAGGTGGGAAACACTGGGCTAGATGATCTTTGAGGTCCTTTCCAATCACATGATTCTCACAGCAGATGGTAAACATGGAGCAATCTTGGAACCTGACTGCTTCACAGAAAGCTCCCCTCTTTCTCCATACCTAGTCTGTTAGATTTAGAGCAGTTTCATAGAATCATAGAATTGTAGAGGGACCACAAGGGTCATCTAGTCCAACCCTCTGCAATGCAGGAATCTATTGTCCAATGTGGGGCTTGAACCCACAACCATGAGATTATGAGTTTGTATGGGTATTATGGAAATTCACTGTTCTTTTGAATTAAAAACATTTAAAAAGATGATCCTGTAATTTTAGGAGCAGATAGTGTGTATGTATTGGAAATAAGAAAAGAATTGCCAGAAAGAAAATGTGAAGTGAAATATAGCAAAGTACCTATTTTGACTGATCTTTGATTTTATTGCTATCTTCATGTTTGGCTTCACCATAGAATGTGTCCCTTAGAGTTGGAGACTGAAAAATGTACCAGACACCTTGATGCTGAGAAGCCTAATCTTCTTGTGTTGCTTCTGAAGTGGTGCTGAAAAGTTTGAGACTTAATATTTGTATGATATCATCATACCTGTGGAACTGGGCCAGCTTTGGTTCTAACCCGTCAAGTCTACATGGCAGGATCATGTTGGAATTATTATTTGTGCTGGCCTGGAATGAGGTGTTGTGACAGGAGTGTCAAAGATGCCACCATTGTGTTATTACCTTTTGCTTGGCTTAGATCTCTGGCCTTTTATATCTCTTTGAATAAACTCAATTCCAGTTGCATGCCCACTGACACAGATGATTGCTCTGCTGATGGCAGAGCAGAATGCTGATCTTGGCAATGAATACAACAGCACTTGGGTGCCCTCTGCCCCCGCTGTGGCACTACAGACTGCTGCTGTACAAGGAAGCTGATGCAGTTCAAGTGATATAGCAGAAGACTGGAATAATACTTGGCTTGAGCTAGGACCAATCACATTTACTATTTTTAAATGACAAATGAAACATTTTTTTAAATATTGCCATTATGGTGATACTTTCAGTTACTACTTTTTATTCCTGTTTTGCTGCCGCTATAGCAAAATTATGCTTGGTAGGTTTCAGCTGAAATGAGTATTTTGTGATGCATTTGTTTCCTGTTCAGATACACAATTTCTTACAGCTTGCTGGGGTTATTTAGACCCAGCTTATAGACAGAATGTAGGGTTGGGAGTGATGGTCTTGGTTTAGTTCCTTGGATGGTTTTTTACTTGTAACCCACTCATGTAGAGAAGATGCTTGGGGAATGCAGACAACTAATTGTGTAAGTTAGCGCAGATAGCAAAATGTCTACAGATGAAATCAGAATCTTTACTGATTGAGGTTGACTTCCAGCCCAGAATTCCACATACAAAAGTCACTGTTACTGGTAGTTGAGCCTTGCTTCAACATAGATTATTATTATGTTGATTATTGAATCAACATAGATCATCCACTGTACCTGAAGACTTAAGTGGGCAGCACTGTGGAGCTGGCCTCCAGCTGTAGCTTCATTACAACTTACCATGGTGGGAACACTGGACCGACTTCGTTTCTACAGCTGTTCTGGGGTACCTTGCTGCTGCCCCACCCCTACAGCATTTGGGGAAAAAGCAGTGTTGGGAGGCTAGCGGCATATTGCTGCCTTGCTCTGGCAACCACTGTCTGGCAGCAGGGGCAGCTAAGGGGTGCAGCACAGGCATCAAGGCCAACAATAATCAGGCTTTGCTACCACTGGGACACTGGTTCAGGAGGGTGGGAAGGATGGGAATGGCTGCCTCACTTTGCCTTAAAAAGGCAGCTTTCCAACCTTTACTGAAGAAACCAGTGCTACTAACCTGCTTTGGGGCAAAGTTGTCAGAATGGCTTCTAGTTTTGCAGTTTGCCAGATGCTGCTAGGAGACATACCTGATAAGGATGACGCCTCCTACTGGAACTCACCTTTGCCTGTGGGTGGGCCTTACATCTTATTCAGTATTGGGGAACCTCAGCTCTAATTTTATCACTGCATTTTTACCAGTTTCTGCACTCATTTTTCTGCAATAAATGATTCAATATGGAAGATCAAAGTGGAGCAAACTGTAGTCTAGACGCCATCTGAGGTGCTTAAGAGGAGGCCTCTGCCAAATTCACTATTGCAAGGAAAGGAGCTAAATAACTTTTGACTCACACAGACATGGGTTGGTCTATATAACCAGTTTTCCTGGCCCTCTCAGTGCTTTGCTTAGAGTCTGTCTATTCCTGTACATCAGCATTCTGAAGGGCTGTGTTAAGGATAGGTACCCATTTTCCATAAGGACAGTTATTGATGAGGCAATAGGAAACATAGTATCAGGACAGCTAAGCTAGTTAACAAAGAAAGAAATAGATAAGTTCTGTTTCCAGATAGCAACCCTGGTTCCATATGTTCTACGAAGATTCAATATAGATGGTATGATAGCAGCATCTCCAGGGATCCCGAAGAGATGCAGAAATAATGGATTTTTAAAAGCCCAGTTTTAAGAGAGGCTGTTAATGTAGAAAAGTATACGTAAAAGCAGAATGTTTGAAGCTCTCAAAATTAAAGTGCAACACATTAAATGCTATTCTTAGTGTACTTGTATTTATATGCTTGAGGAAGGATAAGCAAGTCAGATTCAAGTGAAAATGTGTAATTTGTACTGAGTGATAGGAAATGCTCCCTCTGAAAAATGTGATTTGTGACTCATTCATTGTAGAACCTATAAGTTACCATGGCTTCCTCATAAAATGTTGGTATCCCACTGATGGTTTTAAATTCTTTCTGGATGACATATTTTCAAGCAGCTTCTCTAGCACAAAAATTAGGAATTAATTTGTCTGAATCAAAAGCTGCTGAATAGATGGCAAATAAATTTCACTGTTTTATAATAGCCATTTAGGATGGGTAGTTATCTACCAACTTCATTTGATGATCATATGTCTTGGTGTGCGCTTTCAGAATAAATTATGCTTCACACCTTGAGGCCCATTAAAAAGGTATTCAGATGAGAACAGGCTAAACTGATGTGTTGTCCCTCTGATTTAAGACCCACAGATAGAAAAGACTGTGAATCTGTGAGTGGAACTGAACTGGAAAGACATTCTGCATACAAATCCTTATGTAGGAAAGAGAGCATGCCTCTTAGGAGTTATGCTAAAATCTTCACCAGTAGTACTTTGTTAGGATATTTGTCTCTCTGGCCTCTGTAGGTGCAGGTTAAAACATGAATGTTCATCAGGAGGCACCCTCTACGCACCCCAGGTGGACATGCGAATGGCAAATTGCATAACTGAACTAATTCGTTGAAAATGTTTACCCATACAAGAGCTTGTCACAGTTGAGCACAAGGGCTAAAAACAGACGTGTAAATGTGGCATTTGGAATTCTTCCTCATGAATAAGTAAATACATGAATTTAAGTATCTTTTTGTAAATTTACCAAACCCCAAAGAGTACTTTTTAGTAAAATCTTGTTTGAAAGCATTTAAAAGTCCATTTGCCAGTATAGATTTTCCTGGATTTTATGTCTTGTGTCATGTGTAAGGTTACTTTTGTAATATAAAACTTGTAAAGGCCACAATCTAAATGGAAAGTCACCTCTGCCCCCACCCCCGCATCCTAATAGAATATGGAACATAAGCAACAGCAAGCAAACCTAGATGCTTATATCAAAATGATCTTAGTATCCTGTCTATATATAAGTGAGTGTTTAAACAAAAGAGTTTGGTTGATATCATCATCTTCTAAATCTCTGTGCACTCTTATGTGGCAATAAGTTGCTTTTGAAACCAGTGGAATTGTCATCATCCTAAATGCTTAGGACTGGATTAATCTTGAATCTATAAATCAGAACAGCCTTATTGTCTTTCAGTGGTGCTATTTTAGAGAAAGAGATGTGAAGATTGTAACTAAAATCTTTAAAGCAGCAGGGTTGAGGGGAAATTACAAACCTTGTTCATTTTTTTTAAAAAGCACCACTTAGTGTAAAACTTCGTTTTACACATGATTTGGAATTTTCTGTGTGTAGACAGACATAGCAGAGAACTACCTACATATGAAACATTACTTATGTAACATTTGTGATACCTTCACTTTTACCAGCAGATGTCACTGTTGTCAAACTTGAGAGTTTAGTAGACAAAGGAAGTAATTTTCTGAATAAAAATTCACCATCTGAAAGTGGAATGGGGGGCAAAATAAGCATTTCCATTATAAAACTGTTTTCTTGCCCTTAAGAACAGAACTTACTAAAAAGCAGAACATTTTACCCTTTCTGCTTTAGTTCCTGTGTTTCAGCTGAACTGGGTAAGTTCTTTTCTTTGTATCTGGCTTCAATGGGGGGTACCTCTTTGTGGGTGTGATTACCTTATTGGTTTTATTTAAAGGGTGTTTCCTGTTTCCTGTTCCTGTTTTGAGGTTGCTTTAACAACTTCTTTCTCTATACACCATACACAGTTTCGGACACGAAGGAAGTGGCTTCATTAAGAACGGGGGGGAGGGAGGAGGAGATGGGGGGAATTGCCCATTTGATTGGCTGGATGAATAGCTCTGATTTATGGGATCCATCTGTTTCCTGTAATGAATTCATAAACCCATCAAACAATGACCCAAACCAATTACGGGTGGGGGGGGGGAATACGTTGGCATGCTATGTTTTATGCAGTACGGCACTTGCATTGTATAATCAAAAATTCTTCTCACATACAGCACTTTGTAATGGAGCTGCTGTGTTTAATGGAAGCTGTAAATAAATCCTGTCACAGCAGTGGCCAAGAATGCATTGCTGGGTTTAACTGTTCCTATTCCAGAATACTCTCTTGTGTTGCACCTCTCTTTCCTCCTGCCGATGAAGAAATGCAAGGGGTTTTTGTGTGTGCTTGGAGGGGGTTGGGTTCCTTTATTTTAGGAGTGGAAGAGAGCATAGTACAGAATTTGATCTGATGATACTGGAAGTCTAAAACAGTGAGAAATCAACACTATGGGGATTAAGCAGTTTTTGTCACTTCTGTATGCATTCCTTCCTTCTGTTGTAGAAATGTGCTTAAAAGCTTTTGTAGTAATTGAAATCTGGGTGACTGATCCCATTCATTGCATTAATAAAATCCATATACAATTTCTTAATGCTTTTGTGTAGAGTTGGGATTCCTCTGAGATTGTAATCATTAAAAAGCATATGTAAGTAATTATTGGATTTGTTTCTCTAAAATTGGATTAGGAAGTTAGATACCATTAAGTATGGTGTGATTATTAGCAGCAAGCAATTTGTTTAGAATGTGGAAAGCGTTTGTGCTGTATTACAAATAGATATCTATCATAAAAACACAAGGTAGTATTGGTTTTGTCTCTTAAAATCCACGTTTGAGCTCTCTTTGTATCGGAGTTATCTCCTGCTCTGTTTATTTTGAAAATGAAATAGTCTGCAGTTCTTGAATGTTGTTTAGAAACCAAAATAGTGCATGAAATCCTGTCATTTAGAAATGAACAATGCAGTGCTCAAAAGTGGGCTGATCTTCTCAATGGCATCATGATGACACTAGACTAGATTTCTTTTCTGTATCTCAAGGAGCTGTTTAAATGACAACAGCAACGGCAATATATTACCTTCAGGTGAAAGGGTAGACAGGCAGCCTCTTGTGTAACGGGCAAGATCTTTTTGTAGATTGGCAGATTGGCCCTTGGGGCTGATTAACTGTGTGGTGCACAGCATTCTAGTGTTCTAGTCAGCCTCCACTGACCACAGCCGCTGCCATGCCGTGTTGTATCATTCTATAAAGTTTGCTAGATATATGTGTGAGAGTGTTTGTGCATTCAGAAGAAAGCCCTCCCTTCCCAAATGTACCGCTTAGATCAAGAAAGGTGCTCTCTAACAATTGACAGTTTATGAGTCAGTCACTGGATCTGCTACACAGTAAAGAAAGCTTTAGCAAAGCTAATGCATTCACTCAAAGCAGCAGGCACTTTCCCACAATGCTGTAGGAAATCTCCACGGCTACTTAGCTGGTGGTGAGGGCTGTTATAAAATTGCATGTAAAGGATTTTATTTTAGTATGTGTTACAACTTGATGCTTTGTTGCTTTAAAATACCTTATGCAAATCATTGAAATGCCTGATACCCAAAGCAGCAGGATCATTTGGAAGCAAGCCATTTGTGATGTCTAAGGTTTTACTTTATCTTGGTGATGTAGCTGAATGCCTCTCTTCGAAATTCTATAATCAAGTGAACCTTATTTTTGGCAGAAAGACTTTATTATTATTAAGTGGTTCCCTGCCTTTTAATGAACCTGAAAGCGGGCTGTTTTTGTGTGAGGATACATTCAGAATCCTTTTATAGTTTATTGAAAAATATCAGCTCTCATAAATATTTTTGAGGACATTAATTCTAAGTTAGTAGACTGATTACCTTCTTATTTCTAACTAGTGCTGTCAACTGATTAGTTTTTAAAATCATTTTATAGCTTTTAACTGATTGATTATATTTAAATACATTTGCATATTTTAAAACTCTACTGCTCGTGCCCTTTAAGAGGCTCTTAAAGAAATGGCACAATCTAGTCTTAAGGTTGAAATGTAGGATTTTTGTTTATTACATATCTCATTGTTTAATAGGTTAGAAACCTTTTTGGTATTTGCTTCTCCATCAAATACGTCTTTGCAATAGCACACTAGAAGCAAAGTAGCACAGAAAAAACACACAAGTTCAACTGCTATCAGTGTTTCAGAAGATCCAGATTTAAAAGATGTATTGACATTGAATTCCTTTCCATTCCAACTCATTAGCTTCTATTTCATATGGCTAGGGAAAAAGTTATAATTATTACACTGTTAAAGACAGTCTATTACCCTTTGGTTGAAAAAGAAACATGTTCCTTTCCATAGAGTTGGATACACATGTAGAGATCTGATGTGCTAGTGTTGCCTGTATAACACTGAATCCTTCAAGAGCCTTAATAATAAAGGCTCTAAATTGAAGTGTCAATGACACTATTGTTGGGCCAGTGAAACACAATTTATAGATCACTTGCAGAAATAAACAAGGAACACTTGTGTTTCCACTCTGATTCATTTTACCACTTTGCAATTATCTGAGACCATATTAAGAAAATTAGTAAAGAGCAACTGGCATCTTTCTTTTTCATGGTCCCTCTGTGCAATCACACATTGGGTTTCTGTACCTGTGTATAGCTTAGCTCATTTGGAATATCTCTCAAGCTAGGCTAGATTTTTGGCACATGCCAAATCCTTACTGTCAATGTTCATAACTTTCTGCTCAGTTCTCTTTCAGTTATCAGACTGGAAGAAGAACAGCTCTGTGTTAGAGTGCTTTCTGTGACATGGGGTGGTGGTGTGTGTGTCACAATTTTTATTTGACCGTTTTGGGGTTGTCCTTTGCTGCTCATTTGGGCCTAGGGCTCAACAAGTGAGCTACTTTGCAAGAGTTTGTCTTGTGGGAGGAGACTCGCTCAAACTGTTGGGCACAACCTCTTTCTTCTTTGTTGGTTGAATCCTGCAATATAAATACCTTCAGCATTGGCAAGAAAAAACTGAGCTAATTTGAGTTTGATTTCTAAGTAGACAATGCAAACTTGTAATATTATCTAATTTGAACCTATGCCAGGAAAAGTTTACTATCTCAAAAAAACAAAAACAAAAAATCTTTTGCCAAATGCATATAATCCAGGAGAGCAAGTCCCACCCCTCCCAAATCTGGGCAATGTTTTGGAGAGTACACTCCCCCCCATACATTCACATAGCTAATGATGACCTTGGTAAACTAAATAGCATCTTGCAAGAATCATTGGGGTGGTCTGGTGGGAGAGGTTATTTCCAGAGAGCTGAGTTGGTTTGATATGGTTTGATACCCTGTGGTATCAAACCATGTTTCTATGTGGAATTGAAATAGCTACCTCAAAGGTTTTCTTGTTGGTGTTTATTTCCTAAGCCCTCTACAAAAAGGCAAATAAAGTACTATAGCAACTACTGGTTTAACTCTCTCCCCCCCCCCTCCACAAGCACAGCTAGGCAGCTCATCAGAAGAGAGACTGTTTAGATTGAAATTTTGGGTACAGGTAAGTACTAACCAGTTTAGACCTCTAAAAAGCAGAATAGCTTATGGAAATTGGAAGACCTCCCTCACTTGCTGCATAATGCAGTTCACTACTGGCTGTGCAGAATCTCATGAGTAGAAGCCCTGTCCTTCCAAGCAGCAATACTCCTTTACAAGACTGGCTTGAAATTCATTTCCTGAGGGACTGCAGTCAATTTAATTCATGCTATACATTGTAAGTGTATTCCTTAAAGGTCACCTGCAGTAGCAGAGTCTACCACCAAGCTGCTAAATGTATTTAAGCAAAACAAAATACTTTGAAGGCATATCAGATATTTTGTAAAGCAGAAGGACTTTTGCTGCAAAAGCCCATCAGCATGTAACATCATCAAGCAAGTGTTGAATGTGGGTTAATCTGTATTTGAAGTGGCACATATCTACTTTATAGAGAAGCATGTCTAAAAGGCAGGTGCAGTGCCTTTTTGAACATAAGACTAAACTATTTTTTGGATTAAGCAAATGAGCCTCAGACTTGTGTACTCCCACCTCCCCTGTTCTGTCGTTATTGAAACTATGGCTAGTTTAAACCACTGCTATTTTTCTAGAAAAAGAGGTGCTGGAACTCATCATGAATACCTTCCTTGTTCTCTTATAAAGGCAATGGCACCCACCTGAGAGGTGCCGGAACTGAGTTCTGTTTAAAAAAAATGCCCTGATTAAAACTATGATTAATTTAAACAAGCCAGGATGAACCCTTGGTATATGATCCGGGCTTCTTCACTAACTAGAATTTCTTCAAGTTCCCAAATAATAAGGAACTTTGGTTCATTTGAAACTGGAAGCAAATACTTCTGCTTTCCTCCTTATAGCTGCCCCAGACAGGAGGATGGGATGTAAATGAGCATGAGTTTTAGCAATATGTCCCATCTTGTCCTGATCCCATGATGAAGCCCACAGAGCAGGATGAGTCTGTTGCTACCGTTCCAAGGAAACTTCCTAGTGAACAACTTGCTTCAGGAAGGCTTAGAAGTGAACTGAAGCCTTTTGAACTTCTGCCTCTAAGCCCCTTCTCATAGGTTCCATCTGCTTTTGGAAAACTGGAGTCTCTGAAAGGGGCCAAGTTCTGACCTAAAGACCTTGCACCTCATGGCCTCCCTCCTTGTGTGCTGTCTGTGCTGTGGACTAGTGAGGTGGTGTGGGAAGCATTTATTTCCTCAGATCTGGGGAAAGGTATCCCCCACAGTCCTGGCTCTTGGGATCCTGAAACTGTGAGAACTAGCTCAGCAGGTTTTTGCTTGCCGGCCTTGGGTGCAGTAGTCTTCTGACCATCAACACCAGGCTCAGATCCAGGAACTTTAGCCAGTGACATTGTAACGTCTAATTTGGGATCCTGGTCACTGCTGGACTCTGGGGTCATATCTCCAAGCATATAATTCTTTAGCATAATGTCCAAACTGACCCTTTGAATGAGAATTAACAGAGGATTGGTTGTCTTGAATAGTTTTTAAGACTGCCTCTTTCATTTTCTGCTTTTTAAAAACTAATGGGAGCTATGTGCACAGCGTTGATGAGAAGCCGAATTGTTTATTCTTCAGTTTTGTCTTAATTTAAAAGGGAACATTTAGCTTCTAATATTATCCTTCAAATCCATTTGCTATTTAATTTTCCTTTCCATTGTGCAATTTTTTGTTTTGATTTGTTTTGAGGCTGTCTCTGTACAAATAAAACATGTTATTGCTTTTATTCTTTACCATATCTAGGTTCTTTGTGGAGCCCATTGCCTTTCTCAGTTGTCATTGTGCTTTTCTACTTAACCATAGTAGTGCTTCTAGATTTTCTCCTGCAGGACAATCAAACAGCAGCTTCTGCAAAGTCTGCCTTAGATCAGTGCTTGGAATTGGTGGATTTCCCAAGGCCATGTTTTTATTTGACTGGCACTCTGTGCTCTTTCAGCCATTCTGATAACTCATGTGGGCTGCCAGTTGCATTGTGTCACGAGCACCCCCTCACTGCTAGACTCCCAATTGCTCTGCGCCAGAGAATCAGGCGCAGACCAAGTGAGTTTGGCCTCATTACTTCAGGCAAGATTAGCATGTGTGACATGTTTGATAGAAATCTGGAGGGCAGGTCTGAGGCACACATCATAACTGGGATGTGCGCACGTGTCTGATATAAATAAGTGAATAGGTCTGAATAAGAAAAGCCAGACAACAAAGATTTAGCATGATGGTACAGAATTCACCTCTGAATTAGTCCTCCTACAATTTTGGTTTCCTGTCTCAAAACCCTGCATAGAGATCTACAATTTCTAATATCTTCCCTGTATAAACACTAGCCTTTCACTGTGTGTGAAATTGATACATGCAATGTCTTCTGTTTCAAAGCCTAAAGAAGTGCTGTCTCCTGTGAACAAATGGCTTTCACCAAAGAGAAGATTGTAACCTGAGAAATTGTACAAGGGAAAGGTTTATTTTTGTTTGGAGTAATTGGGGAATAAAAGCCTGGGAGCGTACAATGGTAATGTAATGGTTTAATGCATAATAGTTGTAGAATAACTGGATGTGTTCATTATGTGGCAAATGGTTGAATGAAGGAGAAAATAGTGCAGACTTGCACGTGCAGTTGTAGGCATGTCTACTCTTGTGTAAGCCTCACTGAGTTCAGTGGGACTTACTCTCGGGGAGGTGCGCATAGGAGTGCAGTCCTAAAGAATGGATAGATTTTTTTGAATTGTGGTTTAAGCCACCATGGCAGCATTTCACATTCAATGCAATCTTATCATGTTGGTCACCCTTTTTGATTTTATTAAAGCCAGGAAGGGTGTACACTGGAAACACTGGGAATTCTGAAATTCCCAAATGCAGACTATCCTGTCAGAATGTGAGAGATTTTGATCAAACATATATTAATATGAAAAAACTTTGGTTTGGTGTGTGTGTGTACACACACATGCATGCACATGAAAGGGCAGCTCCTTCTGTGCCTGACTGACAGATGCTGACAGTACAACCCACAAAGGATTTAAGCTAGTTAAGCCAGGTGGGCTTTTGGGACCACAAAGTGGAAACTATTAGAATTTGCAGCTTGAGAGCCTAGCTGTCAACAGCACACACTTGATCTCCATCATATTATGGTTTCCTGTACAACAGTAGTGGGGAATCTGTGGCCCTCCCTATTTTATAGAATCATAGAGTCATAGAACTGTAGAGTTGGAAGGGACCACAAGGGTCATCTCGTCCAACCTCCTGCACTGCAGTAATCTTTTTTGCCCATTGTGGGGCTTCAACCCATGACCCTGAGATCAAGAGTCTCATGCTCTACCAGCTGAGCTATTCCAGCTCAACTCCAACTCCTGTTAGCCCTAGTCAGCATGCCTAGTGGTCAGGGATGGTGGGAACTGTATTCCAGCAACATCTGGAGGGCCACAGGTTCTACACCCCTGTGGTACAGGATGAGCATACTGGAAATTAAAAATGGGGAGGAAAGAAGTGTTGTAGAAAAGGCGAGGTGGCAACAGAACGAAATTGCACATCAAATTTGCACTAACATTTTGGACTACTATCTCTGGGTAACGTTCTTAGCTGTAACTTTTAAAAAGAAACTGATTTCTAATAGATCAGATTAGGGAGGAAATAGAAAATAGAAGATGTCTGTACAGTGGTACCTCAGGTTACATACGCTTCAGGTTACAGACTCCGCTAACCCAGAAATAGTACCTTTGGTTAAGAACTTTGCTTCAGGGTGAGAACAGAAATTGTGCTCTGGCTGCGCGGTGGCAGCAGGAGGCCCCATTATCTAAAGTGGTGCTTCAGGTTAAGAACAGTTTCAGGTTAAGAACGGACCTCCGGAATGAATTAAGTACTTAACCTGAGGTACCACTGTATTTAAATGGTACAAAACATTTGTATTTGGCAATGTAATTAATGTAGTAAAACTGGCTAATTTCCTCCCCAAAGTCCTTTTAGTAAACACCCACACACATTCTGCTTTAATAGGATCACATTGCTTAAAATTTTCCAGGAGCCTGACTCTGGCAGCAAATACTGCTGCATTAGCTGGTTAATGGTACAGTTGTGGATAAAAAAAGTCATGTTATACTTTCCCATCAATTACTTTGTGATTTCCTCTATCTCTAGATATTGACCTTAGCAGGTTACAGGGGGTGGGGTGGTGGGGTGGGGATTAATACAGTACAAGCATTTCTCTGTTTGATACTTCATTGTTCTTGGATAATGTTACTACAATGGGGATCTAGCTTTGGTTTCATTCCAATTAAAAACCCAGGAAATGTTTCTAGTTTTGAGCAGCTGCAGAGGTTTAAACAAAGTCAGTATTTCATCTGTATTCCCAGAGTATACATTCCTGGGCTGTGTTAAATGTACTGTATATGTAGTGCAGCACATTGACTTTGAGCTTTACAAATGAAGTTGAAAAGAATGTAAAACACAAGGGCTGCTGTGAATTTTGTAGAATACTTAAGCTCATTTTTATTCTGTAATTGTTCAGAGAAGCAGGGTATGAAGGAATGGCATCTCTTTTTGTACCTATGTAACAGCAGCTGATTTACAAGATAAGAGGTGAAGTTTGACATTTATGAGAAGGCACAAATTGAGTCTTCATTGTGATTTGTTAAGAAGATATTGAGATTATTCTAACAACTTGGTACCTAGGCCTGCCTGAACATTTGTGACCTAGTGTGTAAACTATACCAAACTATGATTTGCTGACTTTTATCTGCATGAACTGTTACTATGCTGTATGAAGTTTTTCTAAGCCATCGTAACATAAGGTGTTCTGTGTGAGTGCTCAGAAACCTCAGTTGGTTCAAAATGCATATAATATGGGACATATATTATTTCGTTTGTGATGGTTATTGATTTGTTTCCAGGTCCAATGCAAAGTACTGGTTTTGACTTCTAAATCTCTCAATAATCTGCCTCATCTTATATGTGCCTGGCCTTCCACTTAAATCAGCATTTGAAGCCTTTTGTTGCATTCCTTCATATGCAGAAAGCAGATGGGCATATGAGACAGGGCCTTTTTAGTTGTGGAGCCATGATTAGGGAACATGATAATGGATTAGGGACCTGTTTCTAAAATTATTTAAATGCACATCACTTACGATCCCTTCATACTTCATAATCAGTCGATGTTGCCAATAAATATTTTTTTTAGAAAAATGATTGCATTTAAATGTACAATGTGTTGGTTTTCCATAACACATACTTTGGGGGAAACTACTTAGTTTCTATTTAAAACAAATGTACAAAGGTGGACTGAGGTCTACTTTCAATTAAGCTGTGTTTTAAAAAGAATGTTGTTTAATTCTTTCGCCCGATAAATGTGTTCTTGATCTTTCATTTTCAACAGTGCCAGAACCTATTAAGACCAGTTTAAGCCAGCCCCAACCTGCCGGTACCAGTACCAGTACTTCCACCAGCACTATTACTAACAATAGCAATGGCAAGCGTGCATCTGCCAATGGGCAGCAGCCAGCTGCATCCCGATACCTGCCTCGTGAGGTGCCTCCACGCTTCCGCCAACAAGAACAGAAGCAGCTCTTAAAAAGAGGCCAGCCTCTGCCTACTGGAACTCTGATCAGCACGAGCCCAGCGCAAGGTACTGGACAAGCAGGAGCAAGTCCTCCTCCACAGCCAGGAGTAGGTGGACATCACCACCCCAGTAAAACTCAGACCCCAACAGGTAAGGATTTATGCTGGGAAATGCATTGCATGAAGAGAACCTGTTCAGATTCTCAATTAAATAGTTAACCTTTAACTCAGAATTGCCTTTCTCCCGTTCAGAACATAGTGGTCATTTAGAGGGGAAGACTTTGTTCTGTTCTCTGGTCGCAGGAGTACATTCACCTAGAAAGTATGTGCGAGGAGTGTAGAAATGAGACTTAATTCTTCAGAAACACTCATATAAAGCCATGTTGGTAGCTTATAAAGCAGTAGTCACATGCTGTTTCTGTACCAAATGTTGCCTGTTTCAACACTGCTGATCTCTGCTTACCATACTCTAGTTGAGAACATTGCCCATGCATGCTTCCATGAGAGGTTAGAATATAAATGTAATTAACTAAAAGTCTTGAAACCAAGTTAGCAAGAAGCAGCTTGTAATTGTAAAAGCTTTCCTACAGGCAACAGCTAGGACTAATTAATTGAGACAGTGGTTGTTTTCAGCTAAGTTCTACTGAGGGTAAACCCGCTGAAATTACTAAACCCATGTCTGTCAATTTCAGTGGGTCTACTCTTATTAGAACTTAGTTGGATGCAACCTTGTGAAATCATATATATCTAAAAATGGTGTACAAAAGGAATACAACTCTCAAAATGGAAGGTGGATCTCCATGGGAAGAGTGCATTCCTTTATCCAAAGCCTTCACAGCCTGATGCTTGTATATCTTGAATGGACCAAGTGATGATTGCTGTTCAGCTCATTCTGAGTCCGTACATCTTGAAGTATATTTTGGCTTAAATAATTGTTATGGTGCTTTTGCTTCCTTGATACCTCATTCTGAGTAGACACTGAAACATATTGTTCTTGAATATACTTGTACTGAGATAGGCAGATCCTATAAGTTAAAGTGTATGCTATATGGAGGCCTTACAGTTAATCTGTAACTTAAAGGGAGGCGCACACCTTTGAAGAGTCTTGCCTGTTCACTTTATTTTGTTAATTGGTAGATTGATTTACTATGTTTTGTCAGAGCTGCATCCTTGCTACAATGTTCAGAAGCTATAAGTGTCCTAAAGCCATGAGGCAATGTTGCCTTCTCAATGGACTTTGGCTTCATGCTAGGTTACATGTGAATAATTTTAAGGTTTGTTCTGATGTAGCCATAATGCGGAAAATCTTAAAATATTCACTGTTACAATAACAACATTAATTTTCTTCATAGTTATTTGTCGCCCACATAGGAAAACATAACGCAACATTTAATCTTGCTTCATGCTTGGTTGACTTCAGGTATTCCTTTCAAATCTTCAGTTCTCATAATAGAAGGCTGTCATGGGGAAAATATATAACATGCACTCAAGTAATGCTTCATAATATTTCTCATTAACCAATCTTCAGAAACATTTGAAATCACACATCCCTTCTAAACTCTCTGTATCTTCTGCTCAGTCACAAATATCTGTCTTGCTCCTCTAACCTCTGTGCAGCAGCTTCTTATCCACTTGCTTGGATCCACTCCCATCTGTTTCTCCTTGCTGCATTTCATCTCTGCTTTGAGTTAACTGGACATCCAGGCAAGCAAGAAATATCAGCCTCCCTCCTGCCTATTTCCAGCAATTCCAATGCAGTTACAGCTCACTGCTTATTGAGAAATCTTAAATTTTGACTGTTTATGGAAGGGGTGGGGAACCTGTGGCTGTCCAGATGTTGGGCTACAACTCCTCTCATCCATGATTGGCTAGCTGAGGCAGAGGAAAGCTGGAGTTCAGCAACATCTGGCGGGTCACAGGTCCCCCACTCTTAGTTTATGGCATATGTAGATATGATGCAAACATTTCATACTACCAGCTGTTCTCCTGCACAACCCAATTTGAGGAAAGCTGTCTGCAGAATTTGTCCATGAATGCATGAAGCTGTCTTACATCAAAGCTACATACACACTATACCTTTGAAGCACATTTCTGCCCTCCAAGAATTCTGGGCAGTATAGTTTGTTAAGTGTTGCTGGGAATTATAACTATGTGAGGAGTAAAATACAATGCCCAGAATTCTCTGAAGGGAAAGAATGTGCTTCAGAGTTGCTTCAAAGGTATAGTATGTGTGCAGTCATAGTCAAATCATTGTTTCATCTGGTTCTGCTTTGTCTATTCTGACTGGCAGTGACTTTCTAGTGTTTCAGACTGGTCTCTTTCTCAGCAATACCTGAACATGCCAGGTATTGAACTGGGGCTTTCTGTGCAAGATGAGCCCTGTTGTATCTGACCAAAAGGCCATTTAGTCCTTTGCTCTAAATACTTCCTATTCTAACAGTGGTCAGCCATTTGTGAAGTTTGCAAGCAGGACCTACGTGGACCTACCTCCAGATTGAGGTAGAGGAACGGGAAGAACATAGCCCTCTTCCCTTTCTAAGAAGCTGCTGTTTATGCATTGCAATCATTGTCTGACACCATTAGGTCTTCTGAGTCTTCCTTTTATAATTTTGCCAAATCTTCTCTAGCCTTTGGTTAATTAATATTCTACAGCCTTTAAAATGTGTTATCCAACTGGTATCGAAAGGCATATGGTTTCTGATTGTGGAGGTAGCATGCAGCCATCATGGCTGGTAGACATTGATAGTCTTGTTATTCAACAGCCTCCCTGACCAAACTGGTTGAGGTTGTCGTGTTGGAGGAACCCAGAGAGGTGGTTTGGGTGACTTCAGTATGCATGGTGAGGATTCCTTATGTTCAGCTTGGGAGTTCAGGGCAACCATAGGCCTGTTTCAGATAATCATTGGTCCAAGGCACAGAACAGGGCATAATCTTGATTTAGTCTTCACTTCATGTGAGGAGAGGGGTGGTCTGGAAATAAAGGATGGTGAATATCACTCCATTATCATGGTCAGACCACTTCTTTGTGAGACTTGGACTTGCAATGACAATTCTCCCTTGCAAGGGTGGGGAACCAGTTAGGATGGTCCACCTGCTGGAGACTGATGGAATCTGATAGATTCCTAACTGCTGTGGGGGGTTTTCAGTGTATAGAACAGGTGATCCTGTCAAGGCCGTAGTTTCATTATGGAATGGTGAGATACAACTGCTCTTGAAGGCCCTTTCTAGTGCTGTGGAGCCCACTTCGTTTCTTTATATACTGAGAAAGTGTGGTTGATGAAATGGGCTGAGCTAGGGCTGGAGCATAAGTGGCAGTGAGCCACTCTATCTCTGTATTGGTTTGAATAAAATAATTTATACAGAATGTTGACACAATTTATTTCTCAAAATCTGAGTTTGAAGTTATTGTTTGTTTAAGTCAGCTGAAAAATTCAGCAGCTGTTACTTTAAGAAACCATGAGAGGTGGCAACCGTTCCTGCTATAAATGCATGATATGATATTGTAGCAGGATGAGCTAGGCCTGTGAGAGTTAATGGGCTTTAGGCCAGCTTATATCATAGCTGAGAAGAATTACTTGTGGATCTCAGAATATATTCCTTCTCAATAATAGCCTGAGAAAAGATGAGGCTAAAAGGGGTCTACCAAAGCTGACCCAGGCAGTATGAATGAAATGCAAGGCTTATTTGGAGTAAGTAAATGGAAGGAGGCATTCTTTCGTAAGGAGTTAAAGATGCACTGAGTGCAAATCTTTCCAATCCCTTATCCAAAAACAAATGGATAAATGCTTCAGGTTATTTTTAAAAAATCCATTTTATTATTGTGATTAGTAAACTGTTTTGCATTTTCCCCAATCTAAATGGTTATGACTCAGAGGGGGCAGTGCTGAAGTCTAGCTGAAACTTCTGTGTCCTCTGAAACACATTCATTGGGATCAGACTGCGGTTCTTTAGACGTGAGGAGGAAAGCATTCATGAACAGCAGGACGGAACCTGAGCAGTAAAGTCAAAATCAAAACACAGTTTCAGGGGCTAAATCATGGTGAGGTTTGAGTTTAATTGAGCCCTGATTCCCATTTTTCTTTCATTTATATGCCTTAATATGCTTAACAGTGATAGAAAAATTGGCTGGCACTTGATTATTGTTTGTAGCAGTTTAAGAATCCTTGTAAGCAAAAAGTGCCAACATCCTTCTTATTGGAGTTGAAGTCTTATCCCATTTCCCTCCAGCTCTTGTGCCTTCTTGTATTGTTTTGTGCTTCCTGGCTATGCAGTCTTAAGGCTGGCAAAATAATCTTTTCTAGGTATGCTGAATGCTGAAACATTCCTTAAATTCTTAACATTCCTTTGTTTGTTTTTCTCAAAGGTCTGAAGTCCTAGACCTTAAATGCTGGTTTTAGTGTGGTTGTAACATTTCATCAAATTGTTACCAGCTAATATGAGATCTTTAATTGAAAATACATGTGTTGTATCCAGTACTGTGCGAGTGAAGCTGCACTTGTGCAATGGGACTGCAGCCTTTTGTGAACTCTCAAATATGCTCTGGAGGCCTGCCCCCTAACCCTCTGCAGCAGATTTTTTGGGGGTGTGGGGGACTATAGAGGACAGGACAGGACAGGAAGGTGAAGGCACACTCAGCAGCATATGGGTGCAACCCTATGTATTTTAATATGTTTATTCTTGAAAGACAGTTATACTGCAGCCTCTATGCAAATTGCTTTATTTTATTCCTCCTAGTGGATTAGTTCATGTGGAGTTATACATCAACCTTAGGGGTTTGATTGAAATAGGCTGGGTTTAGAATGCATTCTCAGTTATAGCAGTGTGATTCTGCTTTGTCCTTTATTTAGATTTTTAATTCTGCCTATCCTTGATATTTCTGGGTGGGGAACATATGAAAACAATAGCAGTAAAATACTTTAATAAGATAGGAAAATAAATCTGCCATCTGGTTTCATATGGTTTTGAAGCACATTCTGCTCAATCTTAAAACAAAATGATTTTAGTTTCTTGGTTGCACATCAAAGGTTTGAATGTCTGGAGAACTCCACTTTTGGCAGAGGGCCTTGGATAGATTTTCTAAGTGCTGATGCTGTTGAAATCTAAATATGTAAGTAAGTGGAGAACCAACGAGAATGCTAGCACCAAATGTACACTTGAAGGAAAGATGACAGGAAGGAGAAGTAATGGAACTGGAGGAGTTTTATGCTTTCCAGTATATCTTTAAACTGAATGAATAATAAAATTGCTAAGATACAACATAAATTTCCATGGGCAGTAATCAGTTACCTAATACATAAAATATATATGCAAATAAATGCCATATTTGTTAAAACATTATTATTGCTAAACTATTTATACCCTACTCTATCAGAGCACTTTACATATGGTTGCCAGGTGATTTCTGATCCAGGCAGCTTTACTTTCATTTCTTCAGCAGTAGAACTGTTGAGTGCATTCAGACCATTTTTGAGCATTATTGTTCCATATTTTGCTAATTAAGAACATAGTTTAATGTAGTATAGCTGACGACTTTGAAAAGCAGATGTGTTTTGGAAAACTCTCAAACTAGAGTGAAAATTAAAGGTAGGTATGGAAGTGGAAAGCTACACACATTCCAAAATATAAGGACAACCACTTTTGTGCAATGCCTAAACAATAACTTAGCATTTAAAGAGAAGTAGACTTGTGCATGCTATTTAATTTCTTAAAGATGGGTGACATATCTGTGACCACTATTTTAGATACACCTCTGCACATAATTTATGAGACCTTGTTAAAACTGGATGCTAGCTTAAACATTCAGACTTCACTGAATTACAAACGATTGCATTGCCTTGAGTATCTTGAGGTCTAAAACTATGAAAAATATTCCTATAAATGCAGTTTAGTCCAAAGTTCACAAAGAATGAAAGGAGAATTTCCCCAGAATTCTGTAGTTCTGATATATTTGTTAATATCCCTTTTTAAAACCTTGTCACTTGCTGTACCTGTTATATGATACTTATTGAAATTCAGGCCCCTGGTATTTAGAAATTTCTGAGTGATAGCTAATTAAGCCTTATTTGGAGTAGACCCATTGAAATCAAGGTGCTTAAGTTACATAATTCCATTGATTTCAGTTGTTCTACTCTGAGTATGACTAATATTGGATATCATCCGCTGGTTGCCAGAATACGTTTCTTGTATTATAATATGTTCCTACATTATGTTCCCAAAATCCATTAAGTGCTTAGTACACTTTTCATCATCATATAAACATGAAATTTAAGTAGTAGTTTGCTTAAAGGATTTTGTCCCTGAGCCGAACATTGAAATGTGTGTTAATATAATTTTATTTCTCAATGGGGGAGAGGGAGGCGGGTAGACAAATTAACCCACTACCCAGTGGGGTATATTGGAAACTGAATGAGAATACTTTAAGGCTATCATATCATGAAAGTTTGGCTACATGGAGAAAGGGGTTCAGAACAGTCAGAAGGAGTGTGTGAGACATGGCCTTTGCATCTAATAATAGCTGAGCCTTAAAATGTTTGTCTCGAGGTTAAGGAAGAAGAGCATCACTTTGGTAGTTGGCTAAACTTGGCATTTGGGAGGCTGTGAAAAGTGTACTATGTAATCAGTAACCTTTGCCGCCTTACAATGGAGTTTTTGTATATTTTTAGCATGGCTAATCGGTTTTGACTGGGTTGGAAGTTGACCTGCTCTTCCTGCTGCTTATGTCCCACTTGAAGTCCTAATCTTCCTTTGGGATGTTTGTGACATAACACTTACTTGCTGTGGAGAGGAAGGTGCCTATCATGTAAAACAAGTTTAGGATTTGAAATGACAATTCCAGATAAATAGATGAATTTCTAAGCAGAAAGCTGATTTTAATGTATCTCCTAAAATGTATGCACATGTTTGTTTCAAGTTACATATACACATATATGTTGTCCTAAGCATTATGATACTCTGTTAGAAGTGGCCACATTATTTTATTTATTTAAATGCATTTATAAATGTCTTATTTTTTAAAAAAACCCCTCTGTGTGGTACACAATATTTCAGTGTAAAATTATATTAAAAAGTAAAATTACCATTTTTGTGTGCTTAGAAGATTATTGCAATTGTAACTTGCACCAGAAAGAGAACACTGCTTTTATTTTTTGCTTGAGACTTGCCTAAAAAAATTCCAGACATCTGAGAAAGTAATATAACTGGAGAGTTGTAACACTCTTTTTGCAAAAAGAAAAATATTTTCTGCAGGGCTTGAAGAAAAGAATAGCTTTAAATTGATAATCTGTAATAAACTACATGTATACCACCTTTGGTTCTATGATGGAAGAAAGCCAGGATATAAAAGCAACAAAGGGAAAAAATGGAAAACAGCATTAGTAATTGCTGCACCCATTACTTAGCGGCATAGAGGTGGTTGGGTGCAAGACTGGAAAAGTGGTTTTAATTCCTAGGGCCAGCATCACATTTTGGGGTTGCCTTTGTCATGGTTTTAAATGCCAGACTTAAATTTGTAGGTGCTTGGCTACCAGGTGCTTGGCAGTCTTCCAACATTGGCAAGATCCTGCCAACAGCTGATCTCTCTATCTAGTATGTCTGTGAGTAATTGGAATAGTTTGGAACACATTTGAAATACCTTTGAAGTCTACCATGTTTAAAGGACAACCAAGTAGCTACAAGTGCAGAGGATAACTCTTTCCAGATATACATTCTGGAGTGAAATATATTCTTAAATGCCCATCCCATCCCCATAGGATGCCTGACAACTATAGCTCAATTCAGGACACCTTTGGGATGGAAAAGGAAGACAGATGTTGGTTAATAGGGCAGAAATAATTTTATTTCCTCATAAACTAATGTCTGGTTTTTCAGTATTTAGCAATTGTTAGAAACTAACTCATAAATAGTACATTGAACACACCATAGTGTATTTTTAAAAAATTAAAATACATATTTGATATATTTGTAGCAGGGCTCGAAATTAGCAGGGTGCATTTTGCACCTAAAGATTCTCAATTTGCAAGCACCTCAAAAAGTCTGAGTGCCATTTTTTTACGCCTGGTTGTCACTCAAGGATTACTGAAATGTATGTGCTTTGAAGCCTCAAAGGATAGGCAATATGTTAAGGAGTTTAACAATAAAGAGTAGAGTGTTTTGAAAACTGAAGTACGGTACCAATACTTTTATTGTAAACTGCAAATTAAACATGTACTAACAATTTCTGCTAAAAAATGGCGACTAGACATTCTGTTTTGGCGCCCACAACCTAGGTCCCAGAAGCCATTTGGCTCCTAGCTATTCTATCCCTGTTTCTAACACTGCTTTGTAGAAAATATGTTGACATATCTGATATATTAGCACCTCCCTCCTTCGATTAGTCATTTACACACATTGACAGCCTTGGGATGGGGAAACCTAACAAGCCCAGTGGTTCAAGGTGATATTCAGTGTCACCAGCCCATCCTGTGGGCATCTGCAGGCATCCTTGCTTTAGGCTTTCAGGTTTCTCTTGAAGACTTTCTTACATTGACAGGCCTATGCAGTATTTGATCTGTACTTTTTAAATGTTTTATAATTTTTTTAATATTGCTGTTAAATTATGAGAAGATGGTACAGAAATACTTTTAAAAGTAAAATAATTTTTACAGAAAAGAGAAACCAATAATTTGCAAAATGAGAGAGAGGGGGGAAAAAAGGAAATACTGAAACCCAAAAATATAAATACCTTAAGAGAAGGTAAAGCAGTTGCAACGACTGAGGAATTGGTGGCAGCTGCTTGTGACTAAATGTTCAAAGAAACATCAGTGATACAGTGTCATTTAATCAAAGAGATTGCTGGCCATGTATACCCTGCATTTAAAAATGGTGCTAAAGTAACCTAACTGCACATAGGCTTCAGGAAGTAGAAGTTTGCAAACAAGTTCATGCAGACTAAGTACATTTGCATTTTAAATTTTACACGCTTTTTTCAGTAACACAGAGGACAGTCCACTGTGCAGGTCAATGAACCCTTGCAAGCTGAAGACTGCAGGACATTTGAAGTTCTGGCCACTGGAAATCTTTCTCCTTTCTCAACAGCTCCTCTGGATACTTTCATTAGCAATGCCTGCTCATTTTTGAGCCTAGCATATAACTCTTATGGGCTAGAAACTTTCTTTTTAAATTTACAGTGTATATATATCTTAAATTCACAGTGTGTTGGCTATGTTCCTTCATATGCTTGGTGCAGTTTTATGTGTATATTTTTAGGAGCTAGATAATGTTTTGTGTGCAATTTAACTTTTTTGTTTCTGAATAATTGCAGCTGATTCTTCTCCTATGAGATCCGCTGTGGCAAGTTGATGCATATTTTAGTTACTTCTGGGAGTACTTATCCTATGCTAGGACAAGTATATTATTAGTAGTAATCCCTATTGGTGGTTGATTTTATAGTCTTAAAGTCTGGATAGATGGATGGCACCATAATTCATAGCTTGTATGCTATAAATCACCTGATTTGCTCTCAAAATCTAGGAAGGCTGACAATGAACTTTAAGCAACAGTAAAAGAGTTCCCTTTGCCATTCCACGCTTTGAAATTGTGAGAGGGAAAAGCACTTACAGCCTATAATGTATTGTTTGAGCAGGCAGTGACAATGCCGTACGCTCACAAATAGAAGCTGTGATTTTTAATAGACTTGCATGTTTTCAGCTTTCGCGATAAAGGCAGAGAAGTAATTAAGCACCTGGAGGCTTGCCAGGTTCTATATAAGGTTTGTCCCTAGTATTATAGTTAGTGCTGGTATGCCAAGTGTGTGTAGCACTGCTGTTTAGAGGAGGAAAGAAGAGGATGGAAACATGAAGGAGGCAGGAATGTATTTGCATGCAGCCAATCGGCAATATGCGGCTGTTCTTTTGGCTGACTTTCAAAAACCAGAAGAAAAGCAGCCACCGTGCTAATTGTGGCTAGGTCTCGAAGTGAAAATGTTTTGTGACAGTTGAAAGAATTTAAAGAGGAAGGAAGATCGGTTTAGTGTCAGCTGCAATTAGATAATCAAAGCTTTAAAATCCTCATCTGTTGATACCTTACCCAGAGTTAAGGGGGCTGTGTGCTGCTAGAGGTGGGGGTAGGAGTCTCCCTGTGTGGAAAGGGTATTTCCAAAGCCAGCACAGCTAGGGCCTGAGCAAGCTTGCAGGTTGTCTGGGCGCACACTTGCACTGAGCGATTTTCTTGGCAGCTCTACAGGATGAGGCTCACTCTGTACACAGCCGACATATTGAAGCCGAGAGCCCAGGCGAACCTAGATGCAGGAGGGGAGACAGCTCTGCACACAATGTAGCGTCTCCTAGGATGGTTGGGCAGCACCTTTTCTCAGGTATTTCATTACTCGTTGGCCCCTATAGAGCAGCAAGGGGGGGGGGAAGGGGGCAAATGGCATCTGCTTCTGCTAAATCAGTTTATTACATAATGTTTCAGAGACAGCAGCAGCAGCACAGCGTCCTAAGCTTTTGGCTGCCTTTCAGGTTTGATAAAATGGCGTCCTCAGAGAAAGAGCTGCTTGCTAAAGATATGCTGCGCTGGGCAAAAAAATGAAGTTGTTATTTGTCATTATCTACTGCTGTTTGGTTCTGGAGTGTTAGTGTTTCATGGAGTACTCACTATCTAATAATGAAGAATGCTCTTTTTTTACGCTGCTCAGCTCTTTTTCTGAACGCATTAAAGGTTCCCACATCAGACGGAACATACTTTGTAGCATACCGTAGTGAAGAAAATTAAAAGAGTAATAGGCTTTTCTACATGCGTTGCCTAATTTTGGATTTTGTCTCTAAATAAAGCTGTTTTATTTAGCGTTCTCATCTCTTAACCCTCCACATTTGCATATGCCTTTCTGGGAGAGTCTTGACAGCTTCAGCATTTATGGAGTCAGTGTTGTTGTGAAAGCAAACTTGCAGGACAGATTCCCACTTAAATGTTTGTGCTTTTTGAATTCCTGACTGCATAAACAAGTATTTCAGCTACTAGAATGAAAGAAACAAATAGAAAGAAGCTGACTTTTTGGATGCTTTCAAATTTGTACTAGTTTTGAGATTAGTTCTGACCTCAGATCTAAGTGCTGACCAAATCAGTCAATGTCTGTTCATGTTGGTAAACATACAAGCTTAACCATTTCCCATTGAATTTGAATGGAGTTTTTTTGTTCCAGGATGCACAGTTATAGTGAAGGTCCATGTTTTTCTTCATAAGGTTACATTTTCACTCTGATTTCGAGATTGCTTTCTGATATGTTTTGATCATTTAAAATACTGATTATGGTATCAGATCTTGGAGTTACATTAAAATGTTCATTGAGGTCATGGTATTGATTACTTTTTATTTCAGACAGGGAAGTTATTGTTGCCCCAATTTAGAATTGTGGAATTTTGTCACATCAGTCTTAAAAAACTAAAATTGTCGAAACCTACAGCATTAATAGTTTAGGGGCTGACTTATATCTGGACGAGGCACAGTGTAACAGCTGTTTGAGAAGATCCAGCTTATTTGTAGAGGGAGATTGGCCTGTCAATCAAGTATCATTTGAAAGTCCCAAATCATATATGACAAGTACAGAACATTCAATTTATATTTAATAGCTATCAGTGCTATAGTACAAAATGTAAGTGATCTTCATTATTAACTACCGTCATAGTTACTTTTTTTTTTAAAGCACCCATATTTTTGATTGTTCATATATATGAAATGAATGAAAGGCCTCAATCCTGCAGCTATTTACAAGCGGTTCTCTCTATTATACCTTGTGATTTCTAATCTATGACCTTGGTCTAAGAGCCTAGGCCTGTCCTTTGCTGTGAAGTGGACTAGTATGTTGGCTCCTGTTTGAAGAGACCCAGTCCTGTGCACCAGCACTATGTGTGGCTCCACCTTCTGTGCTAGAGTGATAGTATGTATGCCAACGAGTACCAGGCGTGTCATCAAAGTCTTAGTTTACAGTGATAATACTTTCTAAACTATTTCTTTGATTTCATTTCATGCAGTGAAAACATACAACTGAAAGTGATAACAACTCATATGTTTGAGAAGTATTTTAATATTGGAAACCAGTCCTCACAGTGAAGTTTTTATCTCTGTTTCTAAATTTAACAAGGCATGAATAACTGTTCGTTGACCACAGAATACGCTTGATTGGTTTTGTAGATTTTTTCTTTCATTTCTAGTTCCCATTTAATAGTTCAGCTTAAAATGTATGTGGCATATAGGAAAATATTGGAAATTGCATGCCCCAAAGTATTGCTTATTATATCTGACCCTATTAGTGCAACCTAATAAAAGAGAAATAGTACTATTGTCTGCATGTAAATCCTTTGTGTATTAGCACTGAACGCACTTGTTTTTTCAGAACCTAGAATTCAAAATGCATTATTATACTTATTGAAGAATTTGTTTGTATTCACAAGCCGTGCTTCTCCAAGGGCTTAGTGAAAGTTGGGAACCCCTACCCATAAGCTAGACAATAGAGGAGGGAGGAAGAGTCTTAAAGAATGTAAACATAACAATCAAGCCAGAGTTCAACTGATGTATCTGGGTCATTGGATAGCAGACTAATTTACATCATGTTTAATTTTTCAGACCTTGGTCACAGCGGATTGGGAGACCATTATGAGAATACTCACTGGGGACAGCAGCCCACTTTCCGAAGTGAAGCCAATTGCAGCTGGGATAAAGTGATAATAGACAGGACTGACAAGGAAGCGTGGCCTTCCATTACAGGAACTGAGACTGAATCTGCCTCAGAATGTACTACAGACACTGACTCTGCCTCCAACTGTGGCTCAGAGAACAGTAGCATGGCTACAGGGAGTGCCCAAGGCAACTTCACTGGACATACAAAGAAACCCAATGGCAATAATGGCACCAATGGAGCACTCATCCAAAGCACTTCTAACCAGAGTGCCCTTGGAGCTGGTGGAGCAAATGGTAATGGAAATTCAGCCAGAGTGTGGGGTGTTGCCACAGGTTCCAACTCTGGCTTAGCTCATTGCTCTGCCAGTGGTGGGGATGGAAAGATGGACAACATGATTGGAGATGGTAGAAGTCAAAATTGCTGGGGTGCTTCCAACTCAAATGCTGGCATTAATCTTAACCTTAATCCAAATGCCAATCCAGCTGCCTGGCCTGTACTCGGACATGAAGGAACTGTGGGAGCAGGCAACCCTTCCAGTATTTGCAGTCCAGTCAGTGCCATAGGTCAGAACATGGGCAACCAGAATGGGAACCCAACGGGCACCTTAGGTGCTTGGGGAAACTTGCTGCCGCAAGAGAGCACAGAACCACAAACGTCCACTTCTCAGAATGTGTCTTTCAGCGTACAACCTCAGAACCTTAACACTGATGGACCAAATAACGCTAACCCCATGAACTCTTCACCAAACCCTATCAATGCAATGCAGACAAATGGACTGCCGAACTGGGGCATGGCTGTTGGCATGGGGGCCATCATCCCGCCCCACCTGCAAAGCCTTCCTGGTGCTAATGGGACATCAGTTTCTCAAGTCAGTGGGGGAAGTGGTGAAGGAATGGGCAATTCAGTGTGGGGGATATCCCCAGGTAATCCTGCCACAGGAAACAGCAATTCTGGGTTCAGTCAGGGGAATGGAGACACTGTGAACTCAGCATTAAGTGCTAAACAAAATGGATCCAGCAGTGCTGTACAAAAGGAAGGGAACGGAACAAGTGCATGGGATTCGGGGCCTCCTGCTGGTCCTGGGATCTTAGCATGGGGCAGGGGCAGTGGCAACAGTGGTGTTGGTAATATGCATTCTGGTGCTTGGGGCCACCCAAGCCGCAGCACCAGTAATGGCGTTAATGGTGAATGGAGCAAGCCCCCAAACCAGCATTCCAGTAATGACATCAATGGGAAAGGATCAACAGGGTGGGATAGCTCTAGTGTTACCAGCCAGAATCCTGCCATGCAGCAGGGCAATGAACAAATAAACTCTTGGGCCAAAGCTGCAGCATCTGGCAACACAGGTAGTGAAGGCAGTAATGATAGCAATGGGAGTCAGAATGAAGGCAGTACTGGGAGGGAAGGAACTGGAGAGGCTCGAAGAAGAGACAAGGGAATGCTAGACCAAGGACAAGTCCAGTTGCCAAGGAATGACCTTGACCCAAGGGTTCTGTCCAACACTGGATGGGGACAGACTCCTGTAAAACAAAACACTGCCTGGGAATTTGAAGAATCCCCAAGGTCTGAACGAAAGAATGACAATGGAACGGAGGCCTGGGGTTGTGCAGCTACTCAGCCTTCAAACTCGGGGGGCAAGAATGATGGGTCCATCATGAACAGTACAAATACCTCTTCAGTATCTGGGTGGGTCAGCTCTCCACCTGCAACAGTTCCAACTAATACAGGTTGGGGCGACAACAATAACAAAGCGCCAAATGGCCCAGGGGGATGGGGAGAGCCAGCAAGTTCTACTGCTGTCAATAATGCTGCTGCTGCCAAAAGTGGCCACACTTGGAGTGGGACCACAAATCAGGAGGACAAGTCGCCTACTTGGGGTGAACCTCAGAAACCCAAATCTCAAAACTGGGGAGATGGACAGAAATCGAATCCAGGCTGGACTTCAGGGGGTGGAGATTGGGTTGATTCCTCATCTGTCCCTGGACACTTGGGAGATGGGAAAAAGAATGGTTCTGGATGGGATGCTGACAATAGAGCAGGGTCTGGCTGGAATGATACTACGCGTTCTGGGACCACTGGATGGGGAAATGGCACAAACAGCAAGGCTAATACAGGTACGAGCTGGGGGGAATCTTTAAAACCTGGTCCTCAACAGAATTGGGCTTCTAAATCCCAGGACAACAACGTGAGTAATTGGGGAGGAGCTGCTTCTGTTAAACAGACTGGATCAGGATGGGTTGGTGGACCAGTGCCAGCCAAACAGAAAGATAGTAGTGAAGCAACGGGGTGGGAAGAGCCCTCTCCACCATCCATTCGGCGCAAGATGGAGATTGATGATGGTACCTCAGCTTGGGGTGACCCAAATTACAATAACAACAAGACTGTAAACATGTGGGATAGAAACAATCCGGTAATCCAGAGCAGTACCACAACCGCCACCACTAGCACCACCATTATCAACGCAAACATGGCTGAACCTCAGCCACCGCACCAGTCAAGTGCCCAGTCAAACCGGTCCCCGCTGCTTGGTCCAGGTATGATACAGCTTTTGTTTTCTCAAAATAAGTATGCTACCTTTTGGAAAGAAACTTTAATAAGTGTGATGTAGGCATTATTTGTTTATATTCAAGCTATACTTCCTGCCTTAAGGATAAGTTTGTATTTAATACGAATAAGGTGTAAAAAGGTGTCCAAAATACTCATTGCTATTAAAATTTAGGGTGACCAGATGAAAATAGGAGAAATGATATGCAAAAGGATAGAAGATGCAGACAGCATGACATTAGATCAGTCTGTGGATCATCTTTCTTTTGAAATTGTGGTTACGATAATAATTGTTTTACTAAGGATGGAGAGAGAAATCGAAAAGGTATAAAGAATTATCAGATTATGAAATGATTTTGGTAATTGGCTAGTGATACTAATACCTTGTTTTAAAATATACCTAGCCAAGTAGGTGTGTTTAAAGCCATAATCTGGCAATTCTATGGGACATAATGGTTGTCAGTTCATCTGCACATGCTTGTCAGATCACTATCCCTTCATAGGACATATCTGACAATATCATCTTCATTAGGGAGCGTTGCTGTGGCTCACATTGCTTGCCATCTCCCCCAATCCCTTTGCCAATCCCCTTCTTCCACTCATAGCTCCCCATCCCCTCACACCTCATTTAATCTGTCTAACTGTTGCCAACTCAATTGCAGATCCCTATCTCCCAAAACACCCCCATACCCTCACAGCTTGCCCCATCCCAAGATCCTGCTGCCACTCGCAGACGACAGGGGAATGAAGAGGAGAAAGTCTTTCTCCCCTTTGCCTCACACTGCAGTGGTTTGAGGCAAGTTGTGAGGAGAGGGGGGAGTTTTTGGCAAACATTGGGCAGCAGCAGCAAAGACAGGGAGCACATGACGGTCTGCCAGGGTGCATGCTCACTCTGCTGGACGGCCTGCCTGCTTGTTCAAACCCCAGGCTTCCCAGGTGGCAGTGGCTGCAGACAACATGGGAAGGCCTTCCAGGGTAACCCACCTGCTGTTTTGCTCTGCCAGCTCGCTCACTCGTGCTGCCAGCCTGTCTGCTCTGCTCACTTGCTCTGCCTGCTGTTGTCGCTGCAGTACTCATGGCCACCTATTGGCAGCCACACAAACTGCAGCATGACTTTTTTCTTACAAAAATATTATATGGTAAGATATAATTTCATCATGTTTTTGAATTTACTTTCTTTGCTCTGTTGCTGTTTGTCCCTCTTTGATGTGCATTCTCCGACACTATCCATCTGTTTCTGTTACTCTGGCTGTCTCCTGCCAAAGACACATTTCTGCAATTGTGGCTGTTACCCAAGAGGCTGCTTAGTTGTTGAACCAGTGATTTTTATTCATTATCTCATACAAAGAGATTTTTGTCTTAAGAAATAGAAAACTCTGTGTTTACTTTTTATTTTTTGCTGAACAAAATAATTAGCTGTAGTTTGTGTTGTCCTGGTATTTAAAAACTTCCAGTTTTTTGCAGCAGTGAAGAAAACCTTTGACAATCCTTGTACTTTTAGCCAGTCCTCAAGTTTTAACTTACCACTACCAGATGAATGCAGCTCCTAATCATTAATGCTCCCCCCCCCAATTTTTATGTCTTTGTGCCATTTTCTCTATTTCACTTGATAATGTTTAAGAAAATATTTTTGGAGGAGATTTTATCCAGTCTGAATGTCTTATGTACTTGGATCTCATGCCCCTAGAAATTTTGTAACCCTTTGACCAGATTTGGTAGGGTTTCGTATAATCAGTTCTATCTCTAGAATCCTGAGTTTTCCTGACTTTACTAAATTTATAGTCACATGAAGGTAGATGAGCTACCTGTACTCAAGCTCATAAGTAGTGACAGATCATCAAGCTTGGGTAGGAAGATTTTAAAGCACCTGTTACTTCAGCATTAAAAATGAATATTCAAACCTTTAGTGGGATATGGACATCTCTACAAAGTGGGCATGATTCAACCCCTACCAAGTGCCCTGGAAGCTTCACATGTGGGCAAGCAGCTGTGAACCATGATGGAACAGCTGTGACAGTCTGCCCTGATGTGGGGCCTTACAGGGGCAGAAGTATCCTGTCCCCTTGTCCTTTGTGCTAACCACATCCGCTGCTGTTCTACAGGGTGAGTCTTTTAAAGAGGCCCCGTGGAACATGTGTACCCTGCATCCACAGGGCCTCTTTTAAAGGAATCACCCTGTAAAATGCATTGTGTGGAGGGGGGTCATAATAGATCTAAATTTGGGGACAGTCAGAGGGGTGGGATTTGTAGATTTCATTAAGATCCTCCTACTTTCATTCCCCCTAAATGCATTCTCTCTCACACACAAACACACACACACACACACACACACACACACACGCCAATGCCCCCGGGGACTGAGCAGTCCAGACCCTTGTGTGCAGGGTGTTCTTATGTGGGATATGTCACAATCCTGTAGCCCCAAATACTGGCCAGCCCTCTCCCATGAGCCAGTATAGAAGGCAGAGTTGATACAGAGATGAGAGTAGCCCGAGTCACAGAAGTGCCAGCAACTGGTACAGCTGCAATCTCAGTTCCATATATTTAGGGATCAGCAGTTGAATTTATCCATGAAAACACTGTTTGATGTTTTCAGTTTTCAACCATAAATGAAACGATGGTATATGGCTGAATGAAATGGTAGCTATGACTCTTACCCACTACCCTAAATTGCATCCACAAAGTGACTCTCCTGTACATTTACTGTGTGCAGACTGCTGAGTTTACATAAGCATGAGGGACTTGGACAAGGCTATCCAGATATTCTAAATCAATGATTTTCTGGATCAATAACAGCAGCATTTGTTACAAGTTGTATAGTAATATACCAGCAGTAGCGACTCACCCAGTGGGGCAAAGCTGCAATGCTAGCTTCCCAGCAGGTGTGTCACTGCCACTTATCTTGTGGGACAGGGCGAGCTGGTGTGGAGCTCAATACAGTGTGGATGTATTGACAGGAGGGGTGGATTTGCTCTACTGGTGCATAAGCAGTCTCCTGCTTAGAAAAAAGGGTCTTTTCATGAGCAAGGCAGAAGAGACAGGCAGCTTGGGTGGCTAGAAAGCAGTATGTAACAGGGAGATAAATGGTAGCTACAAAGAAGGGCTAAGGTATGAGTTTTCCCTTTCTCTCTGACTGAATCCAAAAGATGCCTAAAGCTTTCCTCACAACTACCTAGTGCAGTTATATTTACAGGCCTTTCTAGCCACATAGCCTAGAAACCTTTTTGCTTTCTTTTAAAGGAAAGCTGATATTTTCAGGCTCATCTGCAATATGTGTTTGGAGTAGTCCCTATTCTTGCTGTTGATTTGGTCCCAATACAAGCCCCTCACCTCCACTATGTAGAAAACTACCCATGTGAGCAGGGTCATCCACACAAACGCCTCTTCTCCCAGAGGGAGAGATGATCACATGGACAGGCTTCTGTGTGACCAGGAGTTTACAGGGAAGCCACACTTCAGATGGCAGATTATCTGCATGGTGAAGGACAAGAGATTACACCTCTCCTCCACAACATTATTTCAGTGCCAGCTCCTAATGAATTGTGCAGCTGAGTTCAGCAGTACTTCCCGTTTGGGGAAACTAGCATGAAAACACAACACAATTTGAATGTAACTTAAAACTCTAGTAATGTAATGTGGTGACCTTAATAAGACATGAAAATCTATAACTTTGAGTCATCTAAATGCCCCCAGTGACTAATAGAATCTATTTATGTGGTAAGCTACAAGAGTTGCACTAGAAAAAGGCTGTTTATGTAAGATATTTTAAATTTCTCATTGACAGAATTAAATATTTCTGTGGTCTTTCATAGTTCATTGTGTGGGGCTACTATTTCGTAGTAGCAGCCTTCTTTCTAGATCAGTGTTTCCCAACCTTTTTGGGGCAAAGGCACACTTGTTTGATGAAAAAAATCTCGAGGCACACCACCATTACAGCCCCGTGACGTCAGCGCGCAGCGTCACGCCGGGAGGGACGCACGAAAGTGAAAGTTTCAATTTTTTCCCCTCCCCCTTGCCGGGGAACCTCCAAGCTTTGGGGGTGGGGGGGAGGAGGCAGCAAAGCGAGGGACTGAGGGACGGCGGCAGCTAAGGCGGCGGCGGCTGTTGTGGTGGTGGCGGCGATAGCGGGCAGAGGAGGGGGCGGCGGCGGGGCCGAGGTGGCCGGCGGCGGCGGGGGAGGCGGCGGCGGGTGGAGCAGGAGGGCGGCCAAGGCCGGTGAGGGAGTAGGGTTGCCCGGGGCTTGAGGAGCCGTCGCCGGGAGTTGCTGCTGCTGTTGTTGCTGCTGCTGCCCGGACATGCCGGCCTCCTCCTCATCCGCTGTCTCGCGCTCCTCCCTTTTGCGCGCGCTGCCCCGCCGCCGCCCCATTGGCCGGGTCCTGTCAGCTGATCCTGTGTTATTTCCTGTGTGTGTGTGTGTGAGGGGAGAATGGAGAGAGAAACCTCGGCACCACCACCGCGGAGCCGCCCCCGGCTCGATGCGGATCCTCGCCGCCGCCCCGCCTCTCGCCGCCCGACTCGCCCGCCTCCCTCCCACGGCACACCAGCCAACGTCTCGCGGCACACTAGTGTGCCGCGGAACACCGGTTGGGAAACACTGTTCTAGATAATGTAAAAAGATATTAAAACACAGCAAACTAACTTAAAATATATAGACCTAAGTTATCCTTTTGTCCCCTAAAGCATGTATAGAATCATAAATCTTTATTGAGACATTATATAGCCACATTTGAAATGGAAGTTTGCACCCTGCATGGTAACAAATGAAGCCTATATGTGCGTAAAGGTAAAGGTACCCCTGCCCGTACGGGCCAGTCGTGTCCGACTCTAGGGTTGTGCGCTCATCTCACTTAAGAGGCTGGGAGCCAGCGCTGTCCGGAGACACTTCCGGGTCACGTGGCCAGTGTGACGAAGCTGCTCTGGCGAGCCAGCAGCAGCGCAGCGCACGGAAACACCGTTACCTTCCCGCTATAAAGCGGTACCTATTTATCTACTTGCACTTAGGGGTGCTTTCAAACTGCTAGGTGGGCAGGAGCTGGGACCGAAAGACGGGAGCTCACCCTGCCGCGGGGATTCGAACCGCCGACCATACGATCGGCAAGTCCTAGGCACTGAGGTTTTACCCACAGCCCCACCCGCGTCCCTGAGCTATATGTGCATAGAAAAGTAAAAACCTGGATTAATGCCACTTTGGCTTTCTATCCTAGCTGGGCTGGACAGACAACATAAACAGTTCCAGCAAATAAGATGACAGCACAAAACCCTTCATTTACTGATGTTTTTGTCTACCCGATGATTTATTCCCTTTGTCTATCCTCTGTTTCCTCTGTGCTTTGAAGTGTTCCTCTAGTAAGGATGTTGTCCTGGTGAGGTACTGTAAGATAAGAAAGCCATTTCTCTGGCTTATTTTCAGCAATAGTGCAGACATAACAAAGTGAGAGGTGAGTGCCAAATTACTTCTCGCTGCCCCTTGCTGGATGAGCTTTCCCCTTCTATTATATCTTCTTACAATTCAATTACAGTGTATCCGTGGGATGTAAACAAAATTATGAAGTATATTATCCACCTTTAGTTATACATCTAGATCCAAAAGCACCCACATACCTTTATTTTAGTCATAGGTATCTAAAGTGTAAACATTGTTGCTTGTCCCAGGTCATGAGGGGAATTCATAGCTAGTGGGCACTCCTTCCTTGGAAGTTTTTAAGCAGAGATTGGATGCCCATCTGTCATGGATGCTTTAGTTGAGACTAGATGACCCTCAGGAGTCCCTTCCAACTCTACAATTCCAGGATTCTTAAAATTGGGACTGTTGAATTCCAATAAATCAGTTACTTGTTGACTTTCTAGCTACAATGAAATAAAGCAGTGGTGGCTAACATATGGCCTTCCATATGTTTTTGGACTCAGAATTCCCATCAGCCACAAGCAGCATGGCCAGTGTCAGGGATGATGGGAGTTGTAGTCCAGCAACACCTGGAAGGCAACATGTAGGCTTCTGCTGAAATAAAGTATGTTACCCTATCATCAACCAGACAGCTGTAGCCCTTTTAAAAATAAGTCTGCCTTAATGTTGGGAACGGGACGCGGGTGGCGCTGTGGGTAAATCCTCAACGCCTAGGACTTGCCGATCGCATGGTCGGCGGTTCGAATCCCCGCGGCAGGGTGAGCTCCCGTCTGCGGTCCCAGCTCCTGCCCACCTAGCAGTTCGAAAGCACCCCTAAAGTGAAAGTAGATAAATAGGTACCGCTTTCTAGCGGGAAGGTAAACGGCGTTTCCGTGCGCTGCGCTGGTGCTGGCTCACCAGAGCAGCTTTGTCACGCTGGCCACGTGACCCGGAAGTGTCTCCAGACAGCGCTGGCTCCCGGCCTCTTAAGTGAGATGGGCGCACAACCCTAGAGTCGGACACGACTGGCCCGTACGGGCAGGGGTACCTTTACCTTTACCTTAATGTTTGGAAAAGCAGGTTAATGTTATGGAACAGTTCTTTGTCTGGGTCATCAAGGAATGCCTTCTACCAGTAGTGAGTCAGTTTATTTTGAGGGATGACACACAAATGACTGGGGTATTTAAAAAATCAGAAGAAATATCATGCTGAAATTCATCCCCAGTGGAGATCTCCCACTATCACCCTCCAATGCAGTACTTCTAAAGAGACCCAGCTATCTGATCCTGTGAGCCTATGAAATATCATTAGTAATATGCTTCATTGGATTGAAGGTAGTGTGTGAAAGAGAGTGTGTTACTTAAGAAATGCAAATACACATAACCGTTCTGAAACCCCCAGTGGAGTTTGAATTGTTTCAGGGATTCAAACGTCAGCAATACCCAAGTTACTGTTTAAAGATTTTTCTAACTAACTGCCGTCATATTCAACACTGCAATTTTTTGCACTTGATTTGATCTCTTGAGAACTTTACAAACTATGGGTGTCTTAACACATGTTATTGTTTTCATGTAATTACATGTAATTTACCAGGGCATGAACTCCCTTGTTGTGCGTAGTAATTTACATAACATTGTGTGGCTCAAAACACAATGTATTTAACAAAATGGCTTATACATTACAGATTGGTAGTGATTAATCATTATTATTGAATTTAAAGAGAACCCAGGGAAGCTGGTCCCTCTTTCTTTGTACTTAATAAATGAATACATGTTGCAGTGGAAATTGCAGTATTCAGCTTGAGGTTAAATGTACTGTTGCAAAGACTCAGAGCTCTTTAAATTGTGCATTCTAGCTTCCTTTCTAATAATTAATGAGACTTAATTTCTTCTATGCCAACATGTATGTCAATATATGACCACAGGATGAAGGCAGAAATGAGGGAAAGCCTTTTAACTCCACGTGAGAGGCATCCAGCCAAAGATTGGGCTGGCTATTTCAAATCTGTTTTTCAACTTTATATTTCCTTATCTCTGAAGCTCCCCATGCCTTATGAACAGACTATTCTTTCTCCAGTCTCCACTACACAAACACCTCCATCCGGCATCCACTCTTCAGTTCTCTCCTTTTCTATGTTCCTATCTTAGGCTGTTTGCCTCCTTTTGCTACTTCACAGGTCCTCCCCTCCTCTCGCTAGTCCCAGTAGCTCCTCCACAGCCTTAGTGTAGCTCCTCCACAGTCTTTGCAGTTAGCTTCACTCCCATAAAATACCTTGGAGCAGGAGTAGCTCCTATTAGCTTAACTAGTCTGTGTAGTGGTCAAGAATAAAAGCAGTTGCAGTCCACCACACTGACTACCCTTGTCTTAGTGTATTACACAATATACCTTTCTGAGCCTAAGGGCACATATGGAAATCTAAGAACTGGTGTGAGCACTACAAAATACCCAGGTTACAGAAAACAACCTGGCAATGCTCAGAACCACCCCTACCCCACACAAAAGCAGGCAAAAGCACCTTGACACTTCCCAAACAGTCCAGCCACATCTCTACCTGCCCCACACCTGGTGTCACATACATAGGGCAGGTGGCCATGATTTGGGGAAGTTGGCCTCGGGGACCAAATTGGAACCCATGTCAGGCCAAATTTGGCCCACGGGCCAGAGGTTTCCCTCCCCCATTAGATATCCTTACAGCAAGGATACCCCTGAGGTAACTCCTGTTTTTACACACAGACCTGGAGATAAAGACTTGCCCATTTGAACATTAAACAAGGATTTGAACCAAACTCATGGGGAAACACCTTCCAATACCACAGCTCCCAGATCACACACAGTTAACAAATGTTATTTTTTAGATAGCTCTGCCTTAATTTTCTTTCTCTTTGTCCCTGAATAAGAGAAGATCAGAATCTGATCTTTTGAAGTCTGCCGTGAAAATAAATTCAAAATAAGAATCTAAAATTACCGTAATCACGTTACTTCAATATGCTGCAGCTCTTAGAGAAGACTTATCTTAAAAAAGACAGGTCTGAGACCCAAAGCTAACAAGTGATTTTTCCTCCACTATTGGCTAGCGGCCAGGTGATTAGTGGAATGATGTATGCTGTCTGTGATTAACCAAGCCAGACCTACTGCATTAGAGACGGGCTTTGGTAAACAGCAGCATGACGTTTGACCTTGCAGCGTTGCCTCCTGTGGTAAAGGTTCCTTTTGGACAAGAAGCAGGAGGATTTTACTAGAGAAGGAAGGGCTGATCATTAAGATGCCAACTCCTAGTCAGCTTACAAGCTGTTTAGGAATGTAGGATGGTTCAGAGCAATTACTATGTTTCTGTTTGGGTGCAGGACCTTTTTTCTGCCTCAAAGCTTCTTACCGGTACATTACAGAAAGCCACCCTAAACAAAGATACATCAGCTGTAAGAAACCGAGGATAATGGTGAATGATAGACAGAATTCTGTAAAGGGATGAGCAAATGTGGATTGTAACGATGATCTTCCTGCAACCACCCCACATTCTCACACATAACACACATGGTCATATAGTATACGCATAGCATACATGCATCACTCCCCCAGCAACTATTTTTGGGAAAGCATTTCAACTTGTTTCAAACCAAATTGCCAAAGGTGACCATGAACACTAAAGATGGGGAGGATTAACCTCTCCCCAGCTGCAGCTGCCCAATGCAGCATTTATGCTTGAAAACAGCTCTTGGTTGGCTACAGTGTTTTCAAGCCTAGTTGTAGCATGGAGGAGCTGTTTTCAATGTGTGGGGTTACTGTGTATGGGAAAGGCAACCTTCATTGGGACAGTGGAAGAGCAACTCTGCCACTTCTGCTCTGTCATCCACTTTTGATACCACTGACCATGTTCCATAGCCAACTTTGTTCATCCTTGGCTCCTGATCAGGGACTTTTGTTTCATTTTTTTTACAGTATCTGCATGCTGCCCAACGACAGTGTTCTTTGGACAGCTCATAACAATAAGGGAAAGCTGGGGGAGTCTTCTCTATATCATACAATAATAATTTTGATAGTCACTGCATGCAAACTCTGTTTATTATCTGATCTCAAGTTGCAAATTACTTTTCTCATGTTTACTCCTTCCTCCAGTGACCATGTTATCCTTGTAAAACACACAACACTCTGTCACTGTGATAGTAACCTATTGCTCTGGATCTAATCAAGGCATACTCAGTATGTGCTCCAGTCATCTAATTTCTTTAAAAATCACTTTGGTTTTAGTTCCCAGATTTAATAACTGCTTCATATGTGTTATCAAGACATGCATTATTCCAGGTGTAGCCAAGATAGTACCTACCGGATATTGTTTGAGTCCATCTCCCATCGGCCCCTGGCAGTTTATCCAATAACATCTGGAGGGCACTATGGTGTCTACATATTCATTTATCTGATCTGATGTGTCTTATTATCATAATCAATTGGCATTTTGTAGGAGGTAGGGAATGCTTGTGACTCAGTCATCCAAAAGAATCCACAGGTGCTGTTTCTTATTATGATGCAGGCACCACTTCCTTCACAATTTCAGCAAGTTATTCTTACTGTGCACAGGTATATTCTTCCTTGAAGAGGAAATGAAATGGGTTTGTCTTAATTAAATCCTCTCTCCCCCAATTGCTTCATGTTTAAAAGTTGTCCATAGCTAGTTATGTATGTATGTATGTATGTATGTATGTATGTATGTAACGCTTTCTGTAAATGTATTCTGAAAAGTTGATTTTATGTTTCTTTGTTTCCTCTAACCATGTCTCTCCCCCCCCCCCCATTTCTGATTTCAGCAGGCTGGGGAGAGATGCCTGCTATCCATGCAAAGCCTGAAGCTTCATGGGGAGAGCCTTCCTCCCCTTCTGCTGCAGTTGATAATGGCACTTCAGCATGGGGAAAGCCTCCCAGCAGTGGTACAGGGTGGGGAGATAACTCTGCTGAGTCAGCAGGGTCATATGGAAGAGCAAGTGCACCAGCTGCTGCCCCAGTACTGTGCAAACCAGGTAAGTGTGTGTGTTGATTTGTCTTGGCTGAGTTGGCAAGAAGAATTATAGCTCTGTTTTCATATAGATAACCTTTTTTTTAGCTTAAACAGGTATTCTGCTTGATCACTTGTACAACCAACAACAGGCCAACATGTATAACCTATGCTCTTTTTATTAATTCAGACATAAGCTCTCCAAATAGTAAAATACAGAACAAGCTCGACAAAATTTCCAAATACATTGACTCGCACATAATGCTTAGTGTGACCTGAGCGTCTGGGGTCCTAGAGAGGAACTAGTGGCCACATTACTCCTGCTGTCAGCTTCTTGTGATTTGGCCTAGTGTGTTTCCTGAACCCAGGCTCGTGGTTTTTCTCACTCTGAGCAAAAACTTTTCATTCATGATTTGTCTGGAATGAGACACATCAAAGGCCTAGGTTCAGATGAATAAGCCACTAAGCCAATCCATGATTTGGTTCACAGTGGTGCAGCAGTGCTGGAGGGAGGAGCAAAGTGGTTGCTGCCATCTCAGCGAGATCCCACATGTTTGTGCTAAGTCTTGATTGATACATGCAAACGAAGCCCATTGATTTTAAAGTATAGGAAGGTCAACTGAAATGTTCCATTCCTCCTACAGCTTCTAAATCTTCTATGCAAGAAGGCTGGGGCGGTGGTGGAGATGAAGTAAATCTCAGTACAAGTCAGTGGGAAGATGAAGAAGGAGATATGTGGAATAATACTGCTTCACAAGAGAGTAATTCCTCTTGTAGCTCCTGGGGAAATGCTCCAAAGAAAGGACTTCAAAAGGTAAGACTAAGCACAGCTGGGTTATAAAAATCAGTAAGATGAGATGGTACGTGCACTTTTTTTTATATACTTTATCAAATTGTTTTATGAAAGTATGAAAGTCATCATTTTCAAAAAGCACTACAATAAGATTATTATCCTGTAGTTACCATCACTTGTCTTGTTCAAATGGTGTTGGAAAGCTGGAATGGACTAGAGAATCAGTTGATATGCTATGGCCCTGCCTAACAGATTCCTTTGCACCCTGCTGTAGATGTCAATCACGTGTTCTTTACAAACAGATCTGATTTTTGCAGGATTTCAACATTTATGCAAAGACCACATAGTCAGAATGAGTTCTGACAAATAAGGGACACAATAGGTTTACAGGTCATAATGCATGTCTGCTTGCTAACAAGTGTGATAAGCTATTTCTCTGCTGTCCAACAAATAAGGTAGAAAGTAGGAATCTTTCTCAGCTGATTGTATAAGATTTGTGTAAACCTGAAAGCCTCCACTTCCAGCTTTAAAGTAACCTGAGTTCCTCCTTGCATCCACACTTAAGGAATTCTAGGTGGCAAAATTTCTAGTTAGTGAACAAGCCAGGATCAGAAACCATTGTTTGATCCTGGCTTATTTGAGCTAACAAGTCTAAACTAACCAGGGAACTGGTTAATTAAAAATCAAAAACAGACGTTCCCTACTTTTTCTACTTTTGCACAAAAGAGAGACTTGCTGCAACTTGTGGATGTGATGCCCAGCCATGCTTAACCATAGACTAATATATTTTCTTTATATCCAAACTGCTTTTCTGACAAGAAGAAACATAGTTCCCCCTCTGGTGTGAACCCAAAACATGCCACAGCTCGTGCATGTAGTAGTATATCTGAGGTAGACAATGTGGTGCCCTCCAGATGTTGTTGGATTACAACCTCCATCATCCCCTGCCGTTGGCCATACTGGCTGGGGTTAATGGGACTTGTAGTCCAATAACATCTGGAGGGCACCATGTTGCCTAACGCAACACTATACAATGGTTTAACATTGCACCCAAGCTGTCTCACATTCATGCAATATTTAGATGGAAAGACTTTATGTGGATTTTCATTCTCTTTCCCTGCAATAAATATGACAAATAAAGAAATTTAGACTGCAGTCCTATACACTGTTACCTAGAAGTAAGTCCTGTTGAATTAAATTGGGTGTAGGGTGTTCTAGTTTAAAAGTTTTCCATTTTTCCTCTTAATTAATTTTCTCAGGGCATGAAGACATCTAGTAAGCAAGATGAGGCCTGGATCATGAACCGTCTGATAAAACAGCTCACAGACATGGGCTTCCCAGTGAGTAACATTTGGTTTATTTATTTATTAAATTTCTAGCTCATCCATCATGTGGTTCTAGTCCAGGAATATTCATGTGCTAGTATTTCCTCTGGCTTTGTCTTCATGGTGTTAAGCAGTGATGAGGAACCTGTAGCCCCCCAGATGCTGCTGCACCCAAGCTCGCATAAGTCTCAGCCAAAATCAGCATGTCAGATTATGATGTCTTAAGAGAGGAGGTAGTTGCTGTAAGGTGCTCCGAATCATGGCTCCTAGCAAATCCATCTCGCTCCAAATTTTACATATATATTACTGACTTGATTGCAAAATTCCTGTTTCAACCAATTGAATGGTTTGAAAGCTCTAGGTATGTCTCCCCTTGCACCTGTTTTACAGTTCTTGTAAAATCTACATTGTGTTTCATAGTTGTGAAAAAACGCAATTTCTCATTTTTACAGAGAGAGCCAGCAGAAGAGGCCTTGAAGAGTAACAGTATGAATCTAGATCAGGCCATGAGTAAGTATTTTTGTAACTGAAATAGACATCTGCGGGGGTTGATCTGTTACAATGAAATTCGCATCACTTTTCCCAGCAGCATTATATCAAAGGATCGAGTTGGTTGTAAATTATCAAGTGCCAATCTTAGTGTTTTAAAAGACAAAATGCATTTTAAATTTCAAGTATGAAGTGTATTAATATCAGTGGGAGTGTAGCAGTAGTTGTATCAGTACAACAGTCATTTTGTCTTCCCTCATTTTCTTTGGTGTCTTCATATTGTGTTTACTTTTTGCAGGTGCTCTGCTGGAAAAGAAGGTGGAAATGGACAAGCGTGGAATGGGTGTGGCTGACTACAATGGAATGGTCACCAAACCCCTTGGCTGCCGCCCACCACCGATCTCCAAAGAGTCTTCCATGGACCGCCCCACCTTCCTTGACAAGGTAGGTGCAGCACTCGGGAAGCAGAGTAGGAAGAAACAATAAAAGTTAGATTAACCTGGAAATATGGGTGGGGCAGGTAAATGTACTGTTTTGCCTCATGAGTCTGCTCCCTTTACTTCTTAGCTTACTAGTAAAAGAAAGCATAGTTACTGGAGAGTGAGATGTTCTATTTCATCTGCAGGTGTAGACATTTGGCATTAGCACAATATCGCCACTTGCTGCTTCCAGCTGTTCTTTTCTAGCAGGGCTGGCTAACCTATGGGCCTCCAGACCTTGTTGAGACTACAACTCATGATTCCTGACCACTGGCCCTGCTGCCTGTAGCTGATGGGATTTGGAGTCCAATAACATCTGGAGAGCCACAGGTTTACCAATCTTGCCATAAGGCAGAGATCTTTTTTATACTCAGTATTGTACCTCAGTGGTGCCATATAAACAATCAATATTGAGCTGAGACATCCTCTTGCAGTGTGGATATGTGAAATATGAAAAAAATAATTTATTTCTCTTGTCTTTTGCCAAGTAATCGAGAGACACCAGTAATAGATTTTAAACTTTCCCAAATACATTTAATAATTAAAAAAGGCCCAGCCACTACATGGAGCTTCTCTTACAGGTTTGTCCTTAGACCCTCTAGTACAGAAGCAACCGATGGGCTGCCATCCAGATGTTGTTGGGCTCCAAAGCACATCAGCCCCAGTCAGCATGGCCAACGCTCAGGGATGATGCGAGCTGTAGAATAAAAACATCTGGAGGGCACCACATGCACTAACATTTCACTGACACATCTACCACATCCAAAATCCCATCTCTGGCCATGGCAATTTGTAATGCTCCAGAGAATAAGAATCCAGGAAGAACACTTCTTTTGGAGTCTGTAATTGAGACATCAAGATAAAGTAATCATCATATGCATCCCCAACTTTATTTCTAAAATTATTAATTGCTTAGCAAGTGCCTTTATTTGTTTATGAAAATACCAGCTTTTCTACAGTTTACAGTTCTAGGTACAGTATCACACTTCTCTGTGTTTTTAAGGGTTGCAAACACAACAAATGAATACCATGTGTTCCATCCAGACTTGCCCCGCTGGTGAACAGAAGGGCTCCTTTGAGTCTGAAAATGCTCAGAATTCCTTTTCCATTAGTATAGGACACTTTCAGGAAGTTTTTCTTGTTAACCAGGAGCATAACTTGGAAAAATAAATATTATGTGGCATTAGCACATAAAGGTGCGGGGGTGGATTGCACCTAAATGCAGTACTTGAAAGTTCTGTTGTGGATCAGACTATGGATTATGGATCACAACAAAACATTTCATTCTCATTTCTGTTTCTTTGGCCTTTGAAGTGTTAAGGCCACTTTCCCCTTCTGAGGAATGCTTTCCCTTCTTCCAGCTATGTCCTAGCTTTCTTCAGGCCAAACTTCAGACCAAATGACTTTTTAAGCATTCCACAATATTTTGTATGTGAATAGGAACCTTGGTTTTTAGAGCAAACCAATCCTGAGCAGAAGGAACATATAGGACACTGAAAAGTATTCCTGCTTAAGAGGCAAGAAAGGATAGCAAACAGCTCATGACCTGAACAGAAGAAATCCTTGAACCTGTTACTGTCATGCAAGCTGCAGTTTGTGGAGCATGACGGATATTCTTGCAGAATGTGAAACATGTTGAGCTGAAAGACCTTGGGGATATGATTAGAAAATGTCTGTGTCCTCCCTCAGGACCTTCCAGCACTAAACTAAGTATCACATTGGTTGATGAGAAAGAAACTTTTCATGGGCCTCTACAAGGAGCCGGCAGAAAAACTTGTATTAGCAGGAGTTTATTTAGGACTCCACAGATATTTCATGTTTGATTGGCATGGAACAATATTTCACCCTTTTTAGGAACATGGGCTATTCCCTGACACTTAATAGTCTTCTGAGTGAGTGGGTGGGAAGATGATGCAAATTAGCTGTAAAATTACTGCTTTTAGCAAGTTAACAAAAGAGCATGCATACACTCGTGAAGCTATAATTATTTGCAAAGTACACAGCAAAATTGAGATTTTTTTCCACATGACTTCAGGCTTTTACTTGTAGAATATTTGCCTGCGGAAGGGGATATTTAAGCATCAGAGAATAATCTGGCTCCACAAGGGGCAGAACCTTTGCTCAGCACCCTGCTGCAGTCTGTGATACTAAACCAGTGGGGGCGGGAAAGACATGCTTTTGTTTACTAACGTTCTTCCAGACAGGCATAGCGTAGCAATAGAAGCCCCTGTTCTCACTTCTATATTAATTGCTCCACAGCACATACACTGCACATTCATAAATGTAGGCCAGTTCAGATGTAATGCCAAAGAATAGCTTAGCATTGAGGTGGACAACCTTTTATAAGTGAAGAGTTGCATTTATTGGAAGAAAAAGTGACTGAAGACCATGTGAGGGCAATGGGCAAGGCCAAAGCCCAAAGTGTGCAGACACACCTCTGTTTTCCTCCCCCTCACCCCAACAAAAAAACCATTCTCTTTTCACACATGGAAATTCCCAGCCATCTATTCACACACGTACAGAAGCATGCACCATACTCATACATTCACTTTCTCTTCCACTGTTCTCTCTCACACAGATTAAATTCGCAGTCCCCTTTTCTCACACTACCTTCTTTTCTTGTGGCTCCTGCTGTTCAGTTTCAAAAGTAAGTCTACACACACACACACACACACACACACACACACAGCCCTCTTACTGTTGCCTCTTTCCCCTCACCAAGGACTCACTTTGTCCTTCTTGTCCAGGCATAGGCAAACTTGGCCCTCCAGATGTTTTGGGACTACAACTCCCATAATCCCTGACCACTGGTCCTGTTAGCTAGGGATGATGGGAGTTGTAGTTCCAAAACATCTGGAGGGCCGAGTCTGCCTATGCCTGTTCTTATCACTTACTTTCATTCCTTTCTCATTGATTTTCAGTGCCTCCCAACATAACCTGCTCCTTCCCTTCCTAATCGTTCTACTTGTCTAGCTGTGTTGAGGAGAATGAGATTGAGACAGGCAGGTACGCATGTGAGCTGAGGGTCTCAGAACATATATCCCACTGGTTGAGCCTCTTATTTAAAGAAACTTGTAACTGCTACACTCTGTACTTAGGTCTTTGAGCTCATGTGTGGGGCTGATTGCCAACTTCATGGATTGCTGCAGTTCAGGGTTTATATATATATATATATATATATATATATATATATATATATAAACCTCTAAGCAGTGAACATAATATGATAACTATCAATAAAACACAGATAAAATTAAAACAAATATACCCAAATAAATTATACATCTAGGTAGGCTTGTGGAAATAAAGAAGTTTTCAGAAGGCATCTGTATTATTATACTGTGAGGTTGTCAGTAGGATGGGGGAAACCATGAGGAAGGGGAGGAACCAATAGCCCCAGGAACCATGTACAATGTTTGTTTATTTACATAATTAATATACCACTTAACATTTTAAGGGGGGGGAATACATGCACAAGTTATGCACTCTACCTTTTCTCCTCTTGCATACAAGAAGAGGTGATTGAAAACTTTCTCTTTTGATGTTAAATTAACCATTATGTTATGTTCAGACTCTAAGAACTCTGGTTAGTTCAGACAAACCCAGGGTCTAATTGTAGTTTATGATACCAGCTTGCTCACTAACTAGCATTTGCACAGTGTTTTCTCGAGTATGACATAACAAGGGATTGTGATTAGCAGATGTTTCTGAACTGGCACTTGATGAATGTTGGAATTTGTAACACTATATCACAGTTATCTTATGTCCACACTGGCCCACTGTGTTTATCCTGCATTAAACCCCAAAGACACTAGCTATACACAGAAAAAAACATTTTTGGGGGAAGAGCAGAATACCCCTAGAATTAGGTCAGTGGAAGATGGTCACCTAGACAGACATAGACAGATGAGATTACTTCCCAAACCTCTTCCACCTAAAGCTTCTGCTGTAAGGTTTTCTTCTTGATATTTTGGATTGTTTCACATATAATGTGTCCAATCTTCCAAACCATGGTTAGGATGATTGGGAATAAGCTTTGTGCAAGCCCCTTCCTCTTTAGTATGGCATTTCCTCCTTCCCATCTTTTAGGCAAATTGTTGTTTGCCATTTCATCCAAATCGGCAAACTATGGTTTGTGGCTGACCTTCAAACCAGAACCGGGAACCAACTTTAAGTTGTGATTTCCAGTAATAGTTTGGAGAATATGCACAAACCAGCTTGACAACACTGAGGTGATGGCTTGCCTGGTTCAAAACTTAATTGACTCTGAGCATGCAAGGGAGGGAGGAGATAATCTTATTTCTTGAGGGATTAGAAGTGTTACGTATGAACTCACCAATTTATGGGATGTTCTTGCTTCCAATACTTTGAAGAATTTTTTAAGTGGAAATTGGTTGGGTTGGGTGGGTTACAATTTGGTTTTTGTTTATGCTATGACAAAGCTGAAGAATTAGACACAAAATTCAGCCCACTTATTCACGTCCTACTCATGCCAGTGAAACTTATATGCATATAAACTGGAATATGCTTGGGGCTGCAGTTGACAATACAGAATTCTTTGAAAATTCCAATTAGCTCTAAAACATGGCATTCAGACTAGGACACTGTCAACATAGCAGCCCCCTTGTCGTCTTCCTCATCCCTCAGATTGGTAACTGATTTAAAAATAAATTGTTATACACCTGCATTCAATAGCAGATGTTTGTTTACATACTGATTACTATGCTAATGTTTAAAAATAGTTTAATGTCTGTCATGTACCTAACTGTAGATGACACAGAAGATTAATGGAACAAGTTTTCTCAACAGCTGATTTGCAATTTAGAACACTACCTAAAATTGGAATTGTTGATTATGTATATTACCAAAGTATCAGTGAAGAAAGCTTTCTGAAACTCCTGTAATTTTTAACTTTTTTCATAAGTCTGTTTCCACTTTGGCTTATGGCGGTGTTCCAAAAATGCAATCAGGCTTTTCAGAAGAATTGAATGTCCTTTTGTCCTCCAACCCCTCCCCTTTTGTTTTATTTTGTAATTGAGAGAAAAGAGAGGAAATGAAGTGGGCATGGAAGTAATGATCAGACAGAAGTCTGTCTTGTGTGGGTGTTCTTGCCATTCCTCTTGAGGCAAGGAATCGGTTGCCCTGTAACATTCCTATTTTTAAAATGTTACAAGAAGCATCCCTTTTTGTGCCTGCCATTTTTCATACTACAGAATACTGTTCAGTTATAGATTTACAAAATGCAAAGCGAAAAGTAAAGACAAACAGTATCTAAATTCTGTTTCTCTTTTTCTTCTCCCTTCCACCCCATACTTTTCATTATATATTCCTCATGCCTTTTTAAACAATATTTTGAACTTTTATTCATCCATGTTCCACTTATATTTCCATGGGAAACTGTTCTGTGCACTGTCTGTACCTGGACACTGCACACAGCTCACCCTTTCTTTTTTCAATCAGGATGGCGGCCTAGTGGAAGAGCCCACTACTTCACCATTTTTGCCTTCACCAAGCCTGAAGCTCCCCCTTTCAAACAGTGCACTCCCTAATCAGACCCTGGGTGGGATTGCCTCAGGGCTGGGCATGCAAAACTTGAATTCTTCTAGACAGGTAAGGTATCTTTCGAGTGACAGTTATTTGAATGTCGGCACGCTTGCGCTTGCTAGTCAGCAAGATATTTGTTTGGCTTTGCTTTTCATTTTAAGGCTCCTTTTTCTCAAACGTAAAGAAGTGAATGAAAAGTCAAAAATCAACTTGTCATTGAAGCGCATTTTAAATGACAGTTGTTACTGCACGCCAAGATTCCCAAAGGTCCTTAGCTATAGAAATTGCCCTTGCTTCCCTGCAGTTCCTCCCGTCTTTGTTGTTGGTTCCTTTTCTCCTCTGGTGCATCCCGCAGCGTCCCTGCACACTGGCACTCCTTCCCATCCTCACACAGACCATACTTCTTGCCTCTCATAGCTCTTGCCGCTCTTGCTTACTTCCTCTTCGCCTTCTCAGCTCATATACGTTGAAAGGTTTCCCTATACTGGGGCCTTTATATCACTCTTCTCCCCCACCCTCAAGCTTTCATGGTTGCAGTATGTGCTTGTTAGGTGGAACAGGACCAGTATTCATTTTTAACTGTCCAATCCACACATTTGGTGCTGCTTCCAAGTCTAGATGATAGAGCACTTGACTAGAGAAACCAAATATTTGCCCTTTTGCCATTGCTTACACTATAATGTCAACGCTGTGCTCTAAAACCTATGGACCAAATTATTTATACAGTGGTAGAGTTTTGGATTTGATATACCGCTTTATCACTACCCTAAGGAGTCTCAAAGCGGCTAACATTATCCTTTCCCTTCCTCCCCCACAACAAACACTCTGTGAGGTGAGTGGGGCTGAGAGACTTCAGATAAGTGTGACTGGCCCAAGGTCACCCAGCAGCTGCATGTGGAGGAGCAGAGACGCGAACCCGGTTCCCCAGGTTACGAGTCTGCCACTCTTAACCACTACACCACACTGGTACCTCTGGTTACAAACTTAATTCATTCCGGAGGTCCGTTCTTAAGCTGAAACCGTTCTTATCCTGAGGCGCGCTTTTGCTAATGGGGCCTCCTGCTGTGTGCGCACCTCCGTCACACAATTTCCCTTCACATCCTGGAGCAGAGTTTGCAACCAGGAGCAGCTACTACTGGGTTAGCAGAGTTGGTAACCCGAAGCATCCTTAATCAGAAGCGTTCATAACCAGAGGTACCACTGTATTTGAGCTGGCTAGGTATTGCTAAATGCCAGCATCCTGTTCCTATAGTGGCCAAGCCCACAAGCAAAACAGAAGTTCCTTAGCACTCTCCTGTTCCCCTGTAACTGGTATTCAGAGGCATATTGGAGATTGGAGATAATGTACAGTACAGCTATTGATAGTCTTATGCTCCATGAATTTGTCCATTCACCCTCTAAGCTATCCAGGGTGGCATCAATCACTGTGTAAAGAAGTTTGTCTGTCTTGAATCTCCTACCATTCAGCTTCAATGGATTATCCCGGGTTCTAATACTGTGAGACTATCCAGTTTCTCGACACCATACGTAATTTGTTTCACATGCCCCAATTGCCTTTTGCATGAGCTAAAAAGCCCCAAACATTGGAACTATGTGTCATAGTTGATAATCAGGAAACTACATGGTACAAGTGGTTTTTGTTTCTGTTTTTAAAGCGAAGGTGATAAAAGGATAAGCTGGAATGTTGACCCAAACTTATTAGAATAATAGTAATTCATTTTTACTTTGGCCACATTTGGACATCACACTTAACTATAGTTTAGCATAATATGAAGAAGCTGCCTCCTTTCTGCTCAGGCATGACCATTAGGAAGAGCAAACAACAGTCAAACAGGATGCCCAAATGCATTCCAGTACCCAAATCTATATTTTTATGTCATACATTCCACACGTGAACATATTTATTTATTTTTTACTGAAACTAGAGGGGAAAGCTTTACACTATATGTCCAGGGAAAAAGTCATTTCCTAGATAAAGTTAATTCACATACCATGTAGATTATGATTGACTCATTTCGAAAGCGAAATTTAAGCCTGCTTTAGACATGCAACTACCTTTAAGGGTGGCTATTTGTATCTGCATCCAGTTGCTTGCATTGCATTTCTATAGCAGATCCCCATGCTGTTGCAGCACTTTCAGTGGCATCATTGCTAGCCTTCTTCTAGGGGCATTTGCCATGGTTTGACAGAATTAGGTGCAGTTTTGTACGCACCATCATCTTTCCAAAGGAAGCTGCTTCCACAAAGTGAACATGGTTGTCTGCGTGAGTAATTTAGGTCAACTGATGTATTTGTACCAAACTCCTACCGATGGTACATGCCTACTGATGTTTCAGTTTGCTATACTTTAAACCAGTGGTGGCCAGACTTGGTCCTCTAGGTGTTTTTTGGGACTACAACTCCCATCACCCCTTGCTAACAGGACCAGTGGTCAGGGATGATGGGAATTGTAGTCCCCAAACAGCTGGAGGGCCAGGTTTAGCCATCACTGCTTTAAAGGCTTCACCTGCTGCTAATCTGCATGAGAGCTCCTTTGTTTGCTAATGTCTTGAGCTAGTCTACAGTGACTGTCACAAGCTATAAAATTGTGAAACTTAAATCTTCTAACCTTGTCATCCCACAGATACCGAGTGGCAATCTGGGTATGTTTGGCAATAGCGGAGCAGCACAAGCCAGGACCATGCAACAGCCGCAGCAACCGCCAGTGCAACCTCTTAACTCATCCCAGCCTAGTCTTCGTGCTCAAGTGCCTCAGTTTCTCTCCCCTCAGGTTAGATTGAGCTCTGTAGCATTAGTGATAGCCAGGGATGCAAACCCAGGTGTCGTTAACCACTGGCAGTTGGAAAACAAGGGCCTAGCGGTTAGCACTTGGGTTGTCGGTAAGGTCAGGAGGCAGGTTTCTCCTCCTCACCGGCTCCTCAGTTTTGCAAAAATGGTTGTATCCCTGGCGATGGCCATTTCTGTGCCATAACTAATGCATATTGAGTGGAACACTTAAATGGAAGAAAAAAATAATATATTCTTAAAGTTATCTGCACCTAGAGATGGCTGATAGTGCCAGTTGGAATAATGCAACATAAAATATTGACACCACAACACTTACACAATATACTTCTGTGAAAGGCACCATGTATAGAGAAATGCCACAGAGTTTTTAATTTGCCATGCCAGTTTATTTGAATTACAAAAAATAGCATGTTGTGGGAAAGTTATTAGTGACTCAGGTTGTACCCTACTAAATCATTGCATGTGTGGAATGACTTTTGTGAACAGGGTGGAACTTCCTCTCCCTTTCCTGCCCCTGCGCACACCCCAAATCTGCCGTGGGAGTTCCCTCAACCCTCTGGAGCCGTTCTGGGGGGAGAAGAGGGAGAGGAATTTGTGTGGCACTTGCAGAAGTTGTTAGACACATACAATGAGTTGGTTGGATACAACTCTCAAGTATTTATATTTTATGTGTCAGGTTCAGAAAGGATGAGCAATTCTGGAATGAAGGTTTATTTTGCTGTGATATGTTGTGCTTGCTTTCAACTTCTACACATAGCTTTCTATTAAACAAAAATCACAGCAAGTAACCTAAAAACCACTTTCTTTGGAATTGTCTTGTTTCAACTCTGCAAGGAGTTCAGACCTGTAACTAAGGTCATTACTAACCACTGTAGTAATGAATATTCACCTCTTACATTCTTTTTCTCCAGGTTCAAGCACAGCTTTTGCAGTTTGCAGCAAAAAACATTGGTCTCAATCCTGCACTATTAACCTCGCCAATTAATCCTCAGCATATGACGATGTTGAACCAGCTCTATCAGCTGCAGCTGGTGAGTTAAAAGCCACAGTGAGAAAGCTATAAATCCAGAAAGAAAATCTTGCATTTAAAGCCACATGAATGGGCATGTTCACTTCAGAAATGATGATTAGACTTGGTTCTGAAAATGAATTTATATACCTACCTGAATCTTAAAAGTTGCTTGATACTTCCAGTATGATAAAGACTAAATACTTTGCTCATTACCATTGGATTGTTCTAAACTTAACTTTTGAAACACATGTATAGGACTGTAACCTCAAAAACAACCTCTGGTACCACTACTATTACTCAAAATTCTACAATATTTCTGATAGATTCCTGTGTTGTTGTTTTTGTATTGTATGCTAATCTAATAAAATTGATGTTCTGCAATACTTCTTCACCAGTAGATGCAATGGAGCATTATTTCCATTCATTTGTGCAATCAGTCATGCCCTTAATATGCATGTATTTTATTGCAAACCTTTCAAAGTTATTGCAAACCAAATTTTTCTAGGACCCAGTCTTCCAGATATTAAGATACCAGTGTAGAATTCAATGTACCCAATGGCAACAACTAGTCTTAGGTTTTGAGAAAACTGCCCCATGTTATAAATATAGAACTTCTTTTTATTTCAGTTTTGTGAGCATACAGAAGTATGTACAGACATAACAACAGTGGTATAAATACCTTAAATAAGCTTAAGCCCTAGCCAGAGACCAGGTGTGAATGTATGGTTTGAACCATAGTACAGTGGTACCTCTGGTTGCAAACGGGATCCGTTCCAGAGGCCCATTTGCAACATGAAAAGTGCGCAGCCCACAGTGGCGCGTCTGCGCATTCACGGGTTGCAATTCGCTGCTTCTGCGCATTACGTCATTTTGCACTTCTGCACATGCACAAGTGGTGAAACCCGGAAATAACCCTTTGTCGCGGTTGCCACAGGACGTAACCTGAAAGAACGTAACATGAAGCAGACATAACATGAGGTATGACTGTATAGAGGGTTTCAGGTAGGCAACAGATGAATTCCACTGGTATCATCTCAATGTATGTGTGCTCCAGGGCTTAGTTTGACAAGCTAAAGGTTCTCTAATCTTTTTGGGCAAGTAGACACACTTGGAATTTTGAGAAAGTGCTAGGGATGTCAGTCACAAAATGGCTGCCAGGAGGACAGGCCCTAACACAAAATGGCTGCTGTGGAGATGTAGCATAATACCAAATAACTGCGGGAGTGGGGGCATGACATACCTTGCTACCAAGGAAAAAGAGAGGAAAAGGAGACAGAATGGTGTGGCATTCCCCTCTCCCAGTAGCCACCCCATCAAAGGGGGGAAAGTACATACATCAGCCACCGCTACACTTGCTCACAGAGAGCAACTTGGCACCCAGTGAGATGTGGGCATGTTTAAGGGGGCATGCTCAGTGTAGGAGAGGTGGAGTCATGCAGACAGAATTGAACAAGAAAGGCAAAGAGTCTGAGGGGTTTTAAAAGGGGATATTTATTAAGACCTTCAACAAGCACCTTGTGGGCAACCTCTGCACCACAGTGTTCCTGTTAACTTGAGTTCTAAACCAGGATTAAGAGAGCAGAATTAGCATGAACCCTGATTAAATGTTTTGTCTACCCTGGGCCTTTGTGATTAGTTCTCTCACATGCTACTAACACTCTATTTGCATCTCCGTGTTTACATTTTCTTTGAACAATCATTCAGTTGATGATGCCTTTTCCTCATCACGTTTTAAATAGCTTTAATTGGCCATGTATTGTTTGCACTCTTGATCTGAGCTGACTTCTGTCTCTGGGTCTGTTACTTCCTGCAAGGAGGGCTTTGGGAACATGCATTTGTTTCATATGTTATTTAATGCAGTTGCAGTGAGGCCATTGGGCTTCTTCACACTGTGACCTTAGACCTTTTTTTTTCTCAACTTGCAGGCGTACCAACGTTTACAAATCCAGCAGCAGATGTTACAGGCTCAGCGTAATGTTTCCGGACCCATCAGACAACAGGAGCAGCAAGTAGGTGCAACTTGTTGACCCAGTTCCAAATGTAAAGCCTCTAAAGAGTCTAGCATGTTACAAGAAAAAGCTTATTTGTGAAGGAAATCTACTGTGCTGCACGCTTTAATGCAGACATAAATCACACACGGGGCTGACAGACCAGTTTCTCTTACCATGTCTGGGATGCATCTAATTCCTAATCTATTGAATTCACTGTCTGCTGAGTGGTTCTAGATAAAGTGCCACAAACCTTTGTTCCATCTAGCATTTGCTTACTTTGTTTTATTTTTTCCTTGCTGCCAGGTTGCACGTACAATCAATAACATGCAGCAGCAGATCCAGCAGCACCAGCGCCAGCTGGCCCAGGCCCTGCTTATGAAGCAGCAGCCACCCCCTCCACATCTATCTTTGCACCCCCCTGCAGGCAAATCAGCCATGGATAACTTTTCACCCCATCCCCAGGCTCCTGGCCTATCTGACCTGCAGACCAAAGAGCAACAGTCTTCACCGAACACCTTTGCTCCTTACCCCCTTGGTATGTGCAGTTATTTAAGGACCTGTTCAGAAGGATGTAAATTACCTAATTATGTATACATACAGTGATTTAACTTGCTTCAGTCTGGAATCCTTTCTCCTGCATACCTCTGCTTCTTAACTAATTTGGCAACTGTGTCCAAATTACTTATTATCTTTATTAATATGCTACCCAAAAACAAAGTTCTCTGGCAGCTAATAATAATAATAATAATAATACCATTAAAACTGAACCATAACAACATCAAAAAATGGCACAGTGTTAAAAACTTCAGAAGCAGAGAATAAAATCAGTATAACAAAACTCAGGCAGCACTTTTACTCTTTTTATCTTGTATAATATTAGAATCCAGGATCCCTGAATGAGTCTGAATGGTAGAAGGTTTAGGACTGACAGAACAAAATAACTTAAGTCTTAAATTAACTTACAGAAAATGTAGTGGTAGGTACCAGTTTAGGTGGTTGTAAGATACTTGGTGGTTGTAATATACTATCCCTCCCAATTTACTTCTTGGGCCCTTGCTGCTTTAACCCATGTTTGCATTACTTGTAGACGTAAAAAGATTAGCTTGTGATTTCAGCTTAAAGTAAAGTGTGATTAAATGCCAAGAATCGGGGATTAAGGGTTTCTTAATAGCCTGCCTACTTCCTCTTAGCTGGACTGAACCCAAACATGAATGTAAACAGCATGGACATTCCTGGTGGTTTGTCAGTGAAGGACACTTCTCAGTCCCAATCTCGCCTTCCTCAGTGGACACATCCCAACTCAATGGATAATCTCTCCAGTGCTGCTTCTCCACTTGACCAGAATCCTAGCAAGCACGGTATGTGTCATCGTTCTAAATACATCAAGTCCAATTGCAAGATTCCACGTTTTTCCGATACATTGGTACCTCGGGTTAAGTACTTAATTCGTTCTGGAGGTCTGTTCTTAACCTGAAACTGTTCTTAACCTGAAGCACCACTTTAGCTAATGGAGCCTCTTGCTTCCGCCGCACTGCCGGAGCACGATTTCTGTTCTCATCCTGAAGCAAAGTTCTTAACCCGAGGTACTATTTCTGGGTTAGCGGAGTCTGTAACCTTAAGCATATGTAACCTGAGGTACCACTGTATTCTCTCCCCCCACCCCAGGTTAGCAATGGGCATTGCAAAGTACTTAACAGAATATAAATTTCTCAATGGAACATTTGTATGTGCAAATATCTTATTCTTGTAATTCCCACCACACCCCCACACACATATTACTGCTCATACTGATTTCATTGCTCATATTATTGGTCATAATAAATGTTAATGGCCTAAAAACCAAGAAGGGAAAATCAGTTTGAAAAGTCCAGAACATCAAGCATCTCGACTTTTGAGTGGCTTAGGCTAGTCTTATATCCATTTACTGGGAAGTATGCCCCACTGAACTCAATCAGATTTAATCTCCAAACAGGTAAGCATAGAATGCACAGTTAGAAAATTAAATTACACATGTGTTATATTTTTCTCATGAATCCTTAAATCTTAAACTTTATGAGATGTTAAGAGAAGTTGGCAGGGGCGGAGGTTCACTTAGGTGAGCAGTTTCCAAAAAAACACACCCCAAAGAGAGTGCAAAATACCTACCAACTGTGTTTGGAATTCATCACATTAATGTAAATTGAATGCAGACTACAACTGTAGGCAGAGCAGAAGTGAAAATTCAGTATTGCCCTTAGTGTCATTATACATTTTAATCCAATACTGAGAGAAACCTGTTTTAGCTCCCTGCTCTTGTTTCAAACTCCCATTTTCTAAACTCACAGCTAATACTGTGCTCTTTAAAAACATTTATATTTTGTGAGTATATTGGTAAGATTTTTAAGGATCTTAATGATCCATATAGCAAAATGCTTTTGCTGACACTCAGCAAAATACCATGTTGTGTATCTTACATTTTTCATTAGAGTCCTTTTGTTTTAACTTTACTTGACAGTTTTATCAGTAGCAAATCAGACCCATGCAGGTTTGTTTGAAACAGGTCCCACTGTGTGTTCAGTGAGATTTACACCCAGTAGCAGCTTTAATCTCACAAATCTTTGATAGATAACTTTTGAACTGTGTTAGCTACCTTTCAGCCCCAGTTTAACCTGCTATCTTTCACTTAACTGGCCACTGTTACAGATGTGTTGTGTGAGTGATACTTTGCTTTGCTAATTATAATGACTACCAATAAGAGAAGGAGCCAAATGTTACCCATGCTCTTAATAATCTTGTACTGTCATCCCACCTTCTTTATTCTAGGTGCTATCCCTGGAGGTCTGAGTATTGGTCCTCCAGGAAAGTCCTCCATTGATGACTCTTATGGCCGGTATGATCTGATTCAAAACAACGAGTCACCAGCTAGTCCTCCTGTAGCCGTTCCTCACAGCTGGTCACGTGCCAAATCTGATAGTGATAAAATCTCCAATGGCTCCAGTATCAACTGGCCACCAGGTAACAAAAAAAATATGTATTCTAGCTTTTAGAGCTTGAAGGTATCTGAAATGTGATACAAGCCCCTTTACTGAGGCAATGCTTTCAGTATCCAAATGTTAACATACTAGTTCAGCTCATTCCAGCTGTAGTCTTCCGTAAGATGAAAGTATGAGGAACATTTTGCCACGCTTTTGTTGGTCGAGGCATACAGGCACATAAAATGTTTTATCCTGGTGTGAACTGGGATAAAACTTCCTACCTGTCTGATACTAGCACTGAATTTGGACAACAAAATCCATCCATCCAAACCTCCCTTATAAAATGTTTTTCTTAAACTTTTTATCAAAATGCCCACTCCATCACCAGAGAGTTGTGTACCTGGTTTCATCTTCTGTGCAGCGGTACCTTTTCCCACGCATGTGGATCTTGGTAAGAAATGTGATGTCATCTTATTTTCGCCCAAACAGAATTTCATCCTGGGGTACCATGGAAAGGATTGCAGAACATTGACCCTGAGAATGATCCTGACGTTACACCAGGAAGTGTTCCAACAGGGCCAACTATTAACACCACCATACAAGATGTTAATCGCTATCTACTCAAGAGTGGAGGTAGAGTAATATCCATGTATCATGTTGCCTTTATTGTTTCCCTTCCTTTCTCTTCAACTTCTGTGTTTTTATAGTATACCCAAGTCTGAAAGCCATCTGTACTCATGACCAGAATTGACATAATTTGCAATTGTATTTGTTCCCTAAGCATTTAGTTTTTAAGCTATAAACAGCCTTGGGTGGCTACAAGTTTAACCAGCAGAATAGCAGGGAACAGCCCTATGTAAACCTTCTCTGCTGGCTGCTTTCCCACCCAAAAAATCACTCCCTTCCAGCTGTTCTTTCAACTTGTGGGAAAGGCTGAGCCAGACAGGGGAATGACTAAGCCACCCCTTCCTCTCTGCTTTCAATTCACAACCTACTAGTGCTGAATTTTATCTTATTTTTAAGACAAATAGAGAAAGATGCACATCACTAAATGTCATGTCTAGTTTTGGTCCTTATACTCATGCAACTCAAAACTGTGCCTGAATATCTACTGTATTTCATAATAGCTGTTTCTGCTTGAACATCTGCCTTCAGATTTGATTTATTTTGACTTTGACCTGTAAGGGTATCATTTGAAGACTTCATCATCATCTTTGAAATTTTAAGCCTATACAAGTTTTAGTTTAGTGGACAAGTCTTCCACGTTCATCAGAAGTTGCTATGTCACTCTTGAGCTTCAGTAAAGATTTCCTTTTTCCTGTACATTACAGCTGTGAAGTCATAATCCAGTTACAAGCAGCTGTCCTGTTAACAAGAAAGTGAATATCATAAATCTCATATGGGGTGTCATTTGTGATGAGAAAATGGGCTGACCCATCACTAAACCCAGAAGCAGGCAATATATATAAAAATAAAAATAGAGGCCCTATATAGTGAATGTTCTTTGTCACATCTTTATCTGAGCTTCCTCAAACACCAGGCTATTGACTGTACTAACTGGCTTCTAAAGTAGCAGAAACAAGCGCTGCATCTGAAGATGCCTAGCTTATATTGAAGTGACTTGCACTGCCCGGTGGAAGTCATGTAGCAACAATACTAACTGGAGTATAGTTGTGTTGGTAATTTACATTTAACAGGCCTCCCAGTTATAGATTGAGCTGCTTCACTCCCTATCTTCAAGGATGACTATGAATCAGTTTTGTCCTTAGAAGTTCTGTACGTTTGGGTGTATTTTTCAGCTATGTTCTTGGATTTGTCGGCTGGAAAAAATAATTGTTTGTCTCCGTTACGCCATCTATGTAGATTTTACATAGAAGTTAGATACATAAGAATAAGAGATTACAGTCAGCAGTAGACATTTGCATGTATGTACAAAGCTCTCTGCCTTTTGTTACCTACATGTACTGTAATACCGTTCTTCTCAACCCAGGCTGTAAATCATAAGTCCAGTGAACTTAGTGTATCTCCCTTTCCTGCCTGGTGGCATCCCTTTGGAATTTAAGGGAATTCAAAATAGCCATTATTTGTGGTCCTTTGCCTCATATTTGTGGGAGCCTTGAAAATCCATCAAAGATTGGGGGGGGGGCATTTGAAAGGATGCATGCACCACTACATTTGCCTTGGCCCTTTTCTCCCTAGATTCCAAGATGGAACTGGTGCCAGATTTTTCCAGCTTATTCACCCACCCAGCTGCACTGAATGACCCTTTTGCATTCTATGAGTGCAGCTAGACATGATCTATGATTAGCTCTCTAGCTCCTTTTTAACAGTTTAATGGCAACTGTGGAGTGTGCAGTGGAAATAACTGAGGTGCTGGTGTGGGGTTTCTATCATTTCCTGGCAGAAAGGAAAGGGGGTTTCCTTTTCCTTCCACCATTTTCACAATTATAACTCATTTCCAAGATTCTGTTTCTATCATCATGAAGACATACAGGTACTATATGGCAGCAAATCCACTTCAGTGGATGAGTAAGGGGCAGTTTTCATTAGGTGTTAGCTCCTTGCTTTCCCCCAGTACCAGCATCCTAATTGGATTCATGACAGATAAACACCCTGGACCCGCTCTTAAACTGTTAAAAACAACAACACAACAACAACCCAGAAACATCTAATTTGATTCTGAGATTATTTCACTGCTGAGCATTACTTTGGTTGAGGGATCAAACACCACAAGGCAGAGGGGGAAATGAGGGGGGAGAGATGGTAATGAGAGTGTAGACAAGACATGTGGAGTGGGGGAGAGGAATCATAAGTTGTAGAGGGGAAATGGAAATTTGGATACTAAGAGATCTGTACAGGGGGAAGAAGAGTGCTATAGGAAGCATAGAAAAAAATAGGGGAGTAATGGCAGAAACACCTATGGATAGAGAAGCAGAAAAATACAGGATTTGAAGAAAGAATAAAGTATGTTGTTTCCCAGTGTAGAAATGAAAGTGGTTAACAGAGAATGGGTTAAAGAAAATGCAGCATTAAAATTTTCAAGAAAAATGAGTTTCAGTTATTAACCATATGATGTAATACTCTTGCATTAGTAAAAATATAAAAGTAGCCTTCAGTTTGACTGAACTCCAAACTATGATTAGAAGTTGTACAGCCCTGTTTTAATGCATACCTTAATGCAGAAGCTATTCATCCCATAGGCAAAGCTGTTTTCATACTGTAAAGTAGAAATTGATGTTGTAAAATATTACGGAAACCAGAAAAACTTACGGAAAATATCTATTTTGTATAATTCTGTGAACATTTATACATGTGGACTCCTCAATAATGAAGTGGCCAGGTTCATGGTTCAGAAATCACATTCCAGCCCTTCACCACCACACCCCAAAAGAGTTATGATTCCCTTTTCTGTTTTAGAGCTTCCTCTAACCACAGTTTGCCATCAAAATTAGGCAAATTAGTACTAACCTCCAAGCATCATTTGACCCACAGTTTAAAGTGGATTTACAAACTGAATTGTCTCCGACCAATCTTTTGAAAAGAAAAGTGTGGGTAATAGAAGGACAGTAGATTGTTCTGGATGGGGAAACCAAGGTGATGAAAAGAGCAGGATATATTTGTACTGCACAGACTGTGAACAGTGAAGCCTTTTGTAGATGACAAGATTTTTCTAATATTTGAAGCATTCTTAAGACTCTCAGGGCTCAGCATCAGAATGCACATATAGAATAACATGGAAACTTGTTTTGTTTATGTGTTGCTTCTTGGTTATTCTATTGCACAATGAAAAATTATCTGCATATTTGGAATGCAAATTTAATTTTTGTATGGTTGACATAATTCCTGTGACTTTGCAACTAGCTGAGGCACCCTGATTTATCAGCACATCTTCGTATGCATTACTTACTACCATAATTTTATCTATCTTATACATGCTGCCTGGATGTTCAGGTTCTCTGTTAGTAATACAAAAATACCCTGTACATTCAGTATTGAGTGTTGTTCTTTCAGCAGCTGGCATGAGCACAGCTGTGAATGCATTGCCAGAGATGTCTTCTTACAGTCATTAATGACTGTGCCTTCTGCTAGAGGTTGCGGACAAATCTTCATCCACAGCTGTTTCTGTATTACAGCTATTTGCCCTCAATGCATATTGAATGTTCTGTCATGCCTTTTTGTCATGATCATTGACAGTTCCACTTTACCTCCATCAAATCTAGGTCACCGTTCTTAGATTCACACCTTTTCCAGATCATTTTCTCTCATTGTATATGAGGATAGAGGGCATCATACCTGCAATCTTCACACTAAAATAGATTGTCTGTGTTTGGACATAATGTTAAACCACAGTAAAATGTTATTAAAATGTGCCTCAATTTCCCTTGGGCTTGGGCTTGGGCTCACCCTCTTCCCCCTGTGATGCAAGCACAAGGAGATCATTTGAAAACTAGACTGTGGTTAGACTTAACTATGGTTAGTGAAAATAGGCCAGCTTCATAAATTATGGTTCAAAGTTGGCTTATTGTCACTAACCATAGTTAAGATGCACTGGTTTGGACATGGTAATTCCTCCTCACAGCCATGTTGGAAGAGAAGTGGATAGAATGCAAACCCACAGAATGATTGGGCTTGTTCTCATATTGCTAAATTATGCTTTAGTTACTCTGAACCTACCCAGTGTCTTCAGTGCAAGATCTCTCTTCTCAGGCTTTTACTCTTTCACTGGTGTATTTTTACCAGAATGAGCCTCAGGCTGACTTATTATTTCCTTTCCTCAGATGTTTCAGTTCTTTCCCACACTTCCTGGTTCTTAGCAAACACAGAACTAGAAACCATCATTTGATCTTGGTTTCTAGTTCTGGTTTGGAGGCAAACCATGCTGAAATGGCAAACTATGCTTTGCTGAGAACTAGGAAGTATGGGAAGAAATAAAAATACATGAGGGAATGAATGAATGCACAAGCGTGTGAGGTTCATTCATGTGAGCTGAGCCATAGGGTTGTGTTCAGCTAAGTTTACTCATGGCAGACCCACTGAAATCAATGAACATGACTAAGTTAGGTCTAAGTTAAATGGGTCTACTCTTGAGTAAAATCTAGGTGTATACCACTTATAATCTTCTTACATTTATTGCCTTAATGTCTGTAAGCATTCTGCTTCCAAGACTTTTAAAGTAATTTTAGTAATATTTTCCTTTCATAATTTTCCATAGATCCAACTCCCCCCCCCTTATGTGCTAAGGCAGGATCACCACCATATATGGCAAACATATAATCAGGTTGATTTGCTGATTTCCTGGAAGCATGGGAGCCTTTCAAGTATATATATATGCTCATGGGAACTAAAGCACTGGTTTCATGCAACACTCACTGACTGCTCAACTGACTTCCTTATAGTCTGGGATGATGCAGTCCACATGAGTGTGGGATACACAAAACATTATGTAGCATCATGCAGTTTCTTTGTGGGTTTTATACTGTTGGTTTTTCACTGGAGCATTGATCCTGGAGCAGAAGTTATCACACAACTTTGCGTTACAATTGGTTTTAGTATGTATAGTTATCTTGTTATGAAATACTTGTACAAGATAACGGCCAGCTTTTTTCAAGACTCAGAAAATAACATCAACTTTCCATTTTCTGAATTTATATACATTGGACATTATCTTCTTGTAGGAGTAGCAAATGTAGGTAAAAAGTTCAACTAGGCTCGGAAGAGATCTGCTTTCCCTCTGCCCGCCCCCAAGCCTCACAGACATGCATGCAGGTGGTGTGATAGGATGTTAGACAGAAAGGAGCATCTCTGTACATCTCATGCATGCCAGTCCAGTCTGTCCTCTGCCCAATACAAGATACTTACGCTATGACCACAAGTAACTTGCAAGGCATGGAGAGAAGGGGCTGGATATGTGAGGCATGCACAGATGTCCCATCACAGTGCCTGCATATTTTTCAGTGTTTGAGCAGGCAGAGAAATAAAAACCAGGGAGCCCTATTAATGTGGGTGCTGCAGCCGCACAGCATATGGATCGGCCCTGTGTTATTACTGAAAATGCTGGGTGCAAGAGCAAGACATATTGCAGCAAACCAGTCACTGAAGAGTGATTCTCTCTAGTCTTCACAACAATATAGCAAGGTACCTCAAACAGAGGATATATTCACACAACACAATCTATCATAGATGAGTTCACCGTGGGACCCTTAAGCCTTTAAGATGAATGGCTGATGTTTGCTCCACCACATCTGAAAACTTGGATAGTCCCTTAATTTATTAGAATAGAGTTGTTGTCCACTTGTATAGTAATGCTAATGTTAGATTGGATTCGATTATTTGGGCTTTCCCCCTTGAGATTCTTCCTTCATATATAAGTTACCCATACCAACAAGATGCCATGTGTGTAAGTCATGTTTAGCCCTTCTGACTATATAAATAACTTCTAAAGTAATTTGTGTGCCTCTGTCTAAGAAGCATTACAAGAGAATTTATAATTCCAGGTGGCTTCTAGCAACTTGACCACCCTATTGGTTTTCAATAGCCTGAATGTGGCAGTTGCACAGTGGCTGCAGAGCACTAGACGTGACACTTGGCTCCCAGGGCAGATCTGTGGAGGCATTTGGTCCTGCAGCTCTGGCCTTGGCCTGTGATGTGACTTATTTTGCTGAGGCTTGTGGGAACATCCCATGCCACAAAGCTGGAGGGGGTGGGGTTGGCTGGCGACAGTTGCAGGGATTGTCGAAGGCAAGTGGGGCCGAGATGAGCACATCTGTCTGACCTGCCTTGCACAGAACGATGCTTTTAACTTTATGACACATGGGTCACCACAACTGATATAGCTGCATTTTCATAAACATTTTTCATCTACGATTCATGTATCCTGGATACGGTGGCAATGAATGTCACCTTCTTGGAAATAACAGTTTAAGGAGAGTTAGAATGTATCCTTCTGCATGGGCACAACTACCCTTGTCACCGTGCCACCCTTTTTTGGTACTTAGTTCTGCTGCATCGGATCATGCTTCCTATAACATTTCATTCCTAGACCTCAAAGGCAAGGCTGGGTTAGCATCTTACCTTGCATGGTTTCTGTTTGCACATGACGGTGTTAGAATTGCATATGCTACAGTAGACACCATTCTGCCCATCTTTCTTAGTTGCTTCTTTGCTGGTTCTGCAGGGTCATCCCCAACATCATCTCAGAATGCCACGCTGCCTTCATCGAGTGCCTGGCCACTTAGTGCCTCCGGCTACAGTAGCTCTTTCAGCAGCATTGCATCCGCACCTAGCATTGCAGGTACGACCAATGGTCTTTCTACTTAGAGTCCCTCTTTATCCACAAAGAGAGGAGGTTCTTGAAAGGCTTCTGCTCAATGTGGTAATGATGGTCCTATAGGTGTGCCGCATGTCTTTTGCATACTGTGCTCCTTCAGTCCAGTAACTGTCCTGAGAGTTTGGCAGTGATGAATATGTAATGGGGATGTTTGGCACTGAAAATACTTCAAAATGAGAAACATAAATTAGAGTGCCAATGCCTTGGTGCATATTGGACTAAATTCTGTTCATGAAAACAGGAAAGCTTTTGACCATCATTCAAACTAGCTTATACTGTTTCATCAACAGAAGTTGTGGAATAAAGAGCATAGCTTGTCTGATGTTGTGTTTCTCATTTCCTGGAAATAAGTTGATCAATACAACCAAAGTCTTTCACTTCTCCTTGTTCTCCCTTCCCTTCCCAACTTTGCCTACCCATCTCAGCAAATGTCTTGATGAAGCAGAAAGTGGGCAGTGTGGTCACTGTCAACATATATGCGGCTGAAATTCCATTGCATTATTTCTAACACATACCCAGCAATTTTCAAGATGCTGTCAGCAATCTTGCTTTGTTCAGCCACCCTGGGATCAATAGGTGCAAGTGGACTCAATTGGGAAAACAGGGGGCAGCAACAAATTGTGTCCCTATTCCCCATCTCTAAATTCCCAAGTGGCCTTCCTGATCATGCCCTTTTCATACGATGCATCTTATTACAAAATGAACACCTGTGCTTGTATTGTAAAGGTAAGATTTGTTTCCAAACAATAAATAGCTTGCCTTGTTCAGGGCCAGCCTAAACTTTTGCCAAATTGAAGCAAAAAGCCCTACTGTCTTGGTCCTGTGACTTCCTCTTTGACCTGGGGAAGGGGGTGAACAAAACAGGCCATAAAAGGTTTTTTGGCAATGCTTAGCCTGGTTTTCTTCCCAGCGCCATAGATAGGAAAAGGTGATGAGCTTGATCCCTTCATGTTGTAGGAGTTCATGGGAAGGCCCAGCTTCTCCTCCTCCTCTCCTCTCCTCTCCTTTCTCTTCATTTCAAAAGGAATAGGGTCGTTTCTGTGCACATGTTTTGTTCCTACCTGGAGACAGGGGCTAGGTCAGCAAAGTGGAGGGTAACTTGTGCCTTATCTCACATTGCCCATGAACCAGGAAGGAAGCAGCCAGTGCAGCTTTTAATCACAGTGCAGCTTTTAATCATTGTGCCATGCACCCCCACATTGCATATCACACACTAGAAGGGGTGGGGCACAATGCTTTTACTGCGAGAACAGGTGCTTGCTGCTTACTTTTTTCCTGAGCAGTGCTGAGGACTTTGTATATGCAAACTTTCTCAAGTTACCCTTGCCACTGCCACCTAATTTCCTCCCAGAGACGTGGGGCTTCAACCTGCAGATACTGCCAGGCATACCCTAACTAGAATGAAAATGCCAGCAATGTTGCAGTTATAAATTTATGCATTTTAATTGATTGGCCAAAATAAGACACTTAACATCTAGCAGATAGGTAATTTTTGAGAGCCATGATCAAAATGTTAATATGTTGACATGATACTGTTTTATTTTGGTCTCCAGACTGAAGACTGTGAGGGTATTGGGTTTCCCACTGCTGAAAATGGAAAGGAATGCTGAACTCCTTTTCAGCCAGCAACTGGACAGCCCATGGATCTGATGTTTTTTTACTGTAGCCCAAAACCTCAAAAATATTTTGAACATTTATTTTTCCTGTTTTTGAGTTACATGGTCTTCTTACAGTACTTTGGCCCCCTTGATGTAAACAATATGTAACCTACCACCACAGCTGGATGCAGGCCTAGATAGTCCAAATGATAATTCCAGTAACTGTGAATTTCTTAATGGGCAGTTTAAGCTGAAATCTGTAAGTAATAGGGAAAGCTCAGCTGTTTTTCTTTACTAAGCCCACACTGCCTGAAGTCCTGAGAAACTGGTGTACAGCTGGAATCTTATACTCTATTTCAGATCTCCCCTCTCCACGGGCTTGCTTTGGGAACCATATGGGGCAAACAACACAGAATAGACACCAAAAACGGCTACATGAGCACAGGTCTGCATGAATGTAAATGATCTTGGTGGCTTGTGGAAACTTTTTCTACAGCTCACCAATGTCATTTACATTCATGCAGACCTGTGCTCAGGTAGCCATGCTTTTGGTTTCTTATATTTATGTACCCATTAAGGCTTGTATCCAACCAAGTTCTTCTTTCAGCTCAAGGGCTTTTGTCTGTGCAGTGGAATATCTTCTTCCCATGTGCCGCTGTCCCCAAATCTGTTCTGGGGGTTCCCCCAACCCTCCTGAGCAGATGACAGGCATGGGGACAAGAGAGGGAGAGGAAATCCCATTGCACAGGCAGAAGTCCTGCATTAAAAGGACAGCCTCAGTGGCTACAATCTTAAATCTTCAGCTCTTTAGTTTAAGCAGTAAAGCGTGTATTTTTAAAAGATTGCCTGTTAACAATTCTTTAAAAGGAAATAAAACAAGTTTACTTACCCTTAATTTTAATTTTTATGCACTGCTCCTTCATGTAGCTTTTCTCCTACTACTATTTTTACTTATCATTTATCTACTTCAACCATTTATATACTGCTTAACAACGTAAGTCTCTGGTGAATTGTGCACTGACCATGTGACATAATGGTAAAACTGTTTTGAAAATGTTTTCTTTTTTTAAAAAAAATGAAGATTCAACATTGAATATTACTTTTAAATCAGACTCATATGGTTTGTAAGACCATTTTTGCAGCATTAAACATTTTTATCCTTTGAGTTCATCTTGTTGAAAAAATTGTTTCTAGAAGGAGAACCAACTTGACTGCAGGTGAATTCACACACATCACAGCTGTACAGTTTTCACACAAATTAAGGACTAGGTCCTGGTTTTCCCCCCCGGTTTTTTTTAAGGAAGGCCACACAAGTTTGAGGTTCATATTGGGACAAGGCTGTGTGTTTAAGTTACACTCTCACAGCACAGGGCATACTCCGTGGTAAATGTGTTTAGTACTGCATGTGTGAACCAGCTTCCTCTATATACATGTGAAAATATTTTAAGGCTGGGAAGTTATCTTGCATTTTTCTTACTGACCTCTAAGTACATCATTTATATGATTGATGCTTAATAATGTGCATTTCTTTGCTTTCGTTGAACACATACCATTCATTTCTGGTAGTGATGATTAAAAGGAATCAGAAAGGGATGTGTGATTGTAGGAATAAATGTTGTGCCATGAGGGGTCCTTGTGGAAACATTTCAGATTAATATAGGAGATAACAAGATGAGGAACTCCCTTCTCTCTTTCGCTCCCTCCTCAGAAAGAAGGAGAGAAAGGTGCTTCTCTCATTTCTGGGATGGCAGTTGAGAGGTCAACTCTCTCCCCTCTGAGAGCCAAAGTAACAGCTGCCAAGGTACAAGAATGCCAATGATAGTGTAGACTCAGTAATACACTATGACTAAAGGATGCAGAAGGAGCAAGATCTCCCTGTCTCTTGCATCCTTCATTCCCATCATCCTTTCCCCACAGATAACAGGAGAGGAAACAGTTAACATATTGTTAAGCAAGAAACAGCCTGATGTGGTCTCTTACTGCTTTCAGGCTATCTAGAAACAGTTGGAGAGCACCCAGGGTAATTGCTGGGCAATAACTTAAGATGTCAGCAATTCTCTTCCTCCTGTGGATAGAGAAGGAGGAGGAGGAAGAGGAGAAGGCATGAAATATGGTGATGGGGCAATGGGGCTTGTCAGCAGATCACTTTTGGAACTAGCAGGGGACTTGATCCACCATAACCTCTAGCATACCCAGAAACAAACATGACAGTTCCGCCAGTTCAAGAAGACGAAAAAAAGACTAATGTTATGTGCTTAGTGATTTAAAACCTGTAAGTGACTTGTTTTATTCAGAAGTCAGATTAATTTCAGATCTTACAGTTTGGACTCTGGAAGCATTCGCTAATGGGACTGTTGTCCAAACCAGGAGGAACAAATGTTTAAAGGCTGTGGATTAATTATGCAGATATATTAGCAAGAGAAGCTCTGCCAGTTATGATCAATGTTTGCTATAGTGCTTATTATGCTGGTGTAAAGAGAACAGAACCCTGGGGATCACTCAGTGTCCCTATACTACATTCTAACAAATACATGAATTGCATTTCTCTGTTGCAGGTAAACTGTCAGACATCAAATCAACGTGGTCCTCTGGCCCAATTTCTCACACACAAGCCTCTCTGTCCCATGAACTGTGGAAGGTGCCCAGAAACACTACTGCTCCTACAAGACCACCTCCAGGCTTAACAAACACCAAGCCATCGTCTACTTGGGGTGCCAGCCCACTGGGTTGGACCAGCTCTTACTCCTCTGGTATTCCTGACTCCTGTCTTTTTTCCTTTCCTTGGTTTTTTTTTGGGGGGGGGGGCAACACAACAACTTTTTTGTTCTTATCCTTTCTCTGTGTTCAGATTTTTTAATGTAGCAAATCTGTAGGCCTCAAAGGGTGAGTGGAATGCACTCATTTGCTGGATTATTCCTGAGATGGAAAATTCGTGCAACCAGTCAGACGTGACAGTTCTCCCCAGAAAGTACTTTTCTCAGTAATTTCCTCTGTGGCAGGTGCATTTCTATGTGCTATTAGCAGTTGTGCTTTCAGTAATTCAGGATAAAAGCCATTGAAGACTTACTGGGGAATAAGCTCGGCTGAGGTTCCTCCAAGCCTGCAAACCCCTCTCTCTTCCGCATGAATGATAAGATCCACACTCAGAGAATGAGTTTGCTGTTGGCGTCCATGATTATATCATTTGGTATATAAGTTCATACCTATTTACCAAATCACTGCAAGTTACTGAAAGTGGTATTGATCCAGCTTTCTCTCTCTGCTCCCCCATATTTTTGTAGAGAAAATAATGCACAATTGTACTGCATATGCTAAGCAGAATTTTGTAAAACGAGGCATGTTACCCCATAAGGCAAAAACAGGCTACAACAGAGTCTTGTTGAAACCTCAGACTGTAATGTAAGCAAGGGCTATACAGTTAAAGGCAAGAAGGACTTAGGTTGTTTGTGCTGCAAATGGGACATAACTATCTTAAGCTTCTGGAATTCATGGAAAAGCAGAAATGAGATCAACATTTTGAAGAATGATTGCACCTATTTTGCCACTGTTTTCCTACTGGTTGTTCTGCACAGTCCTAATGGGAACCATGTTGATCTCCATAACTGATGCTAGTGCAAAATTAGTTGGAGGATCAGCACAAGTGGCACAGCTTGCTATAGCACAAAACAGCTATATTCGGAGATTTCAAAGATTCAGGCAAGCCATGATTGGGATGAGCAATCAGCTAGGAAGGAAGTGGAGTGGAAAGGGGACAGAAGTCCTGGATACTTGCTGAGTGGAGAGGGATCTTACACTCAAGTCCTGCTTGCCAGTTTCCACAGGCATCTGCTTGGGCACTGTGAGAACAGGATGCTGGACTAGATGAGCCCTTGGCCTGATCCAGCAGTCTTTTCTTATGATGGCTTTACTAGATTTGCTTTTTTAAAAAACTGCTAATGAAAATTCTTCAGCTGATACCATCACACCCAAATGTTCCTGCTAAGTGTGGGCCCTTAGTGCAGCACCAGGCAGAATCCTCTGGAAAGCAATGCCAATTATTTGCAAAACTGTGCAAGTTAATTCTGAATGAAGGGAAGATGTGTAACTAAGGCATACATAGCTTCCCATAAGATGCAAAATCCATAAAAAGATTTCTCCCTGTCCTTACTTTATGATCCATTTATTTGGCTACTTCTGTTTCACACACCATACACTGTTTCAGATGGATTTCTTCACGTGTCACAATATTTATTGTTTTACCAGTAAGTGTGGAAATGAAATGCTCCCATCAACCCTTTGAAAAACACACATTATTAGCTTTTTATGAGCTCCACCTGGTGGCCAAATAACAAGGATTCAAATTTCAGCTTAAGTGCAGTAACCCACCTGACTTTGGAAGTCATGTGCCTTTTTAAAATGCTGCCATTTAAATGTCGAAGCAGTGCAGGTTCAGCAATTAACACTGCCTTAGTATAGAAGAAATAATGAACTGGAAATCTAGAGTTGAATTGCTTGCTTTATTGTACATATAATGGGTGCTAGATGTCTGGATCACAGCTGGAAGATACGTTCTTAATCTGTTTCATTCATCCCGTGCCTTACATGGCATTCTGCTCTATGCAAGTACCCTGTCACATCACCTATTCAAATATGATAAGCTGGACTCCTGGGGCCTTAACTCGGCATATCTGAAAATCAGGAGGTGTGGAAGCAGCAATATCCTTTTGAAATTGCCTTCTGAGCATTTGAAACTATTGTCTTTAAACACAATCTTTAAAATCATGATCTGGCCATTTTGTAAAACAAAACTTGACAGATAACAGTGTCAAAGGATAACAACAGAAAAGGCCACAGGTTGCTTATCATGCCATTAAGCTCACCTCATAGCTACTGAAACATAGCATCACTGACTTTAGAGAGACATCAGTTCTGCAGTTTCCAGGGGGGTAACCTGCAGCAAAAAAACAGCAAAGATTCTTGTGGCACCTCAAAGGCTATTATTGCATTAGCTTTTGTGGACTAGAGTCCACGTTATCTGATGCATGATGGTGGTATAGGTATTTACAGTACTGTCTCAGGGCCACTACCAAGAAAAAAGAGGTTAGTGGGCATTTGATAAGTCACCTCCTTATTAGGAATCCGTATAGCAGTTGTATTCCTCATGTTTGTGTCCTGCATGTTGTATAGCCTTCATTCAGTAAGTTGGGTTGGGCTCTCCATAATCTTTCCTTTCTTTGTGGTATAGGCTCAGCATGGAGTACTGACAGCTCAGGAAGAACAAGTAGCTGGCTGGTCCTCCGTAACCTCACACCCCAGGTAAGCAAAGTTTCCTGATTAATTCAGAAAATAGCTATGGGCTATCTGAGATATCAGGGAGATAAAATTTGGCATCCTGCTTCTAAATCCTCGTGTTGTATAATTGTCAGTGTTTATGACACTGCATTAGCACAGCCATTGGTGCATCCTGTCCTAAGCACTCAGGGTGCTGTACGTTTTAGGATTAGCTCATTTAACCCTTTGGAAACACACCTAGAACCAAATGCAAATCCTCATTCTTGAGAGCCCAGTGTTTTTATATAGTGCTGCAAAGTTTGCTAAATTTAAAATAGAATCTCCTTACCCAGAAGTGAGCAAACTTCCAAGTTTGTGGGATCTGAGCCCAGACACTTGTTTTCAATAGTAGCACACAGTGCTTTCTCACCAAAATCCAATCCTAGTTTCTTCCCAAATTTTCTTCATTTCAGCAGCCCAATCTGAAAGGAAAGGTGGTTGCTATGGTTCAACCAAAGGGAGTCAGAATTCCTTAGTAATTACTGCAGATCACTCAGATCCTTTTGCCCACCCTATCCTAACCTATTCATTTATTGGTTGAATCCTTGCAAAGTATATCGCATGAAGTAGGTATGAGCAATGAAGACAAGCTGCCTTGAAAATACAGAGTTCTTCCTCCTGCTTTTGCAGGTTTCATTGTCAAATGTAAAACAGGGCCATCAGGTAATGCAGAAATGCGATCTTAAAAATAGTGGGGACATCAAATGATTTGATACCCAGAAATATACAAGGTTGTCTTTCAGTAGCATGGCTATTGGTATACGTTACAGAAAGTGTACTATTTCCCCTGATGGTTTTAGGTGGTCTATGGAAGCAGTAAGAGCAGCTATCTGACCTCCTAGTGGTGCAGCTATAAAACATTTGCAAACTTAAACAAGGTCTGGTATGGTTTCAGATTGGATGGGGAACTGTGTGTTGAGATTCCTGTATTGCAGGGGATGATCTTTGGGATCCCTTCCAACTCTACAACTCTGTGACTCTGTATGAGAAACTCACACATCCACTTTTCCATGTAATTACTGAAGAAAGTCGCCACTCGGTCCCATATGGAAATGCATGGCCACCAGAAATGGGGTTCAGCTCAGCCACCTGCCCATGCAGGAGATACACAACTTTCCTCTTCAGTTGCAGGAGAAACTGTAGTCTTAGTATAGTGAGTCTGCCCTAACTGGGAAAAAATCTTAGCCATCTTTAGATGTGGATGGGCCGTGTCACCCTCCCAACACCAGCATCACTGCTCCTTACCTGGACAGTGCAGAGTAGGACAGAGCTGTGCAGGTGCATCAGTGGAGCCATTCCAATGTTCCCACTGGTGTGCCTGTGCAGCCCAGACCTGGCCACTGCCCCCCCCCCATCCTGGTAAGTGGCAGCAGTGCTGGTGTCAGAAGGGCGGCACCACATTGACCACTCCGGGAAATAATTCACTCTGGGAAATAATCTTAAGCAAGTTCCCTGACTCAGAAGATGCATAGCATTAGCAACCAGATCAAATGCTTTACGTTAAGACAAGTCTGATTAAAGTCTTATTTCTCTTTGGGTTAATGGGGTAATTAAGCAATCCTACCAATTAAAGCTTTCAGACTTAATGAACATGACCTCAAAATACTTGGCACAGAGGCTTTACAGAAACAGCTTGAGTGTAGCTATGCTGATATCGGGGAGCAGGCAGAAAGAGAAAGAAGTGGGTGTGAGTTCTCTTGTTGTACTGGATCTCCAGAGAGAATGTAAGTGAGTGCAGTTAAGTTTTGGAGAAAGGCTAGATAAAACCAATGTGATGCAGTTGCTCATGACGCCTCTAAATCAATCTCATTTGTGCTCCTTTTCCAATTAGATTGATGGCTCTACACTGCGTACTCTATGCTTGCAGCACGGTCCTCTTATTACATTCCATCTGAACCTGACTCAAGGGAATGCTGTGGTTCGATACAGTTCCAAGGAAGAAGCAGCGAAGGCCCAGAAATCTCTGCATATGTATGCAATCTATTCAGTATTTGCTGTGGTTCATATGTGACCTCTGTGTCTTAGTTTGGTGTGTCTGTAAGAGCAGAAGCAGAAGAACTGAATAATGACAATTAAGCTGTGAGATTTACATGAGCAGGGCATTAAGTGAAAAGTCATGATACAGGATATGCCTATAAAAACTGGCAAATTCCAAAAAAGGTAGATTTGCTCCTACTTAGGACTCCCAATTCCATTCACCAGCAGTCCCGAAGCTTCTGCAGCTTTTATCCTGCACTGAATTAAAAACCAATAAAAATAAGTTTAACATTTTAATGTTTGCAGTAACCCACTTAAATGTGGGTTGGTGAGGAGGAAACCTAGAGACATGGTAGATCAGTCTCAGCTTTGGATATGGAGTACTTTTGCAGCATTTCATTATGTAAGGCCAGAAGTAGTGATTAGAGTTAATTAAGAAGAAGAATGGTAGTCTCCACCCCTTGGCTTACTGTGTGGTGTGTTCATTGCTAGACATGCAGGAGGGTGTGAAGATAGGGACTGGAGAAATGATTTCTGAGGCCACAGAGGCATGCAATTGAAAGCAGTACTCTTGCCCAGTACATTTCCTAGGGGAAGAAGGCACATGAGGAGGGTCTCTTCCAGGTGAAATATTTGTTTCCCAAACACAGCCTAATGCCTTTCCCTCCCTCTCAGCTTTTGCATGGTACCTCTTGTCAACCACACTACCAAAGCAGCTCAGGAGGAGAAAAGTGGATGGACACACACTTGCATACATGTGGAATATAATTATGAGGATCTAGAATAAACCCATGATTTTGGTATTTGAACAAGCAACCACAAGCCTTACCAAAGGCCATGGATTGAAAAATAATAGCCACTTCTGTCTTTGAGGAGACAGCCAACGTAGAATTGACTGTTATTTTTAATATACCCCCTGCTATCCAGCATCACCTTCCAGATGTTTTGGACCACAGTACCTGTCAGCCCCAGCCTGCATGGCTGCTCTGCCTAGGGCTTATACAAGTTGTCGTCCAAAGCATCTGGAATTCTGGTCCAAAGAAATGGGTTGTGGAAAGGTTGTCTATCATCTGAAATATATATTCTGAACTCTACAGAAGTCTATATATTCAAAACAAAATAAAGTATGCAAAATAAATGCGTGTGCGCTTTATATGCTACGTGCATCCATAGATTTTCTTGGTGCAGTGAGCTTCAAGCCCTGCTTTTTCATACGTACATCTAGCATTCCGTCCACTGAGTGATGATTGCAGTATATAGATAATCATACATTAAAACAGAAACAATAAGGATTGATTTGTTAGATTTTCATAGCATTGGGTTTCATAACAGAATATGAAAGTAGCCTGAGACAAATCCCCCTCTCTGAGCCCAGGTAAGAGTGTGGTTTACCTTTGAGCATCTCTGTGTCTTTCTCTGTTTTCAGGTGCGTTTTGGGGAACACTACCATCTTGGCCGAGTTCGCTGGAGAAGAGGAAGTGAACCGTTTCTTAGCACAAGGCCAGCCACTGCCCCCCACCTCCAGTTGGCAGTCCAACACTGGAACCACTCAGACACGTTTGGGCTCCACAAGCAGCTCACACGGCATGGTGCGCAACGATGCAGGCCACTGGAATACCCCCTGCCTAGGTGGCAAAGGGAGCAGTGACCTGCTCTGGGGCGGGGTCCCTCAGTACTCAAGCAGCCTTTGGGGTCCACCCAGTACCGATGACGGCAGGGTTATTGGAAGCCCAACGCCTTTGAATACTCTGCTCCCAGGTGACCTTCTCAGCGGGGAGTCCATCTAGGACACCAGAGAAACAAAATGGAAGTAACAATCATCAGCACTAAAGGAAAATAATGGTAACCCTTTCCAGTCCAGGGCATCGCGAAGAATCCAGCTTTAATAGATCAGACTGGCAGCCCTTTTTTTTAGTACCTCTGTCCAATATCGACTATGAAACTCTGCCGAAGTCCTTGTGAACTGTTAGTGCAACAGTATGGGCTCCCTTTGGTCAGTGTCACGTGCTAATGATAGGTTTTATGTGGGTTTTTTTCCAATGGCTTTTTAATTTTGTTTTTATGTTTGTATGGTGTTTTTAAAGACGTATAAAAGCTGCTTAGACTAGTTCTATCATGAAGGGCACTTTTCAGAATTTGGGCTGGAAAGGGTTATTTTATCAACTGTGGGAGTCGGGGAGGGATGAAGGGGGGGGGAGGGTTGTGAGAAAGCCTATTTAAAATGAGCCTGTGATAATTATGCACATTACCAGAGGCGGATCCAGTAATCAGTAGGGGATGGCATCCGACCAGCCCGTCAGCAGTCAGCAGCATAGGGGGGAACAAATCCTATGCCCCTCAGCTGTACGACTTGGATTGAGAGGTGGGGTGGAATATCCATGTCCACTACTCCCACGGGTCTTGCCTATGCACATTACACTTGTTTCATTACTTTTTTGTGTCATTGTTTTGTTTTTTAAACTCCCCCCAAAAAATAGTAAAAAAGAAGAAGGTTTTTTAAAAAAACATATCAAACATGCAACTATACTTGAATCCAGCAGGCCAATAACAAAATGTGAACACTTTCTATTATTACACTTCCAGGTCGGCACCAGAAAACAAAAGAACAGGCTCTAGGAATATTTTTGTTAAGTTCTTTCTTATACGTATGCATTGGGGAAAAAGATGGATAGATGTGTGAGCGTATGGACGTGTGTGCGCGCCAGTTGTACAACTGAACAAATTGTGTGACTTTTTTCCTTTCTTCCCCCTTCCCCACTTCTCAGTATATGCTTTTGATTTGCTATTTGGTCAAACGTTTAATTGTTATTAGCTTCTAACTTTGCACTGAGTGTCCACAGCCCTTCTTGTAGCTAATCCTACTTGTTTTTAAAAAAGAAAATTGAAAAAAAAAACTGATAGGAGGGGCTGGCGACAATTCACGTGTAAATGTTTACTCAAGGACTCTTACTGCATTTTAAAAAACTTACAGTGTGTATCTCTGGAGAATAATATGTATATCTACCTTTAGCAGCTTTTTATTGTGGACTAATGCAAGGAAATAAATACCGGAGTATTGCACCATTTTTTCCCCCATTCGGAATATAAAGTTTTAAAAAAGGAAAAAAAAAACTTGTTGAACTGTGGCCATAAATACTTGTAAAGAGTGGATGGTTCCCTGCAAGCCGGAACGGAAACAAGCACTTGGACATAGGTTTTGACTGCTTTTGGAGGAGCCTACGGTTTCGGCTCCCACCTGTTTACAGACCTTTTTTTTTCCTCCTTCAAACTTTAAAATAAAAAAGGAATTGAAAAAAAAGAAAAAAAATAGACTTCCATCATAAAGAAACCTATTTTCAGAATGAAGATATGCTACTTCAGAGCTCTGGGATTGAACAGTGTTTGTTGTTGTTATTGTTGTTGTTGTTGTTTATCCTTTTCTTTGGCCATTGCTGTGTACTCCTTTGTTGTTTTTTCCTCCTCTTCGTCAAGAGTGGCGAAAAATATTGTGATCACTATCTTGCACATGGTGGAAGATGTCTCAGGAAAGCCGGGTTTCCCGAGGAGCAACTCCACACCATTTCATGTATTTTTTAAACCCAACTCCTAGCACTGAAGATATTATTAAAAAACAAAATGAAAAAAATAAAAATAAAAAGACAGTAAGAGAAGAAGAAAAATACCTAATCTAATGTGTAGCAGTTACATATTTACCAAATAATGGACTCAAAAGAAATAGATGTTTGAAGAGTGCTTTATATATTAAAAATTGCTTTATGTTTAAAAATGATCAATGTTTTTGATTGTTTTGAAAGGAAGAAAGACAATGGAATAACATACCCTTTGAGTATGTTTTTAAAAATTATATGAACATTGTGCTCCCTGCCTGCTTGGATCAGGAAACTTGTGCATTACATTTTTTGTTTTGTTAAAGATTAGCTTTTTAATGGTTTTGTCCAATTAAAAAGGGTCCTGCAAGATTGCAAATCAACAAAAGCTGGTTTTCTAGAGGATCATGAACTATGCACAGATTGGGTTCCAGACTTGTGTTTTCTCAAGTTTTCGTAGTGTATTTAGCTGAATACCCTTTTCTCAGAGTGCTTGCATCTCATTGTCATTACACGCACTCTACATATGTATTGTGTATATATATCTCTCTCCCTTAATACACACAGACACAGACACACACACACATTATATTTATATATATATAATACATATGTGCCTATGTGCGGATTGAAATAGTCAATACAATTTTCCATGCTGAAGTTTAGTAATGAGTTGTAGAAAAAGAACTCCTGATCATTTAAAATTGGGGATGGACATAAGAAAAAAAGCAAATACATCCTGTTGAACTTTTTTTTTTTTTTTGCCTTCTTTCATTTTGAATTCAAGATGTCTGTAACTCTGAGATGAAAAGATAAAAAAAAAAGTTTGTGGCTTTTAATGTTATTTCTCCTCATAGAATGTGATTGTTAAAAACATGCACCAGAAGTTGCTTTCAAGAGTACGAAGATTCTTTGAAACTTAATAAACTGCAGTTTTTCTTGGCTGTTAAGATGACCGTGTATTTTTCTTGTGTACAAAGATGACTGTTAATTCTAGCTTTGATCACAGGGGTTTTTGTTGTTGTTGTTGAGGGCATTTTTAAGGCTTTACACATTCAAACATGTGCAACCTGCAAATATCTGAAGTGATTAAAATTTCACCCTCCATATATGTATACTTTAATTTACATGCTATATTCCAGTTACAGATTGTGGACTTGTGGCTTGCAATTGCCTACTCTTGCCATTTGTATCTGATAGCTGTCCTCTTAATCTTTCTGACGCAATATAGGAATGCATTTTATATGAAACAGTTATTGTATTTTTGTTAAAATGCTACATGTCTGTTTTTGTCTTTTACAATGCCGTGGAACAAATTCTAGAACTCTCCTGCAGTTGTGATGAAATAAGAGGTAGAATTCAGAGTACAGTGATACCTCGGTTTAAGAACAGTCCTGTTTACGAACGATTCCGTTTACGAACTCTGCAAAACCGGAAGTAGTGTCCCGGTTTGCGAACTTTACCTCAGTGTACGAACGGAATCCGGATGGTGGAAGGGCACTGGCGGCAGGAGGCCTCATTAGGGAGAACGGCTCATTAGGGAAAGTGCCATTAGGGAAAGTTTAAGAATGGTTTCGGTTTAAGAACTGACTTCCGGAATGGATTAAGTTTGTAAACCGAGGTACCACTGTATACCCTCTGCAAACAAACCCCATTTTGTCGTGCTTCTGAGCCACCCTTCCGTTTGCCTCAGTATTATTGGACCTCTTGAGAACAAAGACATCCACATGCAGAATTGAAAAGTAGTGAGCAGAGAGACTATAATCACAGTCACAAGACAGTGTTTCTGAGCATTCATTTATGGTAAACTAATGCCACCTTTATTTTTCTTCTCTTAATATTACAATTCTTTTAAGAGCCTTGTTCCCCTGATCCCTATTTTAATCTTTATCAAATTTGCCTGCCTCTAATGGTTTCAAATAGCAACTTTCTGAAAGAGGGAATAGCCTTGATTGTGATGCACTGAGACCACAATCCTTTACATAGTTAACTGGGAATAAGTTCCACTGAATTTAGTGGGGATTACTTTTGAGTAGAAGGGACGCGGGTGGTGCTGTGGGTTAAACCACAGAGCCTAGGACCTGCTGACCAGAAGGTCGGTGGTTCGAATCCCCACGACGGGGTGAGCTCCTGTTGCTTGGTCCCTGCTCCTGCCAACCCAGCAGTTCGAAAGCATGTCAAAGTGCAAGTAGATAAATAGGTACTGCTCTGGCAGGAAGGTAAACGCTGCTCTGGTTCGCCAGAAGCAGCATAGTCATGCTGGCCACATGACCCGGAAGTTGTACGCCGGCTCCCTCGGCCAATAAAGCAAGATGAGCGTCGCAACCCCAGAGTCAGGGGTTCCTTTACCTTACTTTTGAGTAGACATGTACAAGCTTGCATTTTAAGGCAGTTTACACTTTGAGAGGCATAGATCTATTTGGACAAGAGTGGGCTTTCTAATAACTGGGGGCCCAAATAATTATTAAGCAAGACTTTTCTTACAGCTTCTGCAAGTCAGCGAACAATGCATCACAGAGCAAGTAAGCGATAGCGTTTTGCACAAATGAAACTTCTTTTGCAGCCACCCTTTAGTTCCTTGAAGGAAAGGTAGGATATAAGTGAATCAATAAATGTAAATAATATCTGACAATGGGAAAAAAAATGGCATTGTTTTCAGAAAATCAGTACATTTATAGGCAGATGTTCCCACTCACCCTCATAGACCAGAGAAAAATGCAGATCTCCAGTGTTTCAAATGGAATTTCAGGGCTTCTGCTGATGGGGTTTTTTAGGTGAATCCTGCCAAAAGTATATGCATATTTAAATAAGTATATGTAATTTATGGGAATCTGTGTTTGCATGTAAATGCTGCTAAGATCGGAGCTTCAGAACCCTTTAAATGTGACTGATCTGCACAGAATCCTGTACAGGTATTTTACACATTCTGAACATCTCATTTAAGTGGGACCTGAAGGTGCTTTCCAGTGACTGCTAAAGGCCTAGAGTTGGTGAGCTTTCCCTCCCAACATGGAGAAGTGGTCTGTGGTCTCTGATTATCTGTGGAGTCTAGTGCAGCACGGAGAAACAGGAAGCAGTGCAGTCTTGGGTTTCACCACATGAGTGGAAGCTACAGAGCACTAAAGTATTTTTTTAAGTAGCTAATGTGTGGTTACTAGGTTTCATGAAGTGGGCTAATAGTAAGATAAGTTGTTTACTGAGAAGAAAAACATGCCCCTTCAGAATTTAAACATCCATTAAATTAATGGTCAAAAAATGAAAAGAAAACTAAGGTAGAATGCTTATTGCAACACATAGTGGCCAATTCACTGCCACAGGATGGTGTGAATCACTAGCATAAATTGGTGTCTAATGTATTTGAGAAGTATATGATGGTGCCTATTGGCTGTAAGTCTAAAAGTGCCAGCAGTTAGAAATGGGTTTTTTCTTAGCTCGTGATAGATAGATACTGCTTGCTATCAAACGCCACTTGTGAACTTCCCTCTATACAATTAAGGCAGTATTTGTCTCAAATAGGAACGATAAGCTGTATTAGCATCATCCAGGATGGCTTCTAGTGTTCCTATGAAAAGTTGTCAACTTTAGGGGCAGTTTGGAAGTGTTTAATGTATCTGGAGTACACTTTCTGTCCCCCTCTGAAGGAGAGGTGTGCAAAACGCCCCCTTTTGGATCAGAGTGCCACTAGGGTTTAACAAATTATGGCATCTAAGGTTTAACAAATTATCAAGGCATAAGGGCTTCTGGACTACAGTCAACTTTGGATGAATGAAGTGTTATCCTGAGTTGCAGGTATGTATATACATATGTTTGGGTGGAGGATTGTAAAAAGTGTGGTCAAGGGGAAATGAACTGAGGTAAAGTACAGGCAGTGGTAATTAGGGACTTGTGAATTACCACTGTTAAATACACTAGTTCATGAAAGCTTGTTCCATAATAAATTGGTTAGTTTTTAAGGCACCACAAGTCTCTTTGTTGGTTTTTTCTGCTAAAGATAACACATCTAAATCTCTGGAAATCTTGAACTACTTGGGTACCAAGCCACCTGTAGAAGCAGGTCCAGTTGCAGCCTTCTGGGGGCGGAGGGGAAGAGATGCGTCCCATATTCAGTGTTCTTTGGACTAGCCATCAAACAAGTTTAATACTGCTAAATCATAGGGAGGTAACAAATTATTATCAATGCCTCTGTTGAGTCAAGACAGTGGGGCCCAAATGCCTTTTATATCAGAATCATAACAGTAAATTGGCCTCTTCTGACCACCCGAGCAAAGCCTGAAGAGGCAACAGAGAGCCCATACTATAGCAGCTTGTCCCACATGTGGCTCAGCATACTCAGATAAACTAGCTTCATGTTCCAGGTTTTGGCTGTTAGGTGCAAAAACTTCCCATTGTCAGGCTTTCTAGCTCTGACTCTGTCTTTAGCTATGTGTGCAGCAAATTTCAACATTCTGGGTGATCTGAAAAGACATTGCACTTCATATCCCATTTTTTGAAATCCGTTTTTAACAGATCCATTTTTTTAAATGTATTTCTGGTAGGACAAAATATGTAAAACATTTCAGTCTGCAACATCATGATATACCCTAAGTTATCCCATAAATGAGGCCTGAATGTCTATATTATTCTCACCCACACTTCACCATAAGGTCTTAGTACCGGTTGCAGCAATTTAAAAATACAATATTAAAAACATAACAGAACCCGGCTGCTTAGTTCACATTAATAAAGAATATGGTTCTTTTCCACAAACCTCCTAAACCTACACTTCCCCCAGCTTCCTTTTTCTCTGTCCATAGCCTTTTCTGCTACCTAGTCCTTAGCATCTCTATGACTTGTACCCATTTCCCATTTTTCAAACTTCTTCCAAAAGCTAGGTCCCATGCAAAGTTTTAATTCCAGCCAAAACCATCTTTCTTTCAGAGGGTGGGAGTCATCTAATGAGTCTCATCAACAGAAGCCCTGAACAAAATTAGTTTTTTGGGGGGGAATCCTTGGGACAGTGTGAGAGGGGAGGGGGGGTGGTTCCTTTTGAACAAGCTGAAACATGCTGATGAAATGGTTGCTGGTTGCCTTAGCACAGCACTTTAATTCCTTCCAGATAATCTACATTCAAACAGTCTAACAGCTAAGTTTACTGATGAATTAGAATACTCTTGAACATTCTGTATCATCACACCAGTTCAGCCAATCAGTGCCATAGGCTTCACTACTACAGACAGAGTGTAATGTTCTCAGATCATGTTGTTTTTGTGTTTTATTATCAGACTGAATGCTACAAGCAATTTCTTTCCAATCTCAAGATTATATACTACAATATATAAAATCTGGATATATAAAAGTGCTCAGAATGAGAACAGGGTAGGAAGAGACAAGCTGCATTAATTCTGCCTTAGTTCCCCTCTTGTAGAAAGAGAAATATTAAAGACTATCTCAGAGATGGTGGAACTAACAAATGAGCTGAATTTGCAAAGCACTCCGCATACTTAAAGAGATAAAGGTAATCATATCTGCACACCATGGCTGAAGACTTAATCATGTTTTTTTTAGCTAGTTCTGTCCTTTAATTTACACATTTTTGTGGTCTTTTAACTGATTTATTATGTAAATGTACATCCATATAGATGTGCTTGGTGCTATTTTTTTTAGAAAAATAAGTGCCAAACTCCCCACGAACACCTCCCTTGTTCTCTTATAATGGCAATGGTGCCTGCCTGAGAGCTGCTGGAACTGAGTTCTGGTGAGTTCCAGCTGAAAAAAGCTCTGCATGTGCTAACTGAAGCATGCCAGGGTTTGCCATGGTTGGGGACTTGCCAAAGTCCACAGAGGGTCTCCTACTGAGCACCAGAGCTGCCTGTCTCTGCTGCTGCTGCTCTTCTTGCCGTTCCCACCAGCTCAATCCCTCCAGCCCAGAGGAGCAGGCTAAGTGAGCAGAAGGCCTGTTCGCATGAATGGCCTTTCTCTCTGGACCCAGTGGCAGAGAAAGTAGCTGGCTGCGGGAAGAAGAGGAACCTCTGATGCATCAAAGCCTACTGATTAAAGCAGGGGTGAGAAAATGCAAGTCTGGAAGGGAGTGCCTGTTTCCAGCTATGGCTGGTTCAACAGCTTTGGCTCCTTTTGGACAGAGATGACTTGGCTATGGTACTCCATGCTTAGGCAACTTCCAAAGTGAACTACTGCATTGTGCTTTATGGTGACTAGGAAACTTCAGCTAGTCCAAAACTTACCCCTGATGATGACTAGGAACTGGTCCAAACACAGTGGCCAAGTTACAGGGGAGCAGTTCCTTTTATAATTCATATAACAGCTGCATTTTGCTATCAGTTCATTTCTGGGCTCAATTGAAAGAGTTCATGGTAGTGTTTAAAGCCATAAATGGCTTACGCCCCAAATATCCAAAAGACCACCTCCTTCCCTACAGATGCATCCAGGTGTTAGGGGTGATGGTGGTCCAAGATAGGGCATTCTTTGCAGCAGCTCCTATGTTCTGCAATTCCCTCCCCACAGAGGTGTGGCTGGCATGTTCACTACACAGCTTGGTCTTTGACATCTGAGATGTTTGTTTCCAGGACCCATCCTATTCTTGTGATGGTGATGCTGCACCTGACATGCAGCTCTCACCTGTGGCTCCTAGTAGCTGTCAGCATTCAAAAGCAGCTACACCCCGGAAACAGCTTCAAATGGCCAGCTAAACCAGGTGAGGGTAGCCATGGGTCTGAAACCCTCGTTGAGTTAGGGACTTCCCCTGCATTCAAAGACAGGCTCTGGCAGATTGAGTGGCCAAGATCAGTAGTGGGTCCAGTGGTCAAGAAGGTGGTTTCTACACATGCTATAGAGGGAAGTGAGGGGCAGATGCAGCTTGACAACATGGGAAAGTAGCCCATGTTATCTAGAAGAAGGAAAACTGATCCTAAACCTCTGTTCCCTTGTAAGAGATCTTCTAGGGAAGAAAGGAGCAAACCCTACACACATCTGGGGTGGAGTCTCTAAGATGGTTGGCTGCCACCTTATATGCCTCCTTCAAGCAACTCCTGCAGCCAGGCTGGTGCCAAACATACTGCTCTGCTTTCCTATGGACCACATAAACGAGGCTAAGAGGGGGGTCTTGTCATCTGGGCAACCCATATATGGGGAAGTCACTTCGGTGCTGCTTATGCAGTGGTTTGTGTTCACCCTCGGAGGCACACTCCATTGTCTCTCAAGGCAGATGGCCGTCAACAGATTTGTGCTAGCACAAGAGATGCTACTATCTATTATAAAACGATCACAAAAATCTGAATTGGTCTTCTAATGATATTGGGGAAACTAACAATTTCAGATAAAGCCAGCAGAGGGTGTAGTTGACTTGAGTTTTATGTCGTCTCCACTTTCTGACCTAATAAAGCATGTTTGTGTGTATGAGAGAGAGACTGACACGCCTTTTCTCTTGTTAATTTAGGAAGGAAAGACAACCAAGGATTGCTCACAGTCATGGCTGAAATCAGTACTCAATATATTAAAAGAGAGAAATCAGGTTGTTTGTTTAATTGGTGTATTTCTCAGGTACTCTAGGGAGTAAAATCCTTAAGAAAATGGATTTAATGCACCACTGACATAAAGCTGCAGTTGTGGGAAGCAGGTGTTATGTGCCTTCTTCCTCTATAGTAAGGAGCCACACCAAACCCCCTTCAGCACGGGTTAGGGAAAACAAAGCAAAACAATCCTCAAACCTGGGAGATTTTTCTCTCACCTGTCACTGTGTTGGGTTCAGACAAATCTCCTCACTGTCACATGTGGTACAATATGGACACATTTGACTATGCTGCAGAACGCATTCCAGACGGATCAGACACCCCCCACCGTGTTGAATGTCAGGTGCTTGGCAAAGACTTTTCTATTTCAGAAGGCATTTTAAGTAAGTTGTACTATGCCTATTTGTTGAATGTACATTTTCATTTGACCTTTTCGATTTAAACATTGTAGTATGGATCACTTTGTTGATGGTTGTGTAAACCACTTTGTGACCATCTATGGTGAAAAACAGTCTGTAAATATGGAAAGTAAATAAACGTGTTTGGGGATTACCAAAATACACAGATACTCAGGAACCTTGGGGTTTGTTTTTTAATAAAAAATACCATTTACCTAGAGCTATTTAGATGGAGGGTAGGCAGGCAGTTTTTTTTGAAAACAGCAGCAGCTGCTAGAATGTTTGGCTAATAAAGTTTCAGGAAATTGTGTTGATAGAACTGTCTGGGTCACATTTATGCAGATTCAAATGCTTACCAACAGCACAGAAAATGCAAGGGAAGCGGTGTTACCAGATCAGAGCAAGAGTCTTTCTTCCACCAGGATCCTTTGATTGTGGTTACTCCCAGATGCCTTCAAGAAAGAATGATAGCACAGAGCTCTAACACAGGGATGGGGAACCAGTGGCCCCCCAGATGGACCACAACACCCTTCCTCGCAGAACACTGACTTTGCTCTCTGGGGCTGAGGGGAGTTGGCATCCAACAATGTCTAGAGGGCCACAGTTTCCTCACTGCAGCTCAAAAAGAATAATTGCCTGCCTTGCACCTGAATGCTCAAGGGAAAACTTTAAATGAGGAAGAACATTGTATTTCAGAGTTCCTGATATCCTTATTACTTCTAAGCTCAGTGTCTGTTTTTAGCCAGCTACAGAAAAGTTTGGCTTCAAAACATTATCAGATGCCAACAGATGGCCCCATATTGCATCTTAACTTAGGAGAGCTACATGTGTAGCGTTGCAGTCGGGCAAATTAATGGCAGCTTCTTCTCAACCTTTGGGCTAAATTGCATGTAGTATATGACAAAATCCCCAGCCGTCTCCTTCCCTCCACCTTTACTTGCATTAATTTTCAACATATCTGTAGTTTTATTTCACTACATGAACTGTCATTCCACAGCGCATCATCGCTTTCTGCTGTAACACAACAAATGACATTTATTTGCTTCCCACCTTGGAAGCACTTGAGTGGCTGGGTGGATGCTATTAATTTACGCACCACCTTCAAGTTGCAGCCCTATGCACATCAGTCACAAGTACAGTCCACTGAAATCAATGGTACAAAGTTCCCAGTAAATGAATCTAGGACTGGAGTGATCATGTGCAATGTTTCTCTCAAAACAGCTCTGTAAGAGAGATCATGAATATTCCCATTTTGTGAAAGCCCAGCTGAGAGGGACTGACCTGGCTAAGCTTATGAGTTTATGCCTCAGGAGGAGTTTGAGCCATGGTCTCCTAGGAACAAATCTGACAATATTGCCCCCAGACTACAGTGTCTGTCATAAAAACCACGAGAGCATAAAAACCTACAGAAACTCAGCAGGGTGGCTGTCCTACAAAGATATGAAGGCAAAGGCATAAAGCAGAACATGGGAGCAAGAGAGGCTATGTAACGACCGAGTGACAAGAACTTGAAGTGTGGCTTGTTTTCCAATCACAAGCCTCGCAGCAATATAAAATAAATATCAACACTCTTTTGGGTGGTGTTTGAGTTTTCTTTTATTAATTACAACCCTTGAAAAGTTGGAAATTAAAATCATACCTACTCAGGCACAGACTGACCCACTGGGTGACATGTATTTCTTTCCACAATGCAGCGGTGCTTCAGACAATGGTGAGCTCAGTTTAAACAAAGTCTGCACAAAAGCACATGCATGCAAATGGTCAATGCACACATTTGAAGCAAAACAAAACCCACTGTTTTGTGGGGAGGCAACACACACACACTGGATGTTCAATAGGCACCAAAAATGTCATTTCTTTCCCATCTTCAAGCATACCGTGTCTGTTCAGTCACTCAAAACACAAAGAGATCAATGCAAAAGGGAAAGATAAGTAGGTGTCCCAGGAATTAAATGTTTCCTAGAGGAGTCCTCAAATTCTTGCCTTCTAAGTTCATGCTATGGACCTTGTCAACATCAGCCATGTTGCCTCAAAAACTGGTCTGTTCGGCCATTCATCCTTCACTCCTGGGGCATCCACTTCCATGACTTAAGGGACATATCTTCCAATTTATACAATAACAGCTTGGATCTGCAGAACAGGCCAGAATTAGAGACATTACACTGTGCACAGCATCACAGGCTTCCCAATTCTTGGGTTGCAACTCAAAATCAAATGCACAAAATGGGCACAAACACTGGTGACTTTGGGGCACTAAAGCTGAAATTACTATGTCACAACGACAAGCCATCAAGGTTCACAAACAGCTCCTGAGCCCCAAAATGACAGAGTGCCACAGTGCTGTTGTGGCAGGTGCAACCTGATCTCTAAACACAGGTCACCAAAGTTCTCAAAAACCCATGCAGCTATCATTCTCACATAGTTCAACAGACAGTACAACTATTGGCTTTGTTCATGGGGGGCCGCAGTGGGGGCTCCTTAGGGAAGGTCTCACGTCTCCTGCGGAGGGCAGGGCTCAGCCGGCTGGGCAGGTTGGCTTGGTGAAGCAGCTCCCGGAAGACCTCCACCACGTTCTCATTCTCCTTAGCAGATGCCTCCAGGAAACGGCTGTTCCAGTCAAGCTCCACCAAGGAGAGGGCGTCCTCGGGCAATACCTGTCTAAGCCCACCGGCTTCTGCCTTATTGCCCACCACTACGATGGGAGGGAACTTGTCCTCTTTCAGCTCTAGGATCTCCTCGTGCAAAGTCTTCACACACTCAAAGGACTCTGCATCATCCACAGCATAGATCAAAGCGAAGGCATCACTGTTCTGAATGGAGAGTTTGCGCATCGCTGGGAAGGAGTAGCTACCACTGGTGTCCAGAATCTCAACCTTGATGGTGGCTCCACTCACCTCAAACTCCTTGGTGTGCATCTCCTCTACTGTTCGCCGATGCTTTGGCTCAAAAGTGTCCTGCAAGAAGCGCCGGATCAGGGCCGTCTTGCCGACCCCAGCTGCACCCAGAAACACTAAGCGCACTTGGCTCTTCTCCTTCACTGCCAAAGACATGGTGTTGTGCCTGTCTGTGTGGATGTGTTGGCTTGGGCGGAGGGGGAGACAAGTTGCTTTTAAGTCCTCAATGTGTGATGAAGCAATGTGTGCCTGGTCTTTATGTGACCCGGCTTCAGAGAGCAGCGTCTCCTTCCCCAGTAGCTCTGCAAGTTCGCCTCCACACTCTTTGCTCATCAACTTCTCCCGGCTGAATTGCTGCTGTGTGCACAGCTCATCTTTCCATTTATTTACACTCCCTCCTGCCACACTGCACACACACACAGTCTCGACTGTCTCCTCCAATCTCTGCTGTGGGGAATATGTGTGGAGGGAGGAGTGCAGGAAATGAAGGATGCTCTGGGCCAATCAGCTGAGCGCTGTCCTTGAAATCCATCCCCAGCACCTGGAGAGAGAGAGAAACTGCACTAGCAAACATCGAACACAGCTCACTCTGCGGCTGGTTACAAGAGAGAGCTTGGCTGCCTCTCAGCTGCTTTGCATAATGCAAAGTATAACCACCTGCCCTTCTTGAAGACTGGCTCACATTAGAAGGCAAAAGCGTCTTGCTCTCTGTAACTCCCAGAAGGTCCCGGGCTCTTTTTACTTCCCTCCATTGGCAGATTGTACTGTAGGGCAGGGAGGGAGAGTTTAAATTAACAAACAAAATGTATTGGTTTTTCAAAGCAAGCCACCAGAGTTATTTGGGCCCCCAAGACTTACAATGAGATAGGAAGAACTAAGGTAAGAATCAAATCTGCAGAGAGGGGGTGTTGATAAAGGTAAACTTTCATTTCGAAGTACAGACTTTTAAGTTTTTTAAAAACCAAACCAAATCCTGTCTAGTATTTGTAACAAATTCATAGCTCGAATGTTAGAGCAGGCTCTGTTTTTGTATGCAAGGTGTGCTTAATTTGTCGACAATTAAGCAACAATTAAGCTAGTCATCTGTCCTATCATCCTAAATTATGGTGAGCAACCTGACTGCCCCCTCCCAGCCTTCCCACATCTGACCCCATGGAATTCCTTCATGTTCCTCATTAATTTAGCATCACACACATCTCAAAACAGCACCACTACAGGCTAACAACAGTGAAGGGCTCTGGTTTTCCGGGAGTAGACAGGCCCTGACCCAAACAAATTTCCTGGAGTCAGTAAATGCACCACGAATAACCAAAAGCATCCTTCATTTTCATTGACTGTCCTTCCTGGAGGGACTCTAGGAAGCTGAATAAGGGATCCAAAGGCAGCCACCGTTAAACCAGTAAATTTCCACTTCAGCTTTTAACAACACAGGAAGCTGCCTTGCACCAAGTCAAAAATTTGGTCCATCTAGTTTAGTTTGGCCTGGCAGTGGCTCTCCAGGGTTTTAATGTGCTGCCAGGCAGTTGTTTATTGTGAGAGCGGTGCTGCTCATGTACACAATCCACATGATGTGATCAGCATCAAAATGTCAGCTCCTATTCCACCACCCCCCAAATTTATTTCAGATTTACCCTTTCTGTATAAAACCCATTTTTTAAAAAAAAAAAAAAAAGCTGCTGCCAACAATTTATTAGTGATGTCCAAATACCCAATTTGTAGTATTAATCTCTTATGTGGAACTGGAAGCATGCTCAGACAGGGGTCTTTCCAGTCCTATCATTATCATTAGTCCTCATTACTGGAAGTGATAACCATTTCAAACAAAGCATGAAAAGGTACTGTCAGAATTATAATTCACACAGTCACTGTGCAAAAAATGTCCACAGGCTAAGCCTACAGAAACCAACCCAGGAAGTTATCAAATCGTCTTGGTGAGAGAGCTGCCTAGATCTCACATTGTGTTTATGCTGCTTCTAACATTCCTGCTTCTTTGGGAAATAACATAAGATGCCCCTCTTAGACCTGTGGCTGTGTACATACAAGCAAGAAATTCCACAGCTGGAGGCAGTGCTGCCAAATCCCACTTGTTCTGAAGATCTGTTCCACATTCCACAACAATCAACTCTCTTAAAAACAGATGGGCAACCACATCATCACACATACACATTGGTCTTCTCCACCTGCTGTCTATTACATTACTCTTTAAAAATTATATCAACTATCTTCAACATGTGGATGGACCTGATTGCATTTTATTTTTTTAAAATAGAACAGCTGCAATGCAAAAGCGCAGGTGCTCTTAAGAAGCAACAGAGAGCTGGGCCTGAAACTTCAACACGGGTGCCTACAATAACAACATTTAGAAAATGGTATCTGAAGAAGTGTGCATGCACACGAAAGCTCATACCAAGAACTAACTTAGTTGGTCTTTAAGGTGCTACTGGAAGGAATTTTTTTATTTTAACATTTAGAAAACATATTCCCGACATCTCCCTCCCGAAAGCAAAAACGGGGAGCACCGTTTTACCAGGGCAAGTAACTGAAATGTTGGGATTCTTCCATAATAAACAGGGGGAACAAAAAACACCCATATAAGGCTGAAATCCAGCAACTCTACTGTATAGTTTATGCTGTGTATTTTTAGAGGTTGTGTTTGCTTCTCTCACCTTCTCTGGTAGCTGTTTGTACAACTCGGGTTTTGCTCAGTAATAAAGCAAACGGCGTCCGCAGCTCCTGAAACGCTCTTTCTCATGAGGAGAACCAGCAGGTAGCCCAGACTCGGCAAGCAGGCAGGGCAAGGCGGGGAGGACGGAGCAGTTTCAAAAGGACACCGGGCAGACAGGAAGCGGCCATGTTTGCTGTGGGCCAGAAGGGAACTCACTTCCTGCCTCTTGCTTGGAGGCCTCTTGGAGAAGGCTGCTTCCTTTCCCGCTGCTTCTGCTTGGTTTGGCGAAGTCCCTTAGTGGAGGGAGCTCCCTTCCTCCCTGGAGGAGCTCGTTGCACCTCGACAGACGAAGAGTGGTAAGAGAAGAGGGGAAGAAGAAGGGGGCCATTTTGTTTTCAGTTGGATTTGTGTCGCTTGGCTGTTCCCTTTGAAGTTGCGCGTGGAGTGCCTATGAAATTGTGTACACGGTAGTGGTTGAGGTAGAAGCACAGCAGCTCACAGATCATGCTGATGCCTGGAGAACCCTAATAGTAGAAACACTCCCCTGAGTTAAAAACAGGTGGGGAGAGATTGAATACAACACACACACACACACACTGCACTTTTCTCCCACTCCTGGTCATTTCAAAATGGTGCAGGACTCAGAAGCAGGACCCCTAAATGGTTGTCACGTCGTGATACCAGTCATTCAGCTGCCAGTGGTTTCTATGCAATCCCCAAACGAACAAAGAGTCATTCAAACTTCTTTGAGAATCACAAGTTTAAGGAAATTTAGAGATGGAGGCAGCGTAAGAGGGACAGAGAAGCAGCAAACAACAGATTCTGAAAAACGGGGAGCAGGTGAGCGAGGTTTGGTTAAGGTGGGCTTGTTTTCCTTTGGGATCCTTTGCATATGTAATGTTGTGTTCTCAGTTTCTGCATCCCCCTTCCCGTTTGTACGGCTGTAGTTTTGTTTATTGTTGTTGTTTTTTTGGATCAGGTTGTATCTGGCCTAGATTAGTTGAGCAATACACATTTAAGGGAGTATTTGGTATAATCTTTGTACAGATAGAAGGATAGTTGAAACTTCAGGAAAAGCGGATTCATAGCCCATGATGTTACGATAAAAGGCTATACATGTCATGTGGTTAAGAGATAAAGGAAAAGGTTTCAGCATATTACAGGAACTGGTGACAGCCAATGAACATCAACTTATTCAGCCATCTCTAATATCTGAGCATCAATTCCTAGTGGATTAGCCATCATACTTGTTTTTCCTTTTCTCCTAATGTTGCTAAAATTCTTCAGACCAAACAGCTGGCTCACATTTATGACTGGGTGGGTGTGCATTTGCACTTAATTTTAGTCTGTTTCTTTTCTGTTTATCAAAACCCCAAACACTTGCATAGGACATTTCTTGACTACCTCCACCCCAAGTGGTTTTGGCAAAATAGGAGCTGTATTATATACCGAATATAGCCTTAGAGTGCCAGTAATGGAACAGTTGGGTTTCCTTCTTATTTATTTATTTAAGACATTTATATACACATAAGCATTAGCATTTCTAGGTACGGTTGATGAAAATCAACCAGAATGCTGAATTAACTAACTAATACTGCACTGTTTTGGTTCAGTCCCACTGAATGTGGCTCTTGGTTCCATCTTTGTATGTGCACACATGCTGAAGTAAATGGAAGGCTGCATGAGGTGCTTTGCTTTGTTTCAAGAAAATTATGTGCTGTTCCCAATACAGAGAAAGCTGCATATATAATTTGCATGTGTGGTTTGGAAATTACTCTGTTATTCGGGCTAAGGAAGTAATTCAGTCAATGTAATCCTGATGACTCAAGCGAGAACACCAGCCTAGCATGGCACCATGGAAACATGAGGCAGCAAAAAAACAGTTGGTGGGTGGGTTGCATTGCAGGGATTTGGACCCTTGTGGTCCCTCCCAACTCTACAGTTCTATGATTCTATGGTTGGAGGTGGTTTATTTTGCTTTATTGCTGTCTGGTGTGTGTGTGTGTTTCCAGGATGAAGGCTCAATAAACAGATTTGTTTGCAATGAGAATGGACAACATCAGCTATTTATCGAGCATTCATTCCAAGCTGTTTGGAGGGATGTTAGATGACATTGTATCAAAACAAGTGTTATCCCACACTTCCCAGTGCATTTTTTCTTGTTACTTTTGGGGAAGCAGATTTGTAGCACAGCACCTCCCAATCAGCTATCATTGTGCAACATGAGTTTTCTGTTTGTGACTGAATCCCACCCCAAAATGGTGCCAGACTACAGGTGTTGTAGCTTTTGTATGTGGTTTGATGCCCCCTGCCCATTTTTTCCTGACCAGGGGAAAAAAATTATGAGTAGCAGCTATGCAAACATGTTGGAAAATCCTCTACCCACCTAATTTTTAGAAACATTTTCCAGACGATCAGTATTTGGACTGGCTTTTAATAGTTTGAGCTATACAGCTATTGGATAATTCATACAAGTTGTTTAAGCATCTTAATGGTGTTTATTTGTGTGTTACAGTATATTGATTGTTTTAGTATTGTTGTGCTAAACAGGGAGGCTAAAAATAAAAATCTGTTGTTTTAAAATGAAGAAATAGTTCAGCTACTAAGACTGAGAATATGCAAGGATAATTTGTCAATAAACAATAAAAGAGAATGACTTCATAATCATCTTCAGAATTGGAATTCACTCCATGGTTGAAGCCAGAATTAGTTTTGTCCACTAAAAGTGAGAACTGAACAAATTTATAGTTCTATTTCAAATATTAAGTTGCTTGTGAGGCCTATGGTTCCCCCTTGGTTTTCTTTAGAGGGAATAGTTCGTCTTAGCTGCCCTGCTGTTTTAGTTCAAGCAGAAACTCCTTAAGCAGCAACATATGGCTCCACATTAGAGTTGATCAACCTTTAGAGTGCATAAAGGCTGGGACACTGTTATCTGGTGCGGTCTCTTAAGGTACATTAAATAATTTCACCCTGCCACTGACCTGTAGGTAGTGTTAGCAAAATTCAAGCTTGCTGTGGAGGAATAAAAGTGATAGTAGCAGTCTGATCTAGAAACAATTTGACATTATCACAGTTTGTTGCATTTTGGTGAGATAAATTCAGCCTAAGTTGACCTACCCACATGATGAAGCAAGCTTGTGACTTTTCTGTAAGCCTTAAGGTATCAGCCCCATTGTGTCTTCATAAAGCAACGACATTGTGATTTGTTCTCTGAACAGAAATAATGAAAACGTTTGCATGACCACTTCCCTTTCCAACAAAATGGTGGACAATGCCAGCAATTTCCATTTCACAATGGTAGCCCTGAGGCTCCACTATTTATCAAGCAGCCGCACTCATCAGCATCTACCATTCTGAGTTGGAGTAAGTCCCTTTTCTGTTTGCTGTGCACTTAAAACACTACTCTACAGACCTGCCTGTAAGCAGCACTTCCTATACTTAGACAGTACACTGGTAACAGACTATGAACCTGCCTGGCTGTAAATTAGGGACTCCCAAAGTAAACAAGCAGATAGCTTTGGCTGAAGATACCTCATTCTAGGAGTGAAAAAAAGTCAACGAAACAAAGATAACAACATATAATGTAATATTGATCAATAAAATATGCTTAGCCAGCCTCCAAGCGGCACTTCCCATCACCAGGCAGCGGTTTGCAGCGAGACTGATAACAGAGCATATGCCTGCCTGTTCACAAATTAGGGATTCTCCAGACCTACAGAGGTATATGTTGGTGGTAGTACAGTACTCTAAAGGGTCATCCTTCATCCCTTGGGGCTGTGTTGTTCATTCAAATAAGAGAGATCTGGCCTCCTTTATCAGCCCATCTTCCAGAGACATATGGCCAGTCTCTCCTCGTAGTCCTACTTCCCCATAGTTCTCGTACTCCTACTGTAACTGTACCATTTGTCCTAGAGAGCAAGCGGAGAGGGCAGCAGCTGCAGAAACTTCCCCTCTTCATCCTTGGTTTTCATTGCCTATTAATGCAGCCAAATTGAGGGCTAATTCTCAAAGTTAAAAGCAGCCTTGCCCAGCTGCGCCATAACACTAAGCGCCATTGACAGCCCCCTGTCGTAGCTGCCATGTCAGCTTTGTAGACTCGGCCACTGGGTGCTGAGCAACTGGAGGGGGCTAGCAGGCCTGTCAGGACGCCTCCTTTCTAGGACACAGTAATGCCTTGGTAATCGGCAGCATACTCCTATCAGCCCACAGGGCTATTGTCATCCTTATGACAGGGCAGCTATATTAGAATGTAGGCTTCCAGTTCTGTATTTATTGTTTTCTTGCTGACTTTCAGAGGCAATAATGTTTCTGAATGCCAGTTGCTGGAAACTACAGGGTGGGGAGAGTGCTCTTGTGCTGGGTCCTGCTGGCGAGTTTCTCACAGGCTTCTGGTTGGCCGCTGTGAGAACAGGATGCTGGAGCAGATGTGTCATTGACCCGATCCATCAGGGCTCTGCTTATCTTCCGCCCGACTCTTGATTGTCTTGGTTCTTTAGGTCTCAATCCATAAACCATAAGCCTCCTGTTTACCTCCAGGTTTTTATTCTCAGAGAGTTATGCAGAATGCCGTGCTTTGGTGAAGGAGCTGCACATTCCCAAGTCTGGTTCCCCAGCACATTGGTTTGCCATTTGTTCACAACAGCACACCAGCCAATGGAACTGGCTAACCACTCATTTCATAACAGATAGCCTGTAATACTGTAATTTATAGCCTCAGTTTCTCACCTGAGAAACATGTGTATATCATAGCTACAGACCTACTTTTCTAATGTGTTCTAGTTAGTGCTCCCCCCCCAAAAAAAATAGGTGCCGGTACTTGCCATGAGGTTGTTACAGTAAGTACCACACTTTTTAACAACAAAAAGAGGTGCTGGTACCTGAGTACCCCCTGGAAAAACCAACAACCACTGGTTCTAATGATGGTTTTGCATCACGTATATAAACGAGAGAACGTGATGCATGTTAAAAGTGGAACAAAGTCCTGGGAGAAGAGGCGACACTAGGTGATCTCTCCTATTCTATAGCTTGGATTCAAAGGGCTAACAAGGAGGAGCCTGTCCACAGTATGGCAAGATCTGAGGTCCCTGTTTTTCTGAGCACAGCCTTTTGTGCTTTGCAATTTCAACCCTTTTGGGTGTTTGAGGTGTGCTTTCAGTACAGCAAACCTTAGAATACGTGCAGGCTCACTTGCACACCTAGGAGGCACTTTGGATCCTGGCCTGTGGTTCTAGTTTGTAAAGCACCATCAACAGTGGGTAATCCTTTGAAAAGGGGGATAAAGAACAGCCTTTGTGAAGAGGGATAAAGTTCTCTGGAAAAGCATCTATATGCCACTGCAAAGCGCCAGACGAAGGGCAATGGCAGTTGCTGTCCGGTTGATTTGGCTGTTTCCTTATGAGAGAAGAGAAGAACTGCAAAGAGCAGCTGTGAGCCTTGTTGTCTGTCACCACTGATTTTGCTTACATGTCTGTATGCATCCTCCTTCAGTTGCAGCCACTGCTGGATGATACGCCTTTCATTGCCTTACACTTTCCTGAATATCTTCTTGAAACAGACTGGACTTGTCATTTGTAGGATCCTGCACAGGCCACACAACTGTATCTGAGTTAAGAAAGGCACTGTGAACTAATGATGCTCAGTGCAATATTACAAATGTCTGCTGTCATTTTGAGTGCCTGGTGAGGCAGAATTTGGCCACTGGTAGGTTCTCATCGCACGACCCTGGTCCTTGCTCTGAAATTAATTGAGCCTTTTTGAAAGCTCTGCCCAGGAATTCTACACAGTAAGCCTTCTCTCTTCCACCCATGGCTGGCGACGTTTTTATCCCAACCTTCTGCCAAATTGAAGTTCAGCATATATCTGAATGCCAGGTGCTGGGAGGGGGAGGAATAATAAGAGCTGGGGGCTGCCACCATTATCTGTGTGTGGTTTTCCCAAAAGCATCTGGCTAGCCATTGTGGGAAATGGACTCACTGTGCTAATGGACTTTAGTCTGATCCAGTTAGGCAAGTCTTAGATTTTTATGGGACACAGTCCTCCCAGCCAGTGTCAGCCAAATACATTTTGCTGCCTGAGGAAAAGAACAAGGTAGCACTCCTGCCCATTCCACATACAGAAGCTAACTGGAATGGCCCTTGCAACTTGACTTCAACACTGGTTTCACTGCACAGCAGAGTAGCTTAGAGGATGCAGGGTAGATTACATGGTGCACACAGCTCTATCCATTCTACACCCTCAGCAACTGCAGCCTGAGTTGCCCCTCTCATTCTGCCTAATGATAGGGCCAGCTCTGCTGCAAGCATTAAGTCCGTTTGGATATCCACTGGATCACACTGGTGCTTTACTAACTAACTGATCCCAATCCACTGAGTGCATTTGCTTCTTGGCAAGTATGCTCAAGACTTCAACCTACAAAGGGAAAGTGTCAGGACTGTATGATGCATAAAGCCCACAGTAGCCTTTGCACAGCTGACTAATTTTACCCATTTAATTTGTCCTGTGAATTTACATCTCATGCTGCCCTCAAGCACAAGTGGTGGTTCTAATTTCTGATTAAAGAAAGTTACATATTTAGATGCCTGAATTGTAGTAACTCTCTTCCTTCTTTCATGACTGGAAGCCAGCAAGGGAGACGGGATGCAACCTGAGGCTGTCAAAGAGAAAACACACACTGGCAATGCAAACCTCTAGGCAAGGTTGGATAACTATTAATATATTTTAGAACTTCAAAGAAGCACTTTGTAAGTCTCTGTAAACTGTGAGGGTAGGCAGCATGTTGAAACATGGACCAATTTGTCCTCAACTTCCCTGGCCTAGAAGCGTGTTAGATAAAACAAGTAAGAGAATGAGTGTCAGGAAAAATTATAATAAAGATGGAGTCCCTCTGCTGGGGATAAGCAGACTGATTGTGACATGAAGCTGCTTCGAGGGTGTGTTGATGAGAAATATCTTGTGAAACCTGAAGGAAGTTTTGATGTGCTTAAGATTTAGGGTTTCTTTCCATCCTTTATTGGAGAAAATCAAAGAAGATTAGAGCCATTAAATACTGTGTTGTATCAGATGATTAGCAGGTATAATTTCATGCTCACTGGTTTATTGTTTATTTTTTATTTGTATGGTTATTTTTAAGGTGTATAGGAAACTGTCTTACACTGAGTCATTGGTCCATCTACAGAGTTTCAGACGGGGAACACTCACAACCCTATCTGGAAATGCTGGAGATTGAACCATGGACATTCCTGGAGGGCCTGGAGGCAGTTGGAGGATGGATGGCGGCTAACAGATTGAGGTTGAATCCTGACAAGACAGAAGTACTGTTTTGGGGGGACAGGGGGCAGGTGGGTGTGGGGGACTCCCTGCTCCTGAATGGGGTAACTGTGCCCCTGAACTGCGCAGCCTGGGAGTCATTTTGGACTCACAGCTGTCCATGGAGGCACAGGTCAATTCTGTGTCCAGGGCAGCTGTTTATCAGCTCCATCTGGTACACAGGCTGAGACCCTACCTGCCCGCGGACTGTCTTGCCAGAGTGGTGCATGCTCTAGTTATCTCCCGCTTGGACTACTGAAATGCGCTCTACGTGGGGCTACCTTTGAAGGTGACCCGGAAACTACAACTAATCCAGAATGCATCAGCTAGACTGGTGACTGGGAGTGGCCGCTGAGACCACATAACACCAGTCTTGAAAGACCTACATTGGCTCCCAGTATGTTTCTGAGCACAATTCAAAGTGTTGGTGCTGACTTTAAACCTCTAAACGGCCTCGGCCCAGTATACCTGTAAGAGTGTCTCCACCCCCATCGTTCTGCCTGGACACTGAAGTCCAGCTCCGAGGGCCTTCTGGCGGTTCCCTCACTGTGAGATGTGATGTTACAGGGAACCAGTCAAGAAGGCCTTCTCAGTGGTGGCGCCCATCCTGTGGAACCCCCTCCTATCAGATGTCAGGGAAATAAACAACTATCTGGCTTTTAGAAGACATCTGAAGGCAACCCTGTTTAGGGAAGTTTTTAATGTTTGATGTTTTATTTTGTTTTAAATCTGCTGGGAGCTGCCCAGAGTGGCTGGGGAAACCCAGCCGGATGGGCAGGGTATAAATAATACTATTATTATTATTATTATTATTATTCCACATGCAACATAGATGCTCTTCCAGTGACAATTACTACAGCTAGTCATGACAATTAAGTGCCCCAGAATACCTTTCCCATCAGCCCCTCTGCTTTGGTAACATACTGCCTTATGTAGAAGGAGTTCTGGATAGCGTGAAAACTTAACATGAACTTTTAAGAATGTTGGTAACATCTTGAGTGCCCTCCTATTATTTGGTTGGCTAAGAAATGTTTGCATTGTTGTCACTAAGCCTACTGTGGAGGTATCATGCATGTAGAAGAATACAGTTCAAACACCAGAACTGGCATTATGCTATATGCCCGGTCAAGTGGATTCCCTAGTAGGCTTTATTTTTCCTTGGTCTGTATGGATGAAAAATAGTTTTGTATTCAGTTTGGCATCCTTGGATGGAGAAGGGAGGAACCCAGGATGGAGAAGGGAGGAACTCCTGCCATTCAGCCGGAAATATGTTCAGTTGAAGGTTTTGCAACCTTTGAGCCAGGGTTTTGTGTGTGAGGGGGTTGTGCAAGGAGTTGGCTTGAACAGAAGTCATGTGAGACAAAGAGATGACAGATCATTTGTGGACCTGGGGACTTTAAAGGGTTGGTTGTGGTATGGGAAGAACCTTAACAACTATTATCAACCCATTTTCGTCCTACACTCAAGTTGTGTTCCTGATGTTTCCATGATTCTGAAGTCCTGCTGTGTGTGTTTTGTGTCACATCCGCATCCTAAGCAAGAGCTCGGTTGCATTACCGGTAGGCAAAAATTTCCATTATTTCTCCCAACCAGGCAGCCTTCTGTGAAATCTCAGCATGGTTGACCTATCATTTTGCTAGCAACTGTTTTCATTTTTGTTAAGGAAGTGGCATCATGTCATGCTACGCACTCTCTCTTTTTTTGCAGAAACTTGTTCCTGGCTGTATAAGCCAGCCAGCTCCGTGAAGCAGAAATGACACATTGTGGCAGCTGACATCTCTAAGGAGAATTTAGCATGAAAACACAGCAAGCCTGCAGCTGGCTAGCATGCCACTAACAGGCCGCTCTGCCAATCGAAGGCAACCGAGGGATGGCCGGCTGGGGACAGGAGTGCCAAAGAGTTTGCTATGGATCTGCATGGCAGACAGCAGGGCTTGGGGGCCTCAAATGGCCAGATGTGCTTCGAATTCTCTGGCCCACTTCTCGCGAGGCAACTTTGTGACGCAGAAGGAAGTGCTCCTTTTCCCCAGGGGGCTAGGTGTTAGGTGTGCTTCTGTTCCCAACAGGAGACTGGGGCAGGTGGGTGTTGTTCAGAATCACCATGAGGCAAATAGTGAATACACTTGAGAGCACCGAGCCTGTAAGCAAAGGAGTCCATTGTAATCAATGGGTGTCAAGCTTCAGGGAAGTGGATTGGCAGGTGTTTGGTACCGCTTCAGCCTGCAGCAAAGAGAATGTGTAATAAATACAGCTGAAACCCATAAGGCTCTGTCATGTGTTTTCTGCATGGAAAACATAGGTAGTGAGTATAATAAACATTTTTCACATAGAAGTACCACATTTGGAGACCAGTGTGGCCAGGATTGACATTTTACCGGCTATATTTGTTGCATAGGCTCTGTTGCTTCTTGCATCCATACCTTTGTAAGATTGAGTACTGTAATGCTCTGCATGGGGCTGCCCTTGGAAGTCACTCGGAAGCTTCAGGGGATGCAAACTGTCTGCTTGCATCCTAATGATGCTTTTAGGTCCAATTCTAGGCATTTTGTGCATGCCTTGACATCCTTCATGTCCTTCAGGAGCTGCCTCTCCCTAGTTCAGCCCTGTGAATTCAGCCTTTGTGTGGCTGCGCTTCGTGAAGGTTGGCTGCCAGGGGCAGAGCCTTAGCTGCAGCAGCCCCGAGGTTATAAAACAGCCTGAGGGCTGCCTTGCCTTCTAGGCAACATCTCCACATGCCAGTGGTGGGTGGTGGCAGAAGCAAAAGTGAGTAGAGCACTTTCACTCACACTGTCCTTCACCCAGACAGGCAGAAACCATTATCAGCGTTCAGAGACACGATCTAGCCAGGCAAAACCCCTGAAGGAGAGGAAAATACAGGGTGTGCCTGGTGAGAGGGTAGCCAGACTCTTACCAAACTGCATCCTCTCACCAGGCACACCCTGCATTTCCCCCTCTTTCAGGGGCAGAATTTGGCACCCAAGCCTGTGGTTCCCCATCCCCATTACAGAACAACTTATCTGTTGAGGTCAGAGGGTGTTTCTCTCTTCTCTGCCTTAGGCTGTGAAACGGTTCTGTTCTCTGACTACCCTTTGGGGAGCCTGGTTGATGGTCTGTTTGGTGGGGCCTGATCGTTTTAGCTGGAGGCTGTTGTAGCTGAAATGGCTGATGGATTGTATTTTAAATTGGTTGGAATTGCATTTTAAAATGTGTGTTATTCTGCGCAGAAGAGGCATAACACTTTTTCGGATAACTAGGCCTGCTAAGAGCTGGCTCCTGACAGCGTAGAGTCAAGAAGAGGCAGCATGAGGGTAAAGTGAGCAGGGCAGTCCAGTCATGCGCTCCTGCACATCTTCAGGGCCCCTCTCTGCCCCTTCAGACATTTCACTGCAGTATTACTAAGGACCCTCATGCAAACTTGTTAGGAAGGTGCAGCTTTTAGATTCTGGGCTTTGTGTTCTTTCGGTGAGTGGGGGACTCTTTAGATAGTAAATCAGAACCTCATAAGTCAATCTTGTTGCATTTGGGACTTTCTGCAAATTCTGCTGAGTGGGCCCTGGACCTCTTCACCAACCCCTGCCCTGATGGCACACCTGAGCAGCCCATCCCAAGGATGACCCTATTCCACTCTCAAAATGCACACAACCTCCCCACAAGTGTGCTCAGTCATGAAAAATATTGCAATTTTTTAGGGGGTACAACTGGAGTAAAGCTTTTATTCCCTTCTTTCTGAAAAGAGCTGTCTTCTGTAGCAATTTCGGGAAGACGGGGCAGTGTGAAGAGGTGATCAACGCATGGTGCTGCGTAGCCTGTGGTTTTGAAGATGGACAAGCTTCTGGAAGGCTTCTGTCTTCTTCACGCAGACTCTGACTGGATCATGTCTTCTGGGTCCCCGGACCACCTGGCTCCCAGGCGCTCCAGGGCTAACTTGCCCTTATTATGCATCCAAACCGCTAGCGTTTCTCTCAGTCGCAAACACAAACACAGAGATGGATCTCTGTTTGTTTTTTAGCCTACCAGCAAAGTGCTGGTTATGCTTTAGCAGGCCCACACATTATTTATTGTCTAGGAAAATTGCAAAATGAAACAATAAACCTTGACAACAGCTCATTATTTTCTAGCTTATTTACAGTCATACATAGAACCCCCTATAAAATTTTAGAGAGGCAGTAGACTTTTGAACAAGAGGAGCTGCATTTCTAGCTAGATTTGTAGCTGTTTTATAAAATCCCATCGCTAACTTGAAAGTCTGGGGTGTTTTGATATAGTTTCTGGCTTCAATCTCCCCCCCCCCCCATGATATATCAGCCAATTAATAGATCAGTCTATCACCAAAGATGCTCAGAAACAGAAATCAAATGAAGGGAAACTTAACATTTTGTAAACAAAAGAAGAAGCATTATGGTATTGCAGAGTATTATAAAATGTTGTGATAGATATTTAAAAGAATAATTTATACCTTTTTAAAAAATGAAAGAATCCTAATACATCAGACCACACCCAGCATCCAGTTTTCCATAGAGATCAACCACATGATTAGCTTGATTATACGTGTGTGTGTGTTTTCTTCCAAAGTATTTCAGTACTTTGGGCTATGCCCATGAAACATGTAAAACTGAAGCAGAGCTTTTATTGGACTCCCCTTCTTCAACATATTTCTCCTAGCTATTTGGGTTTTTTATTGCATGGTATCCTTATAATCAAAAAAGAAAGCATTTGGCATCATTCTACTGTGTTTCAGTTTGGTTACAAACCACTAAGTGATTTCAGACATCCCAAACTCAGTGCAAGATATTAGAGACTTCCCTGAGCAAGATCTTGGTTTTATTGCATGCACAGATAGATAGATATAACATTTTTGTTGTTTTGGCATGAACCATTAGAGGCTTCCTTTTGAAGGCCATAATATGGCATATAAATTATTTTAGAAAAGTGAGGAGCAAAAGACAATTGGGTCAAGGCCAAGAGACTTGACTGCATACATACCACACATTTAAAGCATCCCGGTCCCAGGCTAGGGGAAGTGGGCACTGTGCCCTTCCTTCCAGGTGTCCTGGGACAGAAGGGCACCTGGGTCAGTACTGTGCAGGTGTGTAGCTTCTGACTGGCCACATGCACTCAGTGAAGCCGACTGTGTCAGTGGGCTGCTGCACCCGTGCTGAGCATGCTTTTGCCAGTCAGAAACTGTACAGTGTTGACCGAGATGCTTCCACTATGGCCACAAGCTATATGCAGATGAGAAGAAGGGGAAATTTTCATTCAGATATGCTGCTCAGGTGTCTTGTGAAGCCCCAGCACAGTGGGAGAAGTTGGCAAAATCACTCTGGTGTAGAGACAATGTGCAGCCCCCGCCCTGCTCCAAACCAAAATCCCGACTTAGCTGTAGGTAAGATCCCAAAGCGCCAACTACTTGATCCCATTTCTCAGTGGCATTTGTTTGCTTTGACTAGCTGTTTATGTTGGACTGGGAGAGAGGAAGAAGCTGCTGAATTGGGCAGTCCATCAGAGTCTCCAATCTAATCCGTTTAAGGAGCTGGCTATATATTCCTATCCCATTTGGAAAATGAAAAAGGACACACTGACACGACCTTGTGGTCGCCTGAAGCACGCTGCAGGCAGAAATGGAATTGTGCATCTCTTTGCCCTTCAAAGTTAGAGGGGGAGCGGGGAGATTTGCCACAGACTGTCTCTGTAGAGCTATGAGGAGAGACAGCCGGAGAGGAAAAATGCTGAGATGGGGTAGGATAAGGCCATCAAGAAGCCACTGTAACCTAGTCAACAGCACTGGCCCTTGGGGAGGCGTCTTGGGAAAGGGAGAGAAATGCCACCCAATTTCTTGGATTTTAAGCCTGTGGTTTTTAATTCTTAGTGAGACCAAGGACACCAGCATTTATAGAATCACAGAATTGGATTTTTCTACTGCTGCATCTTCCATGGCAGTCGGGGCCCTTTACAGGCAAGGCCAGATCAAGTCTATGACAATCTGCTGTAGAACAGAACAGAATCAGAAAGTTACTCCTGCCTCACTTCCCCAACACAATAGGAGGCTGAAAAGAATATCTAGAGATCTCACTCCATCTGATTTATTGAAGCCCTTTCCTATTTCAAAGAAGAGTTTGCCGAAGATGCATAGGCACTGTGTCTTTGGTCGTCCCCCGTCCCCCGCCACCCCAGTAATAAACCAAGTAAAGAAATAAGTAAAATATTTGCAGATATTTTTAAATTCCCATCATCTGCAACCGAGGAAGCTATTTCACTTTGTCTTACGATAGGGGAGGCGCTTCTGTTCCTCAGACAGTCAACATGTAGACAAGAACTGTATCAGTGAAAGGAATCTAATGGGTTATAATCTGACCAGCTGCCAGACGCAGGCCTTTCCTATACCTTCAGCATCACTGCAACATTTATGGGCATTCTTGGCACTCAGTGGTGCATTCCCACCCCCATATAAGTACACAGTTGATGTTTATTCTCATGTGTGGATATCAGTTAAATGCTGCACTTGCCTCCCACCACCAGTGGCAAACAATGAGTGACCAGCTCTCACTGGCACAGACGTGCAGGGGGTTGCATACACACATTTGCTCCCCTAATACCCCATTCAACGTGTTCATGGGCAGGGTTCCCACCCACAGCCAGAACTCAGTTCTGGCACCTCTCCAGTGGGTGCCATTGCCATTATAAAAGAACAAGGGAGGCATTCATGGTGAGTTCCGGCACCTCTTTTCCAAGAAAAATTGCACTGTTGGTAGGCATTTTGCTAGGCAAAACCACCCCCGTGGGTCCCATCCCTTAGTCCTACTCACAACATGTCCAAGAACCAGAAATCAACTAGGCTTTTCACCTTTGCGTTGCCTAGGATGGTTGCTTCCCTGCCCCCCCAGACATGCATGTTACATTGTCTGAGAGGTGAGGCTGGCAATATATTTTTAAAATCTGAAAAAGAAGGGGAGGGGTAAAGGAACTGCTGTGAAAAGGGATGACTGAAGCGGCTGGTTTCATGGAAGGCTAAGGAAGAGAAGTGAATTTCCCTTTCCCAAATGTACTCCCCCTCCCCAATCCAAAATATTAAACGGATGGTTCATTAGCTAGAATTCTAATTGTGCTGATTGGGAGAAAATGGCAGATCTAATCCCCCTCCCATAAAGAAGGTAACTAGTCCTTCAAGTTTAGCTCCATAAGAAAGGAAGAAAGAGCAGGGAAACCAATATGAAGTAATATGAATTGTGTATTTTGGGCACTCTCCCATCCTTCCCTGCTTAGGGGGAAGGCTAGCAGCTTCATTAGTATTTCAGTTTCCCTGGCAACAAGGGTACCAAGTCTCTCTTCTCCCCCCCCCCAATTTTGCTGTGAGTCTGACCTCCTTTGCCAACGAAGGAACAAATCCTTCAAAGTGAAATGTCAGTCATTTCTCCCAGCTGTGACTCATTTAGCAATGTTGTGGGAGGAAAGAATTGGGCAGAGCTGCCAGGAGTTTGTGGCCTCATATTGATGTGGGCATATTTGCGAAGATGCGCAGGGCAGAGGTGGGTGGGGGGAGATCGGGAAAGCTGCTTCATTCTTTTGACATGCACAGAGAAATAATATTTCGGGAATTATAATAGTTTGCCTATGGCAGCCTATGGGATATATCCCGCCCCCTTCAAAAACAAGGGTTTTTTTGGTGTGTGTTTTTGCCGTGTTGTGATTCTTTTGTCATTTCTAGCAAAACCAATAGAGAAGTGGGTACATTTTGATACTAGCATCCCAGTTGACAGGCATTAGAAGAGAGAAAATCTGCATGGCCATAGACTTGTTCAGTTTTGTATACCTCTGTAAAATCCTTCATCTCTCCCACTGCTTGAATAATCAACTTTCTCTTAAAGTCCTCGCCATTATCTCACATCACACCAGCTTCAGGGTTCTGTTTCTCCAGTTTCAAATTTCTGACTACCCTTGACCACAAGTGCTCCTTCCTTTTCTCTCCCTACCTCATGGCAGATTGTCTGCCCCTTTCTCCTGCTTCCATCTAGGTGACTTTTTGCTCTCTTGCTTCCTAAGCCTACGCCAATTTCCTTCATTGTGTTGAAAAGGCTGCCTCTTTCAAGACCTCCCTGAAGTCCTATTTCTTTCAGGAACCACCCTGATGTCACTGTCACCACATTACCTGACCTGTGCCTGATCTCACTCCCATCCCTGTCTACTCTTTTTGCAAATGGTAAAGCCCCAGGACAAGGAGCTTATGTGGAGAAGCATTCAGACATGTCGTCTTCCCCGACCTGCAGCCAGAATACACAGTTTCTCCTGATCATGCAGTGTGGCTCTTGCTCTGTGAATCAGCAGCCCTCGTTTGTAATCTTAATTGCAATAAGTGTTAAAACAAAAAAAGGCAGCAGGCTTGCAAGTAGACATAATTTAGAACTAATTTGTGTCTGCTAACAACCATGCCATAAAGTACCTCCACATTTTTATAGGGCCTAAGGTGATGTTTGTCTTAATTGCCGCACACAGAAGGAATTTTTAAACAATTGTTTGACTTAACTGGAAGAAAAAGACGAGAAAGCTGTGTGGGGTTCCGAACAAAGAATTTTAACTTGTTTATTTGACTTAATAAGGTCACTGACGTTGGGAGAAGGCACTGGCCAGGAGAGACTGTCATAGAGGATGCTTTGGTTATGGCCACTCGCTGGAGAAGGCCTCTTCAGTTCTGAGCAATATTTCAGCCTGGCTGCTGAGTGCAAAAAGACCAGCAGCTTCCTTTTTTTGCTCTACATTTATGTATTCAAGTCCAGACTCTTTTTTCCCTTTTGTGATAGTGAATTTATTTTTGTTTGCTAAATCGTTGGTTTTTATCCTGTGTGAATTTACTGATGCATTCCGTAAATTGGTTTTTCTCCTACCACCTCCAACCTAGCGTTCTGTATTTTGATCATAAGTGGAGATTTGTTGTATGCCAATTTTGCCGCAGCTCACTGTGTAAAGGCAGTGACATATAAATAAACTCAACCCATCAGTCCTGGGAGGATGTGCCTCTCAAAGGCGATGATTGGTCACGATAGCTAGATTTTATTTATTTTATTTTTATGGTGCATGTACGGTTTAATTGTCGAAATCTCCATGCAGTTTGCATTGGGCATAAATGAGATCTCCCTGACCAAAGGTAGTAGAACTTTGAAGTCCAGATATTGGGGATGAATAAGAAAGGTCGGCCACCATCGCTTTTGTTGCACTGCTTGTGAGCTTCTCAGAACCACCCATCTGGTTGCTGTTGGAAACAGAATGCTAGCTACCGCAGGTGGACCTTGACCTGTTCTAGGAATAATAATAATTTTATTTTTTATACCCCACCCATCTGGCTGGGTTTCCCCAGCCACTCACAGCAGTCAAGTTCTTATCAGATCAATATACTGATGGGGACATTGGTAATAAAGATCAGTGAAAGAACAACTGATTTGCATGCGAAAGGTCCCAATTCTCAGCATCACCAGATAGGCATAGGAAAGACGCTTGCTTGATAACACCAAGGACCAGTCAGTAAAGACCATGCTGAGCTAGACCGACCAACGTTCTGACTTACTATGTTCTGACATAGTAAAGCAGGGTACTGCATTCCTGTGCCACACATATCATACCCAAATCCTCTTCCAACATGTCAATTCTGTTTCAGCAACCTGTGAATAATAGGAGTGAGGGTTTTCCCACTGTGAAGGCAGAGAATGTCTACAGCTCTACACAGAACGAAATGGACATGTGTAGTGTCCATGGACTATGTAGCTGAGCCAAACTTTCTTAGAGGGCATTTTTCTGAGAGAATTTGATTCTTTTCCTTTTTCTCAACACCCCTCCCCCAAGCCAAAGGTGCTGTAACAGCTAAATTTCTTTGCCACTTATTTCCATGTTGTTGCATTTTAGGATGAATGTTGTTACTACTATAACTGTAAAACCAATTTTAAAAATAGGTTATAAAAAAAATGAAGAGGCTGACCACCCCCCCCCCGAAAACTTTCCATCAGTTTTTGGGGTGGGTGAATGGGCACAATTTCTCCTTCAGTGCTCCATCGCAGTGAATGCAAATGGCGCTCAGGCTGCCAGTCCAGTTGCTGTTGCTGCCTCTGCCTCTGCCACTATTCAAAATGCCAGTAATAGCAACAAAAAGAAAAGCCCTTTTGGTAAAAGGAAAATAGAAGTTGCGCTGCTACTGATAGTGAGGGAAGCGGGCGGAGAATTTCTCTTCTGCCTGTAAAGATTTGGTGAAATGGTTCCTCCTTACTACCCGATTTCAGAAACGGAAGAGGCCATTAATGTACTGTTCACTGCCGCCAGGGATAAGACTGGGATTATTATATAAGTGCTCAGGACAGGAGCAGCAAGTAAGTAGCAGCAGCAGCGGCTAAGTGTTGATTGACAAGATGCCTGTCAGTGGCTGCCTTTGACTACTATGTGATCTCAAGAGCTTTCGCAAGTCCCTTTGTCTAACCTGCACCTTTCTTGCCCCTTCTGCTCGCTGCCTCACATGAAATGAATGACCTTATTAGTCTGCCGCTTTCTTTGGCAGGGACTTTACTTCATTTGCCTGAATCTCTAAACTCTTTCCCACGTCCCCCTTAATCTTCCAGAACTTAGAAAACAATGGGCTGTTTTCAAACTATCCTGTTAGCTTACCTGGCATCTTAATTAGACTCAGATACATGTTTCACAAGCCAGTTTGCAGCCTGTGACACCCTGTGCTGCTAAAAGGAGACACCAGCTAAGTGTTTTTGATAAAACCAAAACTCTCTCTTCCCTGACCCTTGCCTCCCCCACCTCCACCCCATCTCTTTCTCGCACCACCTCATCAGAAGCCAACCAGGGTCAGTTTAATAGGCTCTGGGGTGAAACAGCAAAGGAAGGAGAGATCATGTGAGAGCAAGTGGCGGTGATAGGGTCATTGCTATGCACTTGCCAAGGGGCCCTGAGCGCGCTCTCTTTTCCTGGGCCTTGGAACTGATCCATATAGTGATTCATTGAACTTGGGAGCTCTCCACGGAAACAAGAGGCAAAATAATAATAATAAATCCACCATGTATTGTGTTTACCCTCGCATTAAATGAAAAGATTTAAAAGACTCTCTAAAGATGCACGGCTTCATGTGCTGAGCAGCTGCCTCGCTAATTTTTATCTATTGGCAAGCACATAAAAGCTTTTGTGTGTGAAGAGATGCAGCAAAAATGTTTTCGTGGAAGTGAGGAGCTGGGGCAGTATTGAACCATCCCATTGTGAAATTTCTCTTGCTCCATTATGACTGAATTCAGAGGACTTTCCCATATGGATGAATCATGATGCCCCCAGATCTCTGCACCAAGTGGGTTCTCTGTATCTTTCGTACACTTACCGCTTGGGTCTGCTTAGCACCTCACTTGATCACTTTATTAGAAAACTATTCCCAAAAATTGTGTTTAGCATTTAACTATTATATTGGCCACTTGACTATCATCATATGAAGACTGAGGTATAAATTCCCTAAATTAATAAACAATTGTTGTTGTTACTGCTGTTCTTACTTAAAACACCAACAAGCCCTGTTTGCACAATATTTGTGTTTCCTGCCTGCAATACCCCACCATATTCAATTTGGGTATGTTTATTTTCCATGTGCAATGTGCAAACATGGTTGATTGCATGTTTTCACCAATACAATGCTGTGTTCAATCCACCACAACACCCCTCTCCGCCTCCTGGCTGTCTCTCACATTCTTGAGAGCTGAGAACAGACAAACAGTTAAATAATCCAGCTTCATAAGAGTTTTATGGCTGGTAAATGTGTATCATACAGTGTACAAATTGTACTCTCTGCCTGTAGGCCTGCAATTAGGAGTGTACACTGTACGATATTAATTACCGTGCCATGCTCTTATCCAAGCAGGCTCGGCTTAGCTGCTGGATGGGCACGAGCTATTAATTACAGCATGAATTAAGATTTTCAGTGCTAACCCAAAATGTGTGCATGCAGGGCCTGGTTAATTATTGCGGTTATTATTTATTATTATTGATTGTTGTTCTGGCTGACACCAGCACTATCTCGGTTTCTCAAATGTGCTACCAGGGACGTGTGACATGCCCAGTGAGGCATAGAAGTAGATTGTGGGGACAGATGAGAAAGGGAAAAAATGGATGGGGTGGTGGTAAGACTAGTAACTCCTTGTGCACTGGAGACCTGAGGACACAGAGAAGCTCAGAAGAGGAGTCTGGGCTGTGAGATGGGTACAGAATTTGATTAAAAATGATCAGCTGCAGTTACTCAACCTGCTTAGATAAGTGATCCAAGTGAACCTCCCAGCACCCCAGGCATGCTAGGGATCTCTCTGAGCAGCCTTCATCACCCTGTGCTGGCTGGGGCAGATGGGAGGTTGTAGTCCCAAACACCTGGAAAGTGCCAGGTCTAGCCAAGGACCACATTGAGCTGATGTGGATCCTCTGCCTTTTACTGCCACAATGGTTGATTTCCATCAGGGTAAGCCAATGCTTAATTCAGGGAGGCAGAAAGGTCAGGAGGAGGTCTTAGTGAAACCCAAAATGACTACACCTCCTTCCATTTTGGTCAAATCATGATATCCTCCTTGGCCATCTGAAACCAGTAGCTAAGACGGAGCAGGCCTCTTCAGCCCCTCTATAATTCAAGTGCTGCCATAGACAGCCTTGATGGAGCAGAGTGTGAAGGGAACCTGAGCTTACAGGGTTAAACAGCTCAGAGTGTACGCCCTGCCTACTGTTGGGAGGGGGGAGACTCCACGTCAGTTCCGAGTCTCTCAAGTCTTTGTTCTGACTCTCTACTTTCGCTTTTGAGGAGAGTGGACGTGTTTTCACGATGCTGTTCGACAATGGATAGTTTGCTGTAAATAAAACTGCTTTTAGCTGCTAAGATCCTGAGTGGACTTTATTTGAGCACACTGAAGCAAGCACTGGAGTTTTTGAAGCTTTCTCTTGCCGCTGCTGATCTCTGCGTTTTTGCTCAGAACCTCGGAATGTGGCCTTTGAAGTCTGGGGCCTGGCCACGAGAGCAGCCGAAGCGGGCTGGACGCCAAGAATTTATCTGATTTATCTGAGCAATAAATCAATCACATGTTATCAGGTTATGGACGTCAGTTACTGCAATTAGAGAAAGCTTTGAAGTGCTGTGTGCTGAGAAGCTGCTGTTTTTGCTGCCGGAGGCAAAAGTCCTGCTTTGAGGCTCTGCCTGGGAGAAAGCAGGGAGGCTGGCTGCAATGCTGTGTGCTGCAAAGGGACGCCGGGAGCCTCTCCGTTGAAGCTGGCTGGTACGCGTGAGTACTTCAAAGCCCCAATGGGAGCACTGGGGGAGGAGATGGCTGAGCTCCAGGACTTTTATGATGTCCCATTTGAAAAGCTCACAGCCCAGTCCTGGGATATCTGGTCAAGAAGAGTAAGGGGGTGGTTTTTGGCCACAGGGCTCTGGAGTATAGCCCAGAAGGAGCCGGCCCCACCCATGCCTGTTGCTGCTGAAGATGGCGCAGCAGATCTGGAGGCTGCTTTGCTGGAAGATAGAGAGCAGAGAATGCAAAGAGAGCTCTGCATGTTGAGAGCAAGTGTGGACGCTATGCTGTTGCCCCACCTGGAGGGCGTTGAGTCGGCTCAGGCCGCCTGGCAGGTGCTGAGGAGTCTGTGTGATAGCTCAGCAGGAGCCCAGGGCCGGGAGGAAGCCGAGAGCAGGGAGGAAGCTGAGAGCCCAGAGGGGGCTGCTGGCCATGTTCCTGAAGTTACAGCTGGGAGTAGCTGCTTTGTCTCCGAGGGGCCGCGTGATGTTGAGGCCCGCAACCAGAGTGCTGGGGAGCGTGCAGGCCCAGGCTGTGCACCCAAAGGTGGGGGTGCTGGGAACAAAGGAATGGCTGAAGAGGGAGCTGTGAGAGCTGTTGCTACGCGTCGCCGCTGTTATCGCTGTGGCTCCCCCTCCCATCTGGTGAGAGAATGTCCAGTGGAGGCACAGGAACAGCCGAAGGCCGTCTCCCGTAGCAACCAGATAAAGGGCTCTTCTTCAAAGCGTGGGAAAGGCAAGCCGAAGGCAGCTGGCAGAGACACTGAACATAAACATTTGGCAGCGTCTATGGCTACAGTCAAGAGTTGTCAACAGGATGCTGTGCTGACTTTTGTCATAGACAGTGGAGCTTCCCATCATCTAGTGCCATCTGCAGGAGTCCTAGAGAACTGCACCTCTGTAACTTCTGGGAAGACTGTCTGTTTAGCAGATGGGACTAGACACCCGCTCACACAGACTGGCTCACTGTTTTGTTCTTTCTTACAGGATTCAATCCAGGCTTATGTTGTTCCAGGACTGTCTTGCGCGTTGCTGTCTGTCAGCGCACTTCTTGCTGAGAACTACAGAGTGTGTTTTGAAGACAATAAGTGCTCTATTTCTAAGAATGGACAGCACCTAGTCAGTGTTGAATGTAAAGACAGGTTGTTTGTATTGAATGCTTCTTTTGCAGGTCCAGGTGACACGGAGGAGGCGCAAGCACAGTGTGCCAACGTTCCAGTTCATGATGCGTGTGCTCACCTCTGGCACAGACGCATGGCACACGTGTCCTGGGGGTCAGTGAAAAAGATCCCAGAGTATACGCAAGGGTGCAAAATGAAATCATGTGCTAAGTTTCTAGATTGCAGAGCTTGCAAGTCCGCAAAGGTGAAAACGTGCACATACCCTAGGTCTGAGAGGGTGACCACTAGGGCTTTTCAGTTAATTCATGCAGATTTGTCTGGGCCGATGGCTGTGACCAGTATGGGAGGAGCCAAATATGCGCTGGTTCTGATTGATGACCATACGCGCAACTCCTGGACCTTCACGATCGGACACAAAAGTGAAGCTGCACCGCTAATCAAAGACTGGATTGCGGCTGTGGAACTGCAGTTTTCCACACGGGTGCAAAACTTTCAGAGCGATCGGGGTGGGGAGTTCACCGGGTCTGCACTGCAAAGTTTCTTCCGCAAAAAGGGGATTCAACACAGGTTGACTTCTCCGCACAGTCCCCAACAGAATGGGATTGCGGAAAGACGGAACAGGACTCTAGGGGAGATGTCCGCAGCTCTTTTGTTTGATGCCGGGCTCCCACAGCGTTTTTGGGGAGAGGCTTGGCGAACGGCCAACTTTATTCTGAACAGGTCGTTCAATTCAGTGGTAGGAGACACCCCGTACTTTTTGCTGCATGGAAAGAAACCGAAAATACACTATTTTCGTGTGTTCGGTTGCGAAGCGTGGGTTTTGATACCAAAAGCCAAACGCAAGAAAGGTGAACCCAAGTCCCAAAAGATGATTTTTTGTGGGTATGAGCCAGGGACCAAGGGTTGGAGGTTTGCGTATCCGTCAGGGAATCAGTCCAGGATTCTGCTCAGCAACAGTGCTGAATTCTGTGAGCAGAATGGCTGGGCAAGGATACATGGGAACCCTGACATCCTGTCAGAGAGTCTGCTTGACTCTGCTGATGAAGAAGAGGAAGAGGTTGAACCTGCTACTGTGGCTCAGAGTCCAGAGCCAGTGCAGGCAGAGGGGAGAACTTCTCCCGAGGCTGTGAAGATTGAGCAACGCAGTGCTCCGTCTTCCCCCACAGGTTCGGCTGAGAAGTCCAGAAGGCGCAGTAAGTCAGAGGGGGAGCTCTCTGATGCCAAGGACGTTCTGGCTGGCCCCAGTGGGTCAGAGGGGGTTCCTGAAGTAGTGCTGCGTCGATCAGCTCGGACGACCAAGGGGAAACCTCCTGATAGGTTTGCCGTCACTAGCGTGTGGGTCGGAATGGCACAGTGTGAACCCGAGAGTTTTGAGGATGTTCAGAAACTGCCTCAGGAAGAAGCCAGAAAATGGCATGAGGCGATGCAGAAGGAGATGAACTCAATGGAGTCTTTAGGTGTGTTCTCCCTCACGAAGTTGCCGGTGGGCAAAAAGGCAGTGGGTAGCCGCTGGGTTTACCGTCTTAAGCCCACAGCGACAGGAGAACCGCAGTATAAGGCCAGATTAGTGGCGAGAGGATTCACGCAGCGCAGGGGGTTGCATTATACGGAAGTTTATGCTCCCACCTGTAGGAGTGAATCTCTACGTTTGCTCTTGGCCATCGCTGCACAAAGAGGGTTACTGGTGCATCACTTTGATGTGGATGTTGCTTACTTGAACTCAGACCTCCAGGAGGATCTGTACATGCTTCCTCCTCCAGGGTTTGAGGGCATTGAGCAAGGTACTGTGTGGAAACTTCACAAGTCAATTTACGGCCTGAAGCAGTCGGCCAGGAATTGGAACTTGTGCCTGAATGAAGCTTTGGAGAAGCTAGGTTTCAGGAAGAGTCTTGCTGACAGTTGCCTGTTCCTTAGAGGATCAGGAGACTCACAGGAACTGGTTTTATTTTATGTTGATGACATCATCTATATTGGAAAGGCAGACAAACAGGTACAGAAGTTTGCCAAAGAGCTAGGGAAACAGTTTCAGTTTAAGAACCTGGGTGCAGTAAAGATCTACCTAGGTGTCCAGATAGCGAGAACTGAGGATGGTAGCTTCTTGCTCAGTCAGAAAGGCAAGATTGAGCAGTTGCTTGAGAAGTTCAGAATGTCCGATTGTGCAGGAGTTCGGACACCCATGGAGACGAACTTCGTGAAAGAGAGCCAGCAAGCAGAAAGTGCAGAGTTCGAGAATGCTGAGCTCTTTCAGTCAGCTCTAGGTAGTCTGTTGTATCTATCCCAATGGAGCAGACCAGACATTGCCTTTGCTACCAACCTGCTAAGTAGGGAAGCGTCAAAGCCCAGTGTGAGTGCTTGGCACGGTATCAAGCGGGTACTGCGCTACCTGCAGCATACCAAAGACTTCTGTCTTAAGCTGCCAGCTGAAGGTGAGGCGAAGCTCACATGCTATGCGGACAGTGACTGGGCGAATTTGCAGGACCGCAAGTCTGTGTCTGGATTGGTGGTAAAGTTTGGGAAGTCACTAATTGGGTGGAAGTCCCGGAAGCAAAGTCTCATTGCGCTGTCTTCTACTGAGGCTGAATTCAGTGCACTGTCAGATTTGTGCCGGGAACTAGAGTTCTATAGATGCTTGGTGCAAGAGATCTATGGAGATTGTAGCTTGCCCATCACGGTTTGGGAAGACAATCAACCTTGTTTGAAATTGGCTGAATCTGCGCAATTTAAGGCCAGAACCAAGCATCTGGACATACGTTTCCAAAATGTGTGTCAGAGTGTTCAGTCAGGTTTGATCCGGCTGAAGTATTGTGCCAGTCACAGTAACTTGGCCGATGGCTTTACCAAACCTTTAAGCTTCCAGCGTCATGGGGAGTTTTGTGGTGGTTTGGAGTTGGGGGTAAGTTCTGTACATACTTTCCCCACAGTAGCGCAGGACGAGAGGGGGTGTGAAGGGAACCTGAGCTTACAGGGTTAAACAGCTCAGAGTGTACGCCCTGCCTACTGTTGGGAGGGGGGAGACTCCACGTCAGTTCCGAGTCTCTCAAGTCTTTGTTCTGACTCTCTACTTTCGCTTTTGAGGAGAGTGGACGTGTTTTCACGATGCTGTTCGACAATGGATAGTTTGCTGTAAATAAAACTGCTTTTAGCTGCTAAGATCCTGAGTGGACTTTATTTGAGCACACTGAAGCAAGCACTGGAGTTTTTGAAGCTTTCTCTTGCCGCTGCTGATCTCTGCGTTTTTGCTCAGAACCTCGGAATGTGGCCTTTGAAGTCTGGGGCCTGGCCACGAGAGCAGCCGAAGCGGGCTGGACGCCAAGAATTTATCTGATTTATCTGAGCAATAAATCAATCACATGTTATCACAGAGAATCCTTTGTAGGGCAACCAGGTCTCCTGCACCTTCAACATGTCATGCAGAAGAGGGCATTTTCACACACGCAGCTTTTCTCGGTCCTTTAGGCACTATGTCATGACGAGAAGCTGCATTTTTCCAAAAGTCACTTCCACTCATGCACAGTGTTTAAAGGGCACGAATGCCCAAGGGGGGGTCCCTCTCGTGTTTTGCACCCACCTCCAGCCTTTGATGCCTGCAGTGCCTTGAGTTGCGAAAGGCGCCTCTTGTTCTGCTTGCAGCCTCTGATTACATATGCAAACCATCGTGTTGGTTTCTGTTTTGCCCTCCCATCCCAAGCTGTTCTTGTTTTGTAATATCAATTAGACAGGGGGCAATTAGCTGCAGTCTGAGTTAAACTGAAAGCTGTGCTCATAAGCAGCTATTGATAAATAGCTGCGTTGCTACGGCAGAGCAATTAACATCCAGGGCTGCTTTTGTCTAATTCAAGTTTTTATAGCTTATTATCAGATGATACAAATGCTGGCTCCCTGCTTCCAAGGCAGTAATGAGAGCTCTCCACCATGAGCCTTCATCTTTGATATTGGAGTTATTGGCTAAATACAGGCTCTTAATGCATCACCATAGCAACAGGAGAATGGAGCCAAGCACTTGCATAGAAATGGGGATGGGGGGGGGCATTGTGTTCCCTGGTGTGACCACTTCTAGTGCTGTTATTCCTTTAAGGTCTGCTGACCTCTTTCGCCCTACCAAGATGGTCTCTCTTGCAGAGTTGAGATTTGCCTGGTGCACTGTGGACTGCTTCTCACAAACAGTGCACAAGTAATGATAAATCTGTGTCTGGAGTTCAGACTGTGGGTGCACAGTTGTGTTTGCCACCATATAAAATCAATCAATCAATCCCTGCAGGGAGAGAATAAGCATGTCAGGGAGCTTGCTTCTCTCCAGCAGGCTAGTTTTCATGTGAACCTCCACCTGCAACACCTTTGTTTGCTAATTGTCAAAGAACTAGCCCTGCAGTGCCAAGGTGAACCTTGTCCTTAGTGAGTGTTATATAGCATCATGACAACCAAAGACTGTCAGGCTAACCAAGAAATGTCCTTATGTCTGCTGTCTGCAAAGCAAGGGGCTGTTACTGCAGGAAGGTGAGGTTGATGACTGTAAAAGGCAGACTGCTCTGTGGCAGTGATGTGAACACACTAGCGACGAACGGCACAATCCTTTGCATGTTCATTGCAGCTTGCTTCCAAGTAATGTATACAGGATTGCAGCCTAAGATTTCAGTCCTTTAAAGCAGCCCCACATTGCAATTGTATGTGCTTACTGTGTCCACTGGGAATTCAATTTACTGTAACTAGTATAACTCAATTCTAAGTTGCACTGAGTTGCATAAGACTGAGTAAGAATTAGGAAGTCCGCACTATCAAATCTCAGTTGTTAGGTGGCCTCAGTAGCCAGTAGGCAAGATTCGGTCCCCCTCCCTTTTGGGGATCATGTTGACCTGCCTTGCAGGGCTGTTGTAAAGGATGCGAGTGGTACTGTGGTCTAAACAACTGAGCCTCTTGGGCTTGCCGATCAGAAGGTCGGCGGTTCAAATCCCCACGACGGGGTGAGCTCCCGTAGCTCAGTCCCAGCTCCTGCCAACTTAGCAGTTTGAAAGCACACCAGTGCAAGTAGATAAATAGGTGGGAAGGTAAACGGCATTTCCATGTGCTCTGGTTTACGTCATGGTGTCCAGTTGTGCCAGAAGCAGTTTAGTCATGCTGGCCACATGACTAAACTGACCACATGGAAAACTTTCTTTGGACAAATGCCAGCTCCCTTGGCCTGAAAGCAAGATGAGCGCCACAACCCCAGAGTCGCCTTTGACTGGACTTAACCATCCAGGGGGTCCTTTACCTTTACCTTTACCATGCTGACCTGCCTTGCAGGGCTATTGTAAAGTACTGAATGTGAAACACTTTGAATACTTGGGAAGTTTTCTACAAAGATTGATTTTGTTATTAAATGTTTTTAAAATGTGTTTTAAAATAAACACCTCTACAAAGAAAAGGTATCTCTTGACTCTGGATCAGCCCCTAAATAGCTAGAGCCTTTTTTTTTTTTTTACATATATACTTTCAAGGGATAGGGGGTGAGTTATGGATAAAGCAAATCATGGACCAAAACATCCATTCATTATTGCCCTCTATTCATTTTTATAAATTGCAAATCCTGAGCAATCCTGCCTTCTTGATTTTTGTGGTTGGGGAGGCATGCATCTTTCCCAGTCTAGGTACTTGCAGCTTTCTGTTTTTTCATTTCAGCATATATAAAGGCTCCAAGCTCTCACTGTAAATCATCAGTTCAAATGCACATCTGCAAAACAGCTCCTGGTGTGATAGGTTTGGTATAGAGCATGGAAAAGGGATTGAGCAAGTAGCTGGGGGAAAAGGAAGCAATATAATTATGCAGTGGTTTGGGTTGCACATGGATTTTGTGTGTGGCTTGTGCCCAGTATCCTTCACTGGTGGTTCCAGGCCTGGGAAATATGTCCCAACACCCCTGGCATCACATTTGCACTTCGTTAACTATTGCAAGGAGCAGAAAGTATTTGAGCATTAGCGTATGATGAGATGAGAATCTTAAGGACTGCATGAGTGTATACTTTTCTGTTCTTTCTCCAGTATCTGTGCTGCATCCCACAGTTTGAGAAATGTGGTGTATGATGTTTATTGACATTTATGGCACAGGGGTATAGGAGGGGAGCCGATGCTGGCTCTTATATAAGGATGCATGACACTGGGAAGAATAGATGGCTACCTTCTGTGGTCCCTTTGATCATTCCAGCTAGTCTCTATCGCTTATAAATCCATGTTCCTTTTTATGCAGCGTTCTCCTGCTTTTCGAAGCAGCCTTTAATCTCATCATTTAAAGAACACATGCTTTCCATGCTGCCTGTCCTAACCTGAAGGGCAGAGCATCTGTTCAAACAAACAAACTTAGGGGTGAGTGCACAGCCACTTTGCCCCATCCACTCTCCCTGTTGCTTTGTGCAAACTCCACGCCTCTGAAGAAGGTCCTCTGTTCATTGCTTGAGGAGCAAGGCTTTTTTTATATGTTGAGACCATGTCACCTCTCTCAGTTCAAGGTACTTCAGTGTGAAAGGTTTATCCTTCCCACTTTCCTCTTAGAAAAAAAGGGAGATGTTAGGAGAGTGATGGAGTCGCAGGCTCCTGGTTTAGCTGCAGGAGAAGCGGGTCATGGAATAATTGTTTAGGAAAGGTTTGCAAATGGCCTGGTGTGGTGAAAGAGCTCAGAACCAATTTTGCACTTCACTTTTTAAACTCCTGAACCTAGTGTCTTGAGATTTGTTGACAAAAATATGCATGTGTTGCCGTCATTTGTTGAATTCGTCGAAAATGGAGTCCTCAGAGTGTGAAGCACAGTGTGAATTCCCACCAAGCCCCTCTTACAACATTTACATGCTTTGTAAAGACTAGTTTGTGTGACTGTTCCGTGGGGGTAATGTGTTTGAATGGTCCAGTGAGCATGCTTTCTCCCCTTCCTCCCCCACTTAGGGAATAATGAAAGAGAGGGAAGGATAGGTTTGCTCTCAAAATTAGGGTTTAAGACTAAGGCGTCACTCCAGAAGTGCCATCAATGTGCATGTTGTTTGTCATCCAAATAACAGAATCAGGTCTGTCAGGGAGTGGCCTTACTGTGGTCCTGACAAAATCTGTCCCCTCTACTACTGTTTGCATGGGGGAGGAAAGTCTCCGTTGACACAAAATCACCCAGCTCACCCCCAGTTCATAGCTATTAGCCTGAAATATTCCTAAACCAGGGGTAGCTGTGATCATTTACCCATGTGGCTGAAGAGACTGTGAATACAATTTAGCCCTTTTCCTGTTACCTAGCGGAGATGCCTTTGACCACCTCATATAAGTTCCCCAGCTGTATCTCCAAATAGAATAAAAAGCTTTTCAAAATAAATAAAAAAGCCTTTAACCAGATTCCTGAAAGCTAACAACATTGAGCATCTTCAGAGTTTGCTGTGAAAGGGCAACAACTGAGGGGGGATTCATTGTGCAGCTACACTATCTACCTTTCAGAGCAGGGATCTCTAGCTGGCCTAGGCAGGAAGGGAGACCTCATTTAAAAAGACTGATTGGAACCAGGCAAGCTTTCAGAGCTTATGCTTTACTTCACTGGTTTCTGGTGATAACAAAACAAGGTTTGTTGTGCCATTGTGAAGACCATTGTGGGCGAGGTATTTTGCTGCCTGAGGCAATTCCCCTTCCAATTCCACAAACAGAAACTGGCTGGACTCCAGTTAAATCTTACTTCTATACTGATGAAGGCATAGCATCCTGCACTTTGAGGTTCAGGATACCTGGGGGCTCAAGAGGAACAGTCCTTGAGCATCTGTTACCTGAGCCAGTTGCCTCCCTCTGCCTAGTGGTTGGGCCAGCCCTGTCGAAGGATCTTTGGCCTTTGGGAAAAAAGAAAGGGAATTTCTTCCATGATATTTTGTGTCAGGTCAATCATTTCACTGGTCAGCTTTTATTCCTGCTCTATGTCCGAAGCAATACTAGGGGGCTATGTTTTGCCATGCAGATGTGTGTTTGTTGCTCACTGCTTTCGTTCAAGCGGCGTCTCTCTGCAGCATTGCACTCTCCAGAGAAGTCTTTCTTCTGAAATGATTAAATCAAACTGTTCAATTGTGGAAGCCTTTTATAGTTAGATTGCTAGGCCCTATGGATTTATTAACAAAAATAATCTTCATATTTTCACTTTTCATAGAACCTTTATGTGCTGTGGTCTCTGGGGAGGTTTGCTAATGTCTGTTCATCCTTTCATGGCACTAGTGTGTTGACAATGATGTTGTAGAAGGTATTACTAAAAAGGCTGCTTTTGACTTCTCTGTACTACAGGACTGGAAGAGAGGAATGAGAGGAGGGCAAGAGGGAATAGTGTAAGAACTAGACACACAAACACACACAGAAAGTTGATCACTGATGCTCAAATTACAAATTGCCTCACAGGGCCAAACAGTTCAGAAGTGCTGCCTGGCACATGGTACCTTTATTTTATCATGTGAACCAGAGGAAGCAGAGAAAGGAAACTAGTTTCCCTAATCCTTTCCTTTTGTGACTGCTATCTTGTATAAATATTGTCCTTCTCTTGCTTTTCCTGGAAACCACAAAGGCCCTGAAACAGCGCCTCACGTGATGGCATATTACCGCACGCTTGAGCAGTCTTGGCTCTTAATCCTGCATAATGTACTTGAATGAGTGGGGTGAGCTAAGCGTCCCTGGCAGGCGCGTCCATCTCTGTCTCTACCTCATTGCCTCCCTCTCTGCCAGAGATGCCGCTGCGGACACAGACTGGCCCTCTGCTAGGCTGGCATGCTCTATTAATGAGTTTGAAGCAGATATGCTTTTCCTTTGGTTGCATTTTGCACCCAGAAAATTCTGATTTCTGTTTCACATCTTTGCTGCAAAATGAATGTAGTCCTGTTTCCGTAAATTGATCATGCAACTCCTTACTGCTACCTGCTGAGTGTTTGTCCAAGCTGGCTTTGGATGGGCCAAAATTTAGCCATGGGGAGAGCTGTTTTCATGCAACCAGGTACAAAAAGGGCTGATTTCAGCCCTAGTGCTGGTCCTGTAAACAACTGTGCCATGTTTGGGAACACTTCATTGTACAGATGGTGGTTGTTGGACCTCTTACAGCGACTGTCAAAATATCTGTGTCTGGGAACTGTTCCATAATTTCTCTACTTCTTTAGTTCCTACCCTTTTCCTGATAGTTTTCTTTCCTTCTGAGCAGCTTACTCTCAGTCGACAAAAAGCATCCCTTTACAGCAGGGTGAGGCACCTCAGGCCTGGGGGCCAGTTGCAGCTCTCTAGGCTTCTTGATCTGGATCTCTGGACTTTTCTCCAGCCAAAGAGCTCTCACTAGCCCTCCTTTGCACCCCCCTTGAATACCGGGCAGGAATGTGTCCTTGAATTCAGATAGTGCCTCTTGCTTGCTGGTGTGGAGGATGCTTACGTATTTAGCCTCATGTCCATACAATGACATAAAGTTTATCCCGCTTTTGCCAGGTCAGAGTATGTGCTTGCCCCACAGGGATTGACCTCCAGTTCAGATATAAGGCTTCTTCTGCAGACAGACAGGTCTCTGGTTGGTCACGCAGCAGACCTTACCTCTTTTGAAATCATGTTTGCCCTGATGGCAAGGAGAACAATAACACCTTGTGGACTTAGCTCTTAGAAAAGTTGGCCGTCTCTCACCTGCTATGAAATTGGGCTTAGCCTACTTCTGTCCTCCCTATCAACTTCAACCTCTCTAGGACAAAAGGCTGTCCTATTACTATGGCTGGCTTTAGAGTAGATCAGGCATAGGCAAACTCGGCCCTCCAGATGTTTTGGGACTACAATTCCCATCATCCCTGACCACTGGTCCTGTTAGCTAGGGATCATGGGAGTTGTAGTCCCAAAAACATCTGGAGGGCTGAGTTTGCCTATGTCTGCTTTAAAGCTCTGTGTCTGAATGCCCTTCTTTGTGCTGGAGCTTTCCCTACAAAACCCACTCTTTGGTGCCCAGTTGAAACAAACAGTGATCCCCGGAAAACCTAAGTTGATGTTTGCTCTGATTGAGCTCTAAAGAGTGGATTTCCTCCAGGGCAAAACAAAACGAAACAAAAATATGCTTGGACTTGGAGTTTTTAAGTGTGAACCTGGGCCTGGAAAGAGCACCTCACACAGTCCCTTTGTCTGGCACAGAAAAGAAGGGTAAGGGCTTAGCCACACTTACCTTTCCTCTGGTCTTTCCAGAAATGGTCCATGTTTTAAAGCAGGCATAGGCAAACTCAGCCCTCCAGATGTTTTGGGACTACAATTCCCATCACCCCTGACCACTGGTCCTGTTAGCTAGGGATGATGGGAGTTGTAGTCCCAAAACATCTGGAGGGCCGAGTTTGCCTATGCCTGGAGTAGATGCTGCTGCATCCCTTGAGTCTGCCCATAAGAACAGCCTGCTGCATCATTTCAGTGGAGCCATCTAGTCCGGCATCCTGTTCTCACAGTGGCCAACCAGATGCCTGGGGGAAGCCTGCAGGCATGACCTGAGCACCAGAGCACTCTGCCCCCTTGCAGTTCCCAGCAACCAGAAGCAGAACATATACCCACCATGGCGTTCTGCAAGGGATGAATTTCTTCAACAATCACTGCGTTCTCGCCTTTAATGATCTTCCAGATAGGCTAGCAATGAAAATTCCCCCCTCTCCACCTTTGACTTTTAGCCATGGAACAAACCCTCCTCCCAAGATCGGATGGCTGTAGTCGGCTTCAATCTAGCAATGTGCAGGTAGATTGGGAGCAGGTTTGATTTCAGCATTTAGCTAATGGTCCAAACAGACCAGATGGGTGGCAGGAGAAAGTGGAACAATAATGAAGCTTCATGGCTTTGCCCCGCCTTTTTAAATACGTTTCGTGTTTGCCAGGAGGGAGCCTAAGGCATAAGAGATCAAAGCTAAGACTTCCTTGCTCTTAATACCTTGGGGAAGGAGCCGTTGAATTGAATTGACAGGCAAGGCACCATCCACTTTGTTAAAACATCAAGAACATTGCTAATGATCTACTTCTGTCCCAGCAGGTAAACTACAGTCCTGCCTGTTTTTATCACAGTGATTAGCCAGGTGTCTAGGTGCAATAAAAAGAAAAAGAACATTGATGCTTCATTGGATTGTCTAGGCCAACAAGTTCACTTCCTACAAAGGATGCTCTTTCAGAATCAAAATCGTTCTTGCAGCACTCCAGTTTTCCAAATCAAAGCACGTAGGGCAACTGCAGTCCATGCTCGTTGTCTGAATTGCAGCAGCACTTGGGCTGTGTTCCTACACCTGTTTACTGTACACACATCATTCTCAATGCTGGGATTTTAATCTGTGTTCACTTGACAGGTTATCCCAAATGCATATGTATCCTGCACTTTGTTATATGAAACTACGGCTTGATGTGCTTCTCAAACCGTCTTCACACTGATTGAAGTCCTTAAGCCATTCCTAATTTGTCTCTATCTAGCCAACTTGCTCTAAGGCAGTAATTTGAGCACACACTGAAATTATTGGCACAATGGCAGCAAGTGCCAGGGGGTCTTCCCTTTCTGTAGCTTCAGAAAGGCAGCTTTTACCCCTTTCAGCCCCATAGTAGTGCATTCACTGTTGTTATTTTTGTGTCATGCACAAATAAAAAAAATACATTTATAAACATTGAAATGAGTACAGTGGTACCTTAGGTTAAGAACTTAATTCGTTCTGGAGGTCCGTTCTTAACCTGAAATTGTTCTTAACCTGAAGCACCACTTCAGCTAATAGGGCCTCCTGTTGCCGCTGTGCCGCCACCATGCAATTTCTGTTCTCATCCTGAAGTAAAGTTCTTAACCCGAGGTACTATTTCTGGGTTAGCAGAATCTGTAACCTGAAGTGTCTGTAACCTGAAGCGTTTGTAACCCGAGGTACCACTGTACATCATGATAAATGAAATGGTGTGCAAATTCATTTTAAATTCAACTAACTGAATTTGGATTAGGGCATTTTAATATTTAAGTTGGTGCAAATGAATACAAATGAATAGGAACTTTGGATTAAAATTAGATCCTAGTTCCTAAAAGGGAGCTATGAGCAGCTAGTGCAACTCCCCGCCACAGAAACATTCAGATTTCAGTTATTTGGAAGGTACCTAATAATTTCCAGAGTAACTTTTCTTCAATTGCATATTCCACTCATAACAGATCCTCAGGATCTGTGCGTCAGAAGCACAGTTGTGTGGACTGGCAAATCTTGCTATTGTGTTTAACTACACTTGGACTTTGTGTGGGGTCCACTTGTTTTATTGATCTGTTACAGCCAGCCATGGCATAAGGGTACCATAATCTTTCTCCTCCTCACAGTAACAATAATATGAATCATATGGGCTACCATAGCAAATATTGTGATTCTTAGTGACGTCTACATTTGAGTTTTAAATCTAGTGTGCAATTCTGGCACATATTCCGTTAGAAACATCCCACCATTTACTTACAGGCCAGGGCTATAGAGTCCACTATGCCTTTTGATTCAGCTAAATCAAGTACCACGAACTGGCAGGACCTCAGCTTTGATTAAATGCAGGTCTGCAGACATTATGCTTGGAAAGTGATCCTGATTTTATAAAGATTGCTAGCACCACCTAGTGGACATTTCTGACTCTCCACCATTAACATGTAAATTTATACCCCGAGTGAAGTAGGCTCATTCACTTATTTGGAAGTGAATTTCCATTTTCAAAGCCTTGGGAAACCCTCTACTTCTTACTTCAGCATTTTGTGACTGAGCCTTGGACTCATGAGCTACACTCCCTTTTCTTCCTTCAGCACCAACACAAGAATTAGAAGCTTTCGCTCTGCTTTCAACTAACCGCAGTTACTGGTTTGGTCAGAACCTGGACAAAGTGTGGCCAGTCCATGATTTAGGAGAATAAGCTAACTTTAAACCCCAATTTATTATATTGGCTCATTTCCCTAAACCACAATTCAGATTAACCACAGCTCCATGCTTGGACATAACTGATTAAAAACGGAAGTAAAAGCTCCCAACCTCTTCATGTGGCGACACACACAAGTCCAATGCTCACACATGTAATGGTACTCAATGTTGCATCCTGACTGGATCAAGATGTTTTAAATTAAGGACATGGAAAGCAACATTGCATGCTTGAACTTGACATGCAGTGAATGACAATGCTTTCTCTTTTTAAAATAATCTCCACTTCAAATTCAGAGAGTGTTTTTCACAGTTCCTTTACATTGAGTGAGAGACACTTTTATGACAATGCTTCCTTGAGTTGTTTGGGTATAGGTTTGTTTCATAACCTCGTGTTTCTTCAATAGTGTTGACAATGTGCCTCTCTGGGGAGAAGGATGTTTATACCCTTCAGACTGGGAAGAACATAGGTAGGGCTGTGTATACACCAGGAACATTTCAAAATTCAGCATGCTATACAAATTATGCAAAGCAAGCAAATGTTTACCTATTTTGTATTATTTATTATATTTATTGTTGTGAGATGTTGTCTGTTGGGTAGGACTGGAAAGGAGCTATCCATGGCAATCCACAAAGTGAACCAGCACACAACATTTGTCAAGTAGGATTGAATGCAATTTCCTAGGGACAATGAAATAAGAACAGTGAGGTTTTTTGTTTTTAAAATCAGTGATAATTTGAAATGATCCTGAGCTCTATATTTGAGACTTGCATTAGATGGTGTTTAAAACCTGTTAGCTTCTCTAATCTCAGTTTCTCTCCTGCTTTCTCAATGCCAGCATTAAAAACTTAATCTGAGGCCTATTGTGTTTTGTATTGCTTCTGGAAAAGGCTGAGGCCAAGGTTTGTGAAACCTGGTTGTTGTTGATACAGTCATTAAGAGGATTTCCTACAGGAATATGCCTTTCTTGTTTGCATCAGACGACAGATGCAGAAAATACCTCTTCTACCCAATGCAGATTCATTGGGAATCCATAACCTCACAAGGCGCATGTCTCTTTGACCAATTTTCCTACAGAAGACAGTTTGGCCAGTAATGGTTAAAAGTGCCCGACTAAGAACCTGGAAGACCAGAATTCAGTTCCCCATTTATCCGGGAAGCTCACTGGGTGACCTTGGACCAGTCACCATCTCTCAGCCCAACCTACTTCACAAGGTTGTTGTCATGAGGATAAAATGGGATGAGTGAGATCCATATGCACCACCTTGAGCAGCTTGGGGGGAAAGGTAGCACATAAAGGTAATAAATATCTGAAAGTAACATCAGTCTACATGATCTTTTACAGACAAGAGGAGAGCTGGAGTCAAATGCTCACTTATCCGCAAAACTAATTGGGTGACCTTGGACCACTCACTGTCCCACAGCCCGCTGAGAAAGAGAGGAAAGGAATATATGTTGATCTCAGAACTGGGAAGGAAGGTAGGATACAATTTATACAAAATTTATACAGCATTTGTGGGAAGCTAAGGTACCAGGGATGCGGGTGGTGCTGTGGGTTAAACCACAGAGCCTAGGACTTGCTGATCAGAAGGTTGGCGGTTCGAATCCCTGCGACGGGGTGAGCTCCCATTGCTCGGTCCCTGGTCCTGCCAACCTAGCAGTTCAAAAACACGTCAAAGTGCAAGTAGATAAATAGGCAGGAAGGTAAACAGTGTTTCCGTGTGCTGCTCTGGTTTGCCAGAAATGGCTTAGTAATGCTGGCCACATGACCTGGAAGCTGTACGCCGGCTCCCTTGGCCAATAAAGCGAGATGAACGCTGCAACCCCAGAGTCGGTCATGACTGGACCTAATGGTCAGGGGTCGCTTTACCTTTAAGGTACCAGCAGGTGGCAGTAGAGGTGAACTGACAAGGTATTACCATTAGCGCCTGCAAGTATGTATTGGTAATTTGACAGTGTTTTTAAAAAATATTGATTTGTGTGTGCGTGTATACACAAACACACACCCATCAGAGATTGATATTGGCCCAAAGTCATGAAGAATGCATTGGATCAGTGCAGCGGAATCCTCCAAAATCCTCCACTTGAAAGCGGCCTTAGAGAAGAGCCCTTTGAGGTCTGGAAGTACTGCCTGCCCTAAGCCCCAGAGAGGGGCCAGTCATATGTGGCACTGAGAATTCAGTAGTTTGACTTTGCTCAGCTCAGCCCTGTTATACCACCTCTTCTTCAGCTGGGAAGAAATAATTCAGACTTGTTTTCCCAAACAGTTCACATTTATTATTGATACAAATAAAAAAAAATCTTTTAAAGACCGTTATCTTATTACCAAGATTGAGGTAATATGTTTACAAAACATTTACAGAAATTGATATGAAGTTCATGAATACAGATGAGGAGGGAGGGGAAAAGTTGTTAAGTTCAGTAAAGGTAGGACCAGCAGAATTATCAGTTCTGACAGGAAGGAAGGATCGCGTAGGTAGGACCACACACTATGGAGAAGAGGATAAGTTGGGTAGGTGATTGTTGCCATGGCACTCCATTTTTTAAAAATGCTGCTTTTTGTGATGTATGGACCCCCTCAAGTGTTTGTGCTTTGAGCTCTGAAAGATGCATTTGACTTCTAGGAAAAAAAGCATCCCCATATGGGACACTTCTGAGCAAACTTAATAGATCTTCAGACAGGAGAAGCGGCTGTAACTACAAAGCCAGACATCTCTGAGCTGATGTGGATTGTTGAGTGAAGTGGTTTCTTTACAGCTGTCAGCAAAATCGCCATCTGAGAGAAAAAGAGAGAGAGAGAAAGAGGGGACCATCCCTTACAAGTGGGGAAAAAAAGAGGACATGCCCTTTTGCACCAGGAACACTAACTGGCTGCACATGGCACTATGCTGCTTTGAGGCAGGAGCTATGTTCATGACTGCATATCAAGCATTAAAACCACTTCTGAAATCATGGGGGGGGTGTCTTATTAGTTAAGCAGCTATCACAGAGAGCAAGAGAGCATGTGTGTGTTTGTGACCTAATGTATATTTTGCCACCCTTCCTACAATTTGACCAATACTTGAAGGGTCACCTTGACCTAATACCTCAAACACCACAAGTGTTAGTTGTCTAATTCTTCGGAAAACTGTTTTAGTCAGCGTTTTACAGCCTTTAAACGAACATAGGCATTTGGCACCCTGATCCTAAACCAATTTCCACAGAGCACAGCACCATCATATTCTACAAGCTCCTTCTCTGGCCTAGTTCTATATTTCAGATCTGGGGTAGGTTGAAGAGGATACAACTTCAGCCGTTACCCGCTTTTCCAAGTAATTTGCAGCCTCTGAAATGTTTTAACTAGCTGGCTACTAAGGTCTGATGCAACACAGCAAACTTAAGACTGGCTGAATGTTTTGAGCTTTCCAAAAAATACATGCAAGGTTTCAAGCTGAAGTCTCTCAAATATGAAGGAAGCAGCAGGGGAAGGGTGATTAAAAGTGCACTTAGCATAGTAATTAAATCCCTGGTTATAGGAAAATTGAAGCTGCAATAATTGTAGCCACAGCAGACTATACTTGTGTTCTGGACAGGATGCGGTGGCATCTTAGTGACATGTGAGATTTTCATTGCAGTTGTAGGACAGATAAGAATCTGCAGCCACCCCCTTCCACTCATTAGCTCTTGGCAGAAGAGATGCCAGCATTCAGTGGGTTCAGGGTGAAAAGATGCAAGTTGGGGCAGATGGGGCTCCGGAAGTTTAGGATGTTGAAACAAGTCTGCTCTGTCCTCTTCAGTGCTAAGAGGTGTAACTTTATAGACCTGAAAAACCTTTCAATGCCCAAAGCTGGAATTATTAAGCCCTTAGCAGTGAGATTAAGTGAAATGTATGAATGTCAAAAGGGCTGCCTGAGAAGACCAGAAATCCTGCTTCCTCCGCCAAAGGCAGCACTCACCTATGACAGAGCTAGAGAAAAAGGTAAGCAGTTCAGCCAGGCACCCGCTGGCACTTCATGAAATGTCAAGTATTCTAGCTACTGCCTTTCTCTATACTTAAATGCTGGGCAGAAGCAGAGGAAGACTCTCACAGCGCCACGAAAGGAGGAAGTGTTTTCGAGCTTTGTGAGAACCTCACTGGCAGGAGCTTTAGGTTAGATTTCTAATGCACTATAGAATGTCTTGAAAGGATGGTATTTTAAAAAATAAATTCTCAATCACACTGATTACTCCTTTCATTGCAAAACAGCCCTTGCATGTCCAGGTTAGGATTTGTGCAAGCATGTTTATGATTGGGGAAAGGGGGAAATACTATGGTTACCGCATTAAGACTGGATACGCTTTCAGCTCTAATTCAAAACAAAACCAGTATATTTAAATGCACACACAGCTACTTTACTATCTATAAAAAGGCCTTCCACATGTTTTTTGTTTTTGCAATTGTCACCGATGATTAAGCTGTATTGCAGTTGGCTGCCATAGACGAGGGTCCGGCCATCTCATCAACTGGCTTTTGGCTGGCAGTGGCACTACCTGGAAATCATGGAGCTGGAGTGAGACTGGCCGGAAGAGGTTGTAGCAGCACTGAGCTGAGAAAATCCGCTGTGACTTGATTCAAGGCTGCTCATGGACCCTCTGCAAAAGAGACAGATAGTAAGGTATTATACAAACTTGTGTGGTTTTCTTTTCGCTTTTGTTAATTATGCTGGTTGGGTGGAAGCTCCCTCTCTCATACATAGAATCACAGAAGTTGGAAGGGACCTTGCGGATCATCTAGTCCATCCCATACAGGGATCGAACCTGCAACCTTGGCATTATCCTGTGCTTTCCAGAACAGTAGCTGTATTGGTTTGTTGCACTATTTTTTTAATATAAAAAACCTCTGTATACTCTCTGCCCACCAGCAGCATATGAGCTCCCACAAAAGGAATGTTGTCCTTAACAGAAATGATAATAATTACAAAGTTGCTCATCTCATTGTAAGGTAGAACCAGAGTGGATGGGGGGTTCTTTTCTTCAATCTAAATTTCAATTTAACCCTTGATTCAGTAGGAAAATATTTAAGAATTATCCGTCCTTAATGCCCTTGAAAGAATTTCAATTCAAAAGAGATTTCTTTCACTTCTGACCTTCTTGAATGAGAACCAGGTATTTTGTTTAAAAGCTCTCCTTAAATGCAAGTCGTATCCAAGCCAAGAGGTTTTAAATATGCCAATGGATTTGCACAATACTATGCAGCCAGAGTGAGGCAGTTTTGTGATCTTTGGGCCCAACTGCATCTGAAACTAGGGGCAACCAACTTTTCAGGTTGTCTACTCTAGACACATTCTGCACACAACCACCATTAGAGGTATTCAAGTAGGCATTTCACATACGAGTTTGGCTTCATGAGAATCTGCTCCTTCACAAAATATACCGGTACTTGCAGTTTTTGGATCCTTTCAGCTTCAGAGCCCTGAATAGTTCCCTATGATTACAATCTCTTGTCATAGAATTGTAGAGCTAAAAAGGACCCCCACAGTCATCTAGTCCAACCCTTTGAAATGCACATGGTCCTCCATCCAATTTGAAACCATACTGGACCTTGCTTAGCTTTGCAAACATGCTAGCAGTTTTACTGCTGCATCCCTGATCTTGGTGGTCAGGTAACTCCATTCACAATAGCTTCACCTCCTTCCCTCCCCCTTTCTTTCCCTAGTTCCTGCCAACTTTACTTAATACTCGTATTTGATGTGCAGTAAGTACTTTCACAACATTGCTGTTCTAAGCAATTCTGGCAAAGTGGCAGAACTGCAAGGACCCTTCTTCCATGTTTAAAAGGCCTTCACAGTATTGCCTTTCAACCAAGCAAATCATAAGAACTCTTTTTGATTTTCCTTTCAGGGGTCTTTCCACTGGGACTTCCCTGCAAAGGCACAGCTAAGCATACCTGAAATCTTCTGACCCAATTACTTCTGTGTAGTACATCACTTTGCACTTATGAGATGAGACCTGTAGAGATGCCAAGACATCGTCCACGCGAGGCAGGCTGGTTGTAGCACAAGCAGGCATACTGTGAAACTTCCACTGGAGAATGTAGAAACCAGGCCACCTTGTCACATGGGACCCCTGAAAGCAAAGCAGGGAGGGGGGGGGATCCCAATGAGCTTTGTTCACAACTCTGGTTTGCGACTCATAGTGAAGAAGCAACAGTATAAATCTTCTCTAAAACTGTTTACTCCAACAACAATCCTGAAACAACCCCATGCAGGTAGTCTGTAGGCAACTTGATCAGTAGGTTTAGCCTTTATAGCTGGAATCAGTCAAGGCCCCACCTTCTCCAGATGGACCATAGGAACCAGGTCTTCCAGGACTCACAGCTAGATAATCACCTCTCAGAATGTTGCATGTGGCCATTTTAGTGTTGTGGGAAACTGATGTTTCAACCTTACAGTTGTGGTGATACTCAACTCCCCCAACCCCCATTGGCTGGATCTTCTTCTCAAATGCTTGATTGATATATCTGGGGATAGGAAGTGGCTGGCAATCCCTGGGCTTTCCTTTTAAAAACTGACCAGCACCATCCTAAAATCCCTTAGCATTCCAAAGCAAACAGTACGGCTACATACATTCAGTAAGGCCACTCATGATGCAAGGCAACTATTCATCGCAACTTAAGAATTCTCTTAGATCTGCCCAGTTACTGTTGGTTGTGATCAGATAGCCCCCCCCCCCCGAGTGCTGTAGTCCAGCGATGGAAACCTCGTAGCCCTTGAGGCATTACTGACTACAGCTCCCATCATCACTTAGTTGCGCTAGCTGGGGTTGATGGTGCACTGGGAGTCAAAACATCTGCAGGGGCATAGAATTGGAAGGGATGCATTGCCTAACGTGGGGCTCAAACCCACGACTCTGATATCAAGAGTCTCATGGGTTTCCCAACCCCTGCTGTAGTCTCTTGTTACCAATTCAATTGACTTCTGTTTGGGGTAGAAGCCAGTTGAAAGTAGCCTAACAACATGGATTTTGCCTCGAGGCTGGTTCTCACCTGCACGCTCTCCCCTTCTTTACAGCTAAGCGGAGACTCCACCATGCTGTAGTCCCGCCCCAGCTGCCAGGCTTTGTCTATCAGTTGCACATTATTGCCACCGGGAGAAGTAATGCTGTGGGCCCCCAGGGAGTCCTTTTTCGGAGGCTGTGGTGCCCTCTTGGAGTGATAGATGTTAAATACAATGTCACCTTTGCAAACATCAAAATCCCAGGTGATCACAGACGAAGCTTCCACAATCTGAATGAAGATCTAGAGAGTTGGAGGATAATTATATTAAAAGCTCGGTCAAAGCAAAAAGCCTTTCAATGAGAAGAGCCAATTTGGCACTGCTGTCAAATTCCACACACTTCGAATGCTCTGGCGTAGAAACCCACTGTGTTTATATTTGCTACAAAACCTGCTATGAGGGATTCTGTAACCAGATGCAAGAGTTTAATTGCTTCTGCATCCAACTGCGTAACATTTACAAACAAACATTTTAAAAAGCAGTACAAAGTCAAATTACACAGTCAATTTTCATTTAAGCCCTACAATTAAATAAATAAAAAAACATGTTATTTCAGAAGCCATAGAAAAGGGGGGGGGGGACAAATTCACCCTTGGCTTTATGACAGCAAGGAGATGTGGCAGCCCTTTCTGCCATTTTGAAAGCTCGCTGTTTGTCAATAGTTGGACGTTAAAACAGCATGAGAGAGTATGGCGTGGGAAAAGTAATCTCTTTTTAAAAAACAGCCTTGAATACTTCTAATGCAGAATAGTTGGAAGTCTAAATACTTTACTTTTCATTAGATGTTATTGTTATTCTTATTAGATGCTAATTTTTGTGATTGTGGTTTTTTGCAATGTTAAGGTTTCTTAATAATGATGTGTTTTTAATTGTAACCTGCCCTGGGACCTTAAGGTGAAGGCCAAGTAATAAGATAATAATATAGGCTTCCCAGTGATCGAAAGACACTGTAGAAAGACAGTTTCTACATCTAGCATATCTCTGTCCTGCTGCTTTAAGGAAATGCAGATTAAAAGAACTGACCCTTCAATAAATGCTGCTGGGGGGGAAATAGGTGGCTCAACTGCATCAATATTCTTCCAGTTACTACATAATAAAAAGGTAGATTAAAAGTATGCTACAGGCACCAACTGAGTGTATTCAAAGTGCCCCGCATCTTGTTTTCTGCAAAAAAAAAAGGTTTAGTAAGGGGGGGGGGGAGTCAGGGCTTGCCTTCACAGCAGGAGTAGAAACAGTAATTTGAGCAGTGCTCAAATTACAGGTGGGCCAGAAGGGCTTGATCCCCTTATCTTTTGAGGCAGCCCCCTTGCTACTACTTTTAGCAGACTGCAGGAAAGCAATGTTAGACTAAAAATGGGGGGTGGAGTTGTGTGCCTCTCTACTTCTTCCCCTTATTTCAGCATTATAAAAAAATTCCTTCCAGTAGCACCTTAAAGACCAACTAAGTTAGTTCTTGGTTCTTATTTCAGCATTGTTCACCAACACAAGCTCATAAGAAAGGACTTAGAAGGAACTAAGAAGATGTTTCAGAAAGTCCACTCTTACCAATAACTGTCCATGTGAGGCCGGCTTGCATTACCAACAAAACAGCTGAACAAAGCTGAATAAGATTTGAGCTCCTCTGTTGTGAACAGAAAATGCTTAAGGTAGCATTTTTCTAACTGTGGAAGAGAAGAAGATTCCTCTACTCAGCTGAACAATTATTTTGAGAGTGGACTAGCTGAAATATCATCTGAAGCGCCTCTAATTGCACAAAGTTGGCATGAAGCCCATGTCAAGCCAATGAAGACCTGAGCTTGTCTGTCATGGATAGACAATTGGATGCAAGAAAGAAAACAAGGAAAGTCACCTCATGGGGAGCTCCTTTGAAGACGCTTGCAGACTGATAAATTGTTTCTGTCCACAACTTTATATCTTCATTTTCCAGTTCTTCTGCTGTACGGTATAGAGATTTGGGAACCAGCCCACCTTCTGGAACTTCACACTTCAGAGATTTAATTAAGGTGGAGGGGAGAGAAAAATCAGAATTAGATCTCTACTCAAACAGATCACACCTCAGAAACAATCTGCTCAGAAGTAAAGCTCTTAGTGGATGTGAGTTATCATTGAACAAAGACACATGTGAATTGGTTTTTAAAAACTGTGTGTGTGTCCCACCCCTTACAATTTCATATTGGTTCAACAAGACCAAACTGCAAGTTTGTCTGTTTGGAAAATTTATATAGTGGGTTAGACCCTCCACCCCATATTCTTATGCGGTTCAGCTGGTGCTGTTGTTTTTACAGCCAAAATGGCAACAGCCACACAAGGTGATCATTAGCAAAGTTGGGTAACCCTGAGAACTGCAGGAGTATAAACAACCTTTCAGGGAACCAGTGATTCTAGATGCATTTGCTAATTAGAATTGCAGTGTGCTCCACTGATTGAGTTATCTGAATGTAGGGAATGGGAAGGGGGAATCACACACTCGACAGTGGGGCTTCCCTCATGCTTGATCCAGAAGGTGCAGTTAGTGCAGAATGCCACAGCAAGAGTGCTGCCAGATGCGAGGCCCGATGTCAGCATATAACACAGCTCTGCTCAGGGATCTGCACTAGTTGCCCATTTGCTACCAGGCCAAGTTCAAGGTGTTCCTATTCGTATATAAAACCCGTAACAACCTGGGACCAGTTTGCCTACAAGATCGCCTTACCCTACACACGGCCACTCGACCGCTTGGATCAGTGTAACTGCCACTACTTACAGGTTGCCACATAATATCCGTTCTGCATTTGTAAGAACTCAATTCCACTTGGAACTCCCTGCTTATTGAGATTAAGCAGGTGCCTTCCACTGTACTATTTTCAGCACCTGCTAAAAACATTCCTGTTTAGACAAGCCTACCCAAGCCTAAACCACAGAGCCTAGGGCTTGCCGATCAGAAGGTTGTGGTTCAAATCCCCGCGACAGGGTGAGCTCCCATTGCTCAGTCCCTTCTCCTGCCAACCTAGCAGTTCGAAAGCACGTCAAGTGCAAGTAGATAAATAGGTAAATGGCATTCCCGTGCGCTGCTCTTAGTCATACTGGCCACATGATCCGGAAGCTGTATGCCGGCTCCCTCGGCCAGTAAAGTGAGATGAGCGCTGCAACATCAGAGTAGTCCGCAACTGGACCTAGCGGTCAGGGGTCCCTTTACCTTTACCCAAATGTTTAGAAAGCTAAAGTAATTTTAATCTGTATTAGTATTTAAACGTTTGCATGTTTTAAAATAGGGTTGTACATTTTTTCTTTTTATCTGCTGTGCACCACTTCAGGGTGGTGGTTGTTTTTACAATCAAGCAGTGTAGAAATGTTATGGAATAAAGAAAATAATCAATGAATGCAGTTCTGCTACAACTACTGCTTACTTACCATGCATTCTCCACCAAGAAAATCTGGAATGATTTCCTTGTCAATATAATCCAACAGCCCACCGGGTCCTTGATAGTCATTGCCAGCAAAGATCAGGAATTTCTTTCTTGTGTTGTCATCAATGAATGGACTGACCTGCAAGTAAAATGCTAAGTTAAAAAGGTAGCTCACTGGCTTTGAGGTGAAAGAGGCAGCTTCAGAGACACAGTGGGAAGTTCTGGGGTACCTAAATGAGCAGGGTGTGCTGCAGCCACTCCTCTTTCTAGAGGGGGTAGATTACAGCCTCCAATTGCTTCTCCCTGTGGCTCTGCCTGTCTGCAACTTCGTGAGCTGGCTCACTTAGAATCATAGAGTTGGAATAGACCACAAGGGCCGAGTCCAACCCCCTGCCAAGCAGGAAACACCGTCAGAGCACTCCTGACATATGGTTGTCAAGCCTCTGCTTAAAGACCTCCAAAGCAGGAGACTCCACCACACTCCTTGGCAGCAAATTCCACTGTCGAACAGCTCTTACTGTCAGGAAGTTCTTCCTAATGTTTAGGTGGAATCTTCTTTCTTGTAGTTTGGATCCATTGCTCCGTGTCCGCTTCTCTGGAGCAGCCAAGTGAGTCTTGCCAAGGACTTGCCAAGTGAGTCAAGTCCCCGGATCCTCAAATGGCTTCAAGAGGACACTTTTACTATTGGTGATACTCATAAAAGTGTCATGTTCAAGAGGTGAACTATTCCACCAGGCCACATTACTACTGTATGTAACTGAATTGTTTTTTGTTCCAGAAATGATGCTCCCTATAAAAAACAATGTTGCAAGTGTTGACCATGGCTATTTTATAGTACAGGGCTGGGTCCCATTTCCCAAAGCACAGGTCCCAAGGGAAACAAAAGCAAATGAACGTACCAGTGTCCAGAGGACTGGAAACACCCTGGGAGCTCGCAGAATGAGGAGGCGCCCCAAGGTTTCCGGATAATTGGCTTCGACTACCTCGATGATCCTTAGCAAAGCCTTGACGCCAGGCCTCCATAAGTGCCGCATGTTCAGGCCCTCCAGATCCACCAAACAGGTCCAACAACTGTTTGCCCCAAAGCAAAGACAATGAACTTACTAAATGTGTCTTTTTAAAACAAAACAAAAACCTCCCCACAGCTCCCCCAAAATCAGATTTACTGAAAAGGTTTGTATCAACCACTAGAAAGCTGTTTTACTCTATCCCCCCTTGTCTTAGTTGTTGGGTGCATCACTGAACTGACGACATTCAAAGCTTCTAGGGCAGGCATGGCCAAACTTGGCCCTCCAGCTGTTTTGAGACTACAATTCCCATCATCCCTGACCACTGGTCCTGTTAGCTAGGGATGATGAGAGTTGTGGTCCCCAAATAGCTGGAGGGCCAAGTTTGACCATGCCTGTTCAAGGAAGTCCCCAATGTCATAAAACTCCCTTCCATCTATACTCTGGGTGTGAGGGATGACAACCTGTCTTCACCCTGAATGAGGAGCAGGTGAAAATCTACTTCCAAGTGTCACATAAGGCCTGGAAAACCGGTTTCCATGTTTTCCTAAACGTTTGGCTGAAACTCATGTGAGATGTGTCCTCCTAATTCATATGTGGGCCATGCACCTCACTTTGAAATCATGGCTTTGGGAATGATGCACTGCAGTGGCCAAACATGGCGTGCCATTGCATCTGTGGGCACGGGGACAGGTTGGAGCCCTCATACAGAGGAATTTCACAAGTATATCTCCTTAGCTAACATATGAATCAATATTAGAGTGATTAGCATGGAGTCTCTCAACACTTCACATTCCACTACTCATTATATTTCATTTAACAGCTATTCTCTTTTACCTTATAGGTCTTCCAAACACTTTTGTATTTTCTTCGCACCTCCTCAGTCCTTCTTCGTTAATAGAGAGAACCTAAACATACACACACAAAAATGAGAAACAAGGATACTGCAGAGATGCTCTAGCAGAATAGCCATGGCGAAAATCGGGACAAAGAGAACTGCTTCTATCATCTCTGTTTTACCTTTGAAAGGAGATAATAATCCCGTTCCTGCTTTCCCAATTCACTGGTTCTACAGACTTTTCTGATGTTCCCCTAACTTAATTTCTGCATTATGTTTCTGCTTTACCTTTGTCAGCAATAATAGAAAAAGCTACCCATCCTCATGTTTGGAAGTCTCAGAAACTGAACTGAGCCCCCCCCCCCCAATGTGGTAGGAATGTGAGGTAGGGGTGTGGGGGAGAGAGACTGGAGTAAGTATACAATTAAAAAAGACTTTAGAATATGAAATTCCTCTGGATAATGGAAGGCCTGGGCTAGGTGGGAGCAGCCAGAATTCTATATGCAGGGAAACTGGAGTTCTTGGTTATTTTATTCTAACAAAATGTGCTAGTTTGCCAATAATGTAACCCCCCTGCCCACCTCATTAGTCCATTCTTGAATAGGTTACGTTATTGACAAAGAACAGGTATTTAATATTGTGGCAAGCTGGATTGATTGCATTAATATTCCACATTTTCTCCAAGGAGCTCAAAGTGACATACGTAGTTCTCCCCTCCTCTTTTAATCAAACAAGCTAAAACTGCTGCATGATAAAAAGTTGCAAGAGCTGGCCCAGGGAAAAACTACAGACCAAACTCCATAACCTTTTTGTCTGGCTATACCACAGGATGTTATGGGGCGAGGTAATATAGAGGACTGTTCTACTTCGCAGTGGGGAAATCATCTTATCATCTTTTTGCAAATCCCCATATACACACTAGAAACCTGGCAAATGGGAAACAAGCTGGCTTAGAAACTCTCCCCTAATGTGCTTCTTTTCCCCCTTTGCATGCTGACATTTTTATTTTTAAAATGGGAACATTAAAAAAAAAAAACCCACCACCTACAACCGGAGGTAATGCAAGCCACTCTATGACCTCAGGATTCCACCACCTCACCTTCCTGCATATGTAAACCACAAAGTAAGACAACTCCACCCAACCCACAAAGAACAAAACAAAACTTCTGATATTCTGGCAGAACAGTGTGAAAAATGAACACAGATTGACGAGGCCAGCCACAGTGTGCTCATCTTTCTAATGCGAAGCAGAGCTATAAAACAGGAACATTGTGTTCACTACCAAAACACATGGCATCAAAGGCACTTACATAGCGAAGCAAGGCTTCTTCCCCGAGAGCTCGCACCAAGCCTTTGGTGTCCATCTGGCCAAGTCTCAGCACATACAGTGGACGCCCATCTGAACAAAAAAGAACAGCGGCAACTGTGGTTTTGCAAGGGCAACCAGAATGATCAGGGTTTGCTTGGCAACTTTAGTTTCTATGAAAGCAACTGATGCTCCTTGGCTGCAAAGGAAATCTGAACTTTGGCACAGCTTAACTCCACCACCTCATTAGGAACTTGTATTAGCAAGAATCCTGGGGTGAAGGAGAGGGAGAAACACACTTTGTATGTTCTCATTAACGTTGTAAGAAACAGGACAATGCTGGCAACTTGGCACAAAGCTATAAAAAATTAGGCTGCAGGACCAATTTAATGTATTGGTCAATATTATCTGAATAATTGCAGTTTCAGGCAGAACTGCCTTAGGAAAGCTCAACATTCCTACAGTCTGAGCTATTAATGGAATGCAGCTAGATGAAAACCTAAAACTATTCTTTAACCCAAAGTGTGTGGCTTTGAGGATTGAATAAAATCTTTTATAAGTTTGTGAGAAAATTGTAGAAGCTTTAGTACTTGAAAGCAGAATACTTGGCATACACAAAAAAAGACAAAAGTTGCTGTGAGCCCCTTTAAAAGTTTAGGTATTTCACTTAAAGCACAACTTGATGCAGTAAAGCGTTATTATTCCCCCCCCCCCCCATGAAGGGCAGTTTTTTAATTTAAAAAATCAAGCTGAATTTCTCAGAATACATTATTGCCAGCTTTTATTCTTTGAAGCACAGCTTTCAGGGGCCGAGTAATTTTAACAGTGGCAATATTTTGTTTAAAACACTATCTTTAGAAGCAGAGATAACAAACACATCTCCTCGCTTGTTCCAACAAATGCACACTGTGTGTGTCTTTTGGACCACGTTTCTGAAAACTATGCTTTCATGACTTCAATCCTGCCCGAATGATGCTTGAAAACAGCATAGTGTTTCAGAAGCATTTTGTTCCTACCTCTGCAGGAATGTTCAAGGGACATTTAAAAAATCTACAGAGAACCTTTCCTATGGCCCCTTTTGCTACACATACCAGCCAAAGTGAATAATGGGCTAACAACCTATGCTTACATAGGGCAGCAGGGCTACTCTACCTTTGTCATGGTGGTGCCAGCCTCCAGCATAGTAATCCTGAAGTACTTGAGGAGGGTTCCAAGTCTCCAGAATGTAGTCCACCTGGTGCTGCTTACGCCACGTTAGGGACTGGCACATGATCTCTCTGGCTTTGTCAATGTTGAAATCTCTCGCACGCAGGAATCGTAAGATATGCTCATCTTTTGGGATCTGCAAACATCAGCAAAAGGGGGCTGAAAGTTACAAACCAGCTGATTCCAAAGTTATCTAAACGGTGGAGGTGAATTTTATTTGCTACTGAGCAATATCCATTTTACACCCTCAGAGCAGAAAACTGGGGCAGCTGCCTTGATTAGATTTAAATATACTCTGCATAAATAACTTGTTCTAGTATTTGCATTAATGTTTACACCCAGCTTTTGAGGCAAATTGCCAACCCAAGGTGGCTTATGGCATCTTTGATAAAACAATAGTGTTATGTATTGCATGCTCTTTAGATGGTGCACATGAGTCAAAAGGAAGTTTCTCTTAGATGAGGCCGTCCCCATCCCTTTCACTCACGGAGAACCAGGAAGACACCAGCAGTAGAGAACTAAAGAAGAAAAATAGCTATTGCCCACAAATGCAGGTTATAGCAGAGCTTTCCAAACTTTTCATGTTGGTAACACACCTTTTAGACATGCATCATTTCGTGACACAGCAATTCAGTTTTACTAGCAAACCAGAGGTTAAAGCAATCCCTTTCCCTGGGAGGAGCACGAGGAGTGTTCATGCGACACACCTACACACTGCAGCCGACACACTAATGGGTCACGACACACAGATTGGAAAGCTCTTGGTTACAGTATCTCCACTTAGGTCTTTACATCATGGTTGCAGAGATACAAGCATCAAGAGAACAGCAAAGAAAACTACTGAAGCCCTCTCTACAAATTCCATGAAATTTGGATAAGAAAAGACGGAGAAAGCAGAAAATAGTAAAATGGGGTATTGGTATGTTTTCTGCTATAGTATAGCTGTTAGACTTTTAGCAATTAATAAAAGAGACTCGTATTCACACACACACACACACACACACACACACACACACAAATAGGATTAAAAATCTGAATGAGATTCCCAATAGCACTTGTCAGTTTACCCCCTTTTGTGGACAATGACCACAGCACAGCACACTTTGCCATTCACAGCATTGCTGTTCATGTGCCCCAAGAGGGGAAAAAGCAAGCTGGGAAGTTTTTGAACACTTTGTAAGAAAGTTGTTTGTTATTCCTTTGCTCTATCTGTGTTAAACTATAACTGACTTACAATGCCATCCTGAAAAACAGTACTTTATGCCACTTTCAAGCAGACCAGAGTGAAAACGTGTGTTAAAGAGATGAACAGCTAGAGCAGGGTGTGAGAAAATAGCAAATCAAAGCTGTGAGGAGATTTTTGTTCCCCCCCCAAAAAATCAGATGGAAATGTCATCGTTCTTTAGTTTAATCCACAGAAAAATGGGTACAATCAGGCAAGACATTTAAGAGACGAGAAGGGAAATGGCAAACACTCAAGGGTTTTGCAGTGAACTGGATAACAGTGTTAAGCCGGGATACATCTGCAGTGAAGATCAAGCCACTAAGTAAATATTGGGAAAGTAATTAAGGAGATTTTGGTTGTATGGCAGATAGCATAAAAATAAGCAGGTTTGAAAGAAAGAGCACTAGTACTTACAAATCTGTTGGAACAAAATACAGCCCAGATTTTGAAAATATAATCAACTTTTGGCCTCTGCATGAAAATTACTTAAGAGTGGTGAGAGGTAATGCTTGAAGCATCCTTTTTTTTTTTTTACTGCTAATGGAGCCAAATAAAATCAGACATTCTAGATGCTAATATGACATAATCATGATTTAAAAGTGATTTAAACTGAGCTTCTGCCCTATAGCTCCGAAGATAATATTAGGCTAGAGAAAATGACCATGTCTAAATCTTGGATGGAAACTGGAAGCTGTAGGAGTGAACAAGCTGACTTATGATAGAAGGAAAGTGCAAGAAAGAAACTTAAGGAAACACAAAAAACACAGGCCAGTGTGAATAAACCACCACATTGGGGAGCAGAGGGGCAAAGAAACTTTGCAAGCTGGTGAGGCGGGGGGGGGGGGATGCTACATTGATTTTGAAAACAAATGATGGAAAGTTAGAATGAACCACAATCCATTTTAAGTAGCACATCTACACCAAGAGATCAGGGCACAATGTGGCTTCTAATGTAGAGCTGGAAGCTTTGGATTCAAGTTGAGTTTAGGTACTTACTATGTGGGACGCTCCCTTCAAACCTAGGGTAGCTTTGTGTGCTATACAGCAACAAATACATATTTACCACTAGTGGGGTACATTCCTTGAGCAGCCACAGCTATTCACAATTCGCTGGATCACGTTGTGCCCATCTCTTTCCTATGCGAAGTTTTCTCCCTAAACTTCAGACTTAGAACTGAAGCAAGCTAACTTTTATTTTAAATAGCTTAGTCTTGAAGTACTGGCTGTGGAAGGCGGGGAGAACAAAACAGGAAATTGGAATTTGGCTGTTGCGGTATTGCAGGAAAGATGTATTTGCATGTCCAACTGGCCTTTAGCTTTTATGCTAGTCATATAATCTCAGTGCAACATTCCATGAATTACAGACCACCTGCCCAAGTGTGCAGTCTTGCATGCTTTCAAACTATCTATGCTGTGAGAAAGGCATGGCAGTGGTTAACGGAGGAATGTCGTTAACAGGAGCCTCCTTGCAAGGAACTAAATCAATCTCCAAGCAGGACACAGTAAAACTGGTTGATTTGTTGACATTTCAATTTTATGCTTCTACAATACGTAACCTTTAGCATATATGAAAGGATATCTAGGCTACCAAGCCAAAGCTTTGTTTTCTTTAAGTATAAAAGCATCTGGTCTCTGCACTCTGGGAAGTAGATTTAAAGATTAGACTTTACAGCACACAGAAAAACTAAAAGGTACCAGGTTCAAACTAGTTCAAGGCCATCTTACATAAAAATGTCCATTCCCTTGGATGGATTATTGACATGCTGCCAGACCATCTTGCATGCTGTGCACTTTTCCGATGAACGGGAAGTCAAGCACGCAGACAGATACTTACTTTGCCTTTGTGCGTTTCCTGGAGCCACTGCCGAAGCCTGATGAGGCAGCTTTCCTGAAGTGGTGTTAAATCTCCTAAATACCTCTTGATGTAGTCTGCATCCAGCTTGTCTGAAACCATTATTTACACAAATGCTATTAGAATCAATGATTGCTGGATCAATTAACAAATGGCTTTCAGTATACATTCTTCAAGTTGAAGCTCTGGCTTGTCCTTTTGCAGAGCAAGCTGCCATTTTTAATACATAGTTTGAAAAGAATGAAATGCTACTAGCTGAGCTGTTTTTCTTCCACCAGCTCCAGCTAGGCATCACCCTAGTCAATAATGGGTGCCTTTCCCTCACTCAAAGTCTCTGTTAATAAAATGCAACCTACAGATTTTATATCTGAAAACATACAGTTGTTTGTGCTATTTATGTTGTGCGGCCAAAATCATGAAGTTTGGCTACAGAAATTGAAGACATTCAGCACAGAAATAGAGATCCACCAACTCCTTGCTTAAACTATAGCTGTTATATTAATGGAGACACACAAAATAACCCCAAAAGGCAGACAGGGCAGGCAAACAACGCACCATCGGGTGTTCCAGCTGTGGGCTCTGATGCATTGTTGCAATTGTTGATTTCCTTAGGGCTGAGTCCCTCCTTGGTGGTAGTTTCAGGTATGTTGATTGGAGGGGACAGTGGCCGCCTTACGTGAGATGCACCACGTTCAAACGTAAATTTAGCCGGGGGACTCCAACGAGGAATATAATTAATTCCCTCCTCTTCTAGCTGATTCAAGTAGTACTCGATGATTTCTTTGCCCTTTGAAAACAAGGCAATTCTTTAGTCAATGCACTTCTCTTTGGGCATAGGTTTTCAGAGAAAATTGCACTATTAGTTCTTCCTTATGTAAAACAAGATGTAATCTAAGAAAGTGAGAGCCCTACTACATGCTTCTACATTTCAGCATCACCCACCCCCCAAGAGCATGAACTAGTTTAGAAAAGAATGAACCTATTTCCATGGTACTCAAAAGATACACCAGCTCAAAAGTCACAAGGAGACCTAAGGCAATGCATTTGCCCACGACTCCTTTTTGGCCAGGCATGGATACAGTTGGTCTGGGAAGCATGGAGCTCCCACTTTTGACGAAGGCAACTGAACATCTCTACATACAGGTTAAAGCCTGGGCACAATAAGCTAGGCAACCTCCTATTTTTGACAAGTTGTTTTATTCTTGTGGGGAAACTTCTTCTAAAGTCGCATGCTGTTTGGCACAGTATGATTTAAAGTACTGCCAATCCAAGCCATGCTTGCAGTTGGGCAACTGCCTCTAGGGAGATAACAAAACAAAACAGTATCTTTATTTACAAAGAGTTTAAGCACCTATGACGCATTCCAGGAACCGCATAATCAATTGTCAAATCACAAAGTCAGTGCACACGCAGGCTCCTCTATTTGCAACAAGAGCAGATTAATCAATATTGTCTAAATAAGAATGCACCATTCATAGAGGACAAGAGCAGCCACCAATAAAGCCGAACCTGGCCGGACAAATCCCAAATGGGCTCAAAATAACTCCAGCTGCAATATTGAGAGCCAGCAGGCCAAGGAGTTGCAAACTGGAAAGCTCACCTTTTTAATATTGCTGGTGTATTGTTTCATGGCAATCTTTTCTACTGTGCTTTCAAATCCAAAGAAAGATTTAATATCAAGGCTTGCAGACTGCTCAAAACATGTCCAGTCTTCATTGTCTGGATGCACCTGGGTTGTTGAGAAACAAAAGGTTGGCACATAGTGTGAGAAATCTGTTCAAGTATCACAAGAGATTCTGAAGTACAGCATACAATGTTCTTTTTTAGTGCAGCCAACTGGCGTGCTCACCAATGCACAACACAACTAAGCTTTAGTTTAAAGCTGCACCACTATGTAATGTAAACCACAGTGGCTTAAGACTGCCAATGTACTTTGGTCAAGGACTTAGGTTTTAAAATACTAATCGACCTAAGTGGGCTCTGTAAAGCTCATGTTTATGAGTTTTCAGTTCTCTTGGTTTTTAGTCCCATTTCAAGATCCAAAAAGGCAAGACACATGTGTAATCCCTGCATTGCAGCAGAACTATTCCAAGTATTCACATTCAAGTTATTGGTGCAACTCTTTGCTAGTTTCTCAGCATGGCTTCCACCATCACAGAAGTCAACTTTTCTCAATTCCTGTCACAAATCACACAAGTCATCCTGAAAACTGCCACAGAGAAAGGAATTGCTGTGTATTGTCTAACTCAAGGCATAAGGAATTTAACAGCCTGTTCCTGTGCAGACGTAGGCATTCCTACATTCACTGGAGTTTATTAATTAGGCTAATATAACTCTGCATATGGCAAGGCTGAAAGCAGAGATCTGGCACATTTAACTTGGGCAGGCAATTCCTGTACTTTGCTAAATTAATTCTACTTGGAAAATTATGACTGATTATGGTGGATGCCTTCAAAGTAATTCTAGAGGAATATTAAATGCTTGGAATTAGCAGCCAGAATTTAAATTGGGTTTTAGTATTCAAAATGCCACACACTACTCCTATTTCTTCTTAGCAGCTAAGAGCTTTTATGGCTGCTGCGATGTTGTCACCTCTCTGAAGAGAAGCAGCAGCCTAAAACCCCCTTATCATTGAAGAAATTGAATTGCTAGCTCTAGATTTTTCAGCTCTTTAAAAGAAAAAGAAGGGGGAAAAGCAGACAGTGAGCATAGGCTTGATTTATATGCCTATTTCCCCTGGTATTTAGATTTTCCTGTTGGCAAGAATGTGGAAACTTATGCATGCAACAGAGTTCTTTACCTTGCTTTGATTGTCTGCTTTTCCTAAAAAATTAAATCATGGCTGTCTGCAAGTTTAAAAGACACTGGGACAAGAACTTGTCAGCTCACCTGCATCATATCCTATGCCCTGGCACTACATACTATCAAGTAGGAGTCTGAACACCTGCTAGCACCCGTGCAGACTTAAATCAGAATGAAAATGAAGTGTTCTGAACACATGCCAGTCCTAACATATTCAATATGTTTGTGCTGCCTGAGCACAGAATGTTAAATATGACTAGATCTGATATTTCAGTTTTGTGGGATTCCGTCCAAAACAAGAAAATTCCCAAAAGCCGTTACAAGTTACCCAGCTTAAAAATGCCAGCAAAATATGTGCAGCATTAAACTTTCTTATTGAAGGAAAAATCAAAGTGCAAACCTCCACTGAAGGCCCCCAAAGGCTTAAACCACACCAACCTGCCAAGACTCACCGTGTAACAGCAGTGTTCATTAATGACAACCCTATTTGAGAAAGTCTCATTGTGGGCCTCTATGTGCAAAGTGCGGTCTCTTCTGTTCAGTGAGTTCTTCTGGATGAAGTAAACATAATCAACCCCTGCAATCTGAGAGAAGGGAAGAGGCAAAGTTAAACTGGAGTAGCAGCAGCCTTGCAGACAGCTATCCAGGCCCATCTATTCAGGCCAACCATTGTTATGCAGCTACCTTTTTCAGGAGCCGTGGTGCATCTACGTCCAGTTTACAGCGCCTTTCAATTATGTGGATGGCCTTGTCCTCGCTCTTGAATTCGTTCACAGTATCACTGCCTACAAACATGGGAATGAGGGGGCACGTAGGAAACCTTTTCTCGTAAGCCTGTAAAAGAAAGGAAGAACAAATGTCAAAGCTCCATTACAAGACTCTCCAGATAGCATTGTAATATATCTGAGTTAAAGCTGATCACGACCCGTTGCATTTTCTTCAAGTTGTTAAAATAATTAAAGGATGATGATTTGTGCATTTCAAGTATCTACCAACAACAGTATGTGGCACTGGCAGGCTCGGAGTCTAATTTTCACTCCTTGTGAAAGCTCTCCAGGCGACTCTCGAAAGTACTTCCCCAGAGGCTAGTAAAGACTTTCAAGGTCTGTTCCTTGCAATAATAGCTCTCCCCAAGCACAATAGCTACATTCATGTAATGACTGCAATGTGCCATTACCAGACTATACTTGTGCCTAAGAACTTAATGCCTTTTATTAAGTTACTCACACAGCAATGTCCTCAGTTCAGCTAAACAAAGAACATGGTCACAGCATCCATAAACCTTTGAATCGCCCCCAAAATGGTACTGCATTTCAAGGAAAAAACCAGAAAACTCCAAAAGACAAGCTCCACGGGTTGGAATCCCTGAACACAGACTGACAAACTGTTTTGCATTCCCTATTCTCAGGGCCTCACTTTAAGCAGAGAGAACAGTTGTGTTGTGTACATGTATCCAATATTATTCTCCCATAATGCCCAATTACAGAATCAGGGCTTTTTTCTGTCCCATTTTACTTTATTTCACAGTGGACTGTTTCATGGAGATGTCACGAGAAGAGATGGGGATTCTATGGGCTGGAAGAACAAACATGCAGCTGAAAACAACAGGGAAGGTGGCTGAATTGTTAAACTGATACCCTTTCCCATCTCTCATGGCAACATATTTACTCAAGAGAAACATGCATTCACCCTAAAGGAATTGATCTGAGAGAGGAATAAGGAAGTAGAAGCATTACTACCATTGCCTGTAAGGGAAATAGACTCTTAAAATGGCAGCCTGGCTAGAATGGCCAGACTAGGGACCCAGCTGCAACAGCAGCGGCATGCAGGCATGATGTCCAGGGCACAGATTGATTTAGGCCTAGTTCTGACTTAGTTGGTTAAACAGTGTCCAGTTTGTACTGCTTCAGACTGCAGGTGGATGCTCATGTGTGTGTGTGTGTGTGTGTGTGTGTGTGTGCGCGCACACACACACAAAAAAAACCTCCTGCACCTCTCTCTTCATATGCAAAGCTATAAGTCCATGAGAAAGGTTGAAAGCCTAGCACACAAAGCCCACCCAGCTAAGACACTAGTATTCAGCTGGGAGGAGTATTCAATCGTGAGAAGCCTACCAGCCATCTGAAGTGGCACAGCCCAGACACAGGTTTACCACAACAGCAACAAACTGAAGGTCACACTCAAATGAATTCTTAAATGCAGAAGTGAAATCCTTGCTCTTCTCCACTTCTGCAAGTAAAGAGTCTCTGCTGCACTGAACCACATCAGTCTCTTGATCTCTCTCAAGCACATGCCAATTTCTTCATTTCTCATCAAAACTGGATGGGTTTATTTACAGGGGTGGGGAACCTCCAGCCTGCAGGCCTTATTAGGCCCACCAGGCCTCCCCTTTTGGCCCAAGAGGCCATTTCTGACAGGACACACCCAGCTGCTCTATACTTCATGTTGTATGATGTCAAAAACAGCAAGTAAAAACCTGACTTGGCTCAAAGGGGCCTATGAAGTGCTTTTCAAAGTGCTGTGTGAAATAACACTTTGAAGCGGGCTTTTGAAGACACAACAATCAACTGTGGTCCATAGCTTGTGGTTTGTCTTGGGCTTAAGACAAAATGTTAAACCAAACCAAGATTTAGCACAGCAGCAAAGTGGTTGCCATCTCCTCTCCTGGAACCTGCGCAGTTGCTTCTTCATGCTAGGCTGTGCTATACAGCTATAGTGCAAGTGCTGGCTGGCTGGTGCTGATGGAAATTGTAGTCCAAAAGGAGGAGGACACCAAGCTGGTGAAAGCTGGCCTAAACTGATTCAATGTCACCACAAAGCACTCAGCATTAAGGAAAGTTTTTCCGTGCAAATGAGGAACCGGTCTGATCATTCATCAAATATCAATATTTACACTCTTCTCTACTGAACACAGGCATTTCATTTTCACCTGATATTAGCCATGAGCATAAAATCAACACCCTGCCCACCAGGACTGAGAAACGGTTATTTTCTATAACTTGCCCAAGTTATGTAGCTTCATGGAATTAAATAACATCGTAGAATTAAGTAACTCTATGAAGTTACTTATTATGTAAAAAAACCTGCTAACTCAGTCCAAGGTGTCAGTTACTGAAAATGCTCAGCTTTTCTGCTCCCAAATTTAACAGAGAAATTGGGGGGGGGGGAGAGAGAGAATAATGGTATTCCAAGACCAAGCATAACTCTGGGCCAACTTATATAGTCAGTAGAAACAGGTGGGAATGCTTTCCTTGAGCTGTACCAGTGAAGGAGGGCAGCTGAATGTTGGAATGCTCTGCAGTGCACACATCACACACACAAACAAACACACATGCTGGGGGAGGGGAGTGAAGCACATGCCATAGAAAAACAGCATGTGCAGAAAGTTCATTTGGTGGAGAACATTCAAATATGAAGTACACCCAAAGCCATCATAAACTTGCAGCCTTGACGCAATGCAGTCCACAAAAAGCATTCTGCCAACTGGATAGCCTCTATTTCTATCTGCATGTTACATGGCAAAATAGTGCAAAACTGGAGGTGTGAACTTGGTTTGAACTGCTTTAATCTGGCAGTTCATCAAGACTGCCTACATACGGAGTCATCTGGTTCAATGGATATTGTGAGTTTGACTATGAGATTTGAGTTCAAATCCTTACTCTGTCATAAATTCACTTAGGAGGCTTTTGACAAATCACTGTTTCCCAACATACAGATGAGTTGTTGAAAGTCTAATGCTGCTTCCATATCAAATCCACTTCCACGGCAATGATCTGTCTCCAGATTCTGCAGTACTTTGTATGACTATGTTGTCTTCAGCCATCTAAATACAGTGGTACCTCAGGTTAAGTACTTAATTCGTTCCGGAGGTCCGTACTTAACCTGAAACTGTTCTTAACCTGAAGCACCACTTTAGCTAATGGGGCCTCCTGCTGCTGCTGCACCGCCGCTGCACAATTTCTGTTCTCATCCTGAAGCAAAGTTCTTAACCTGAGGTAATATTTCTGGGTTAGCAGAGTCTGTAACCTGAAGCATATGTAACCCGAGGTACCACTGTAACTGTCTCAACTTATATAACACTCTCCAAATGCTTGATGAATCCACCCCAATGCCTTAACAAAATCCTGCATTCACATTGTGATATACCAAATGTCATGATGGCCCCGCTACACATACCATAAAAAAATATCATTTTAACAGTATTTTTCTTTCAAGACACCAAGGAGGCTGTTTGTGCACCCATTTAAGTCACCTTAATTTTGGCAGGAGCAATGAGTTTCCAAATATCGCCCAAAATAGGTAAGCTCAGACAATCAAGCACCATGATTTGGAAACAAATTCTGCTTCTGAACAGGATTACAAGAGAAATAAGCTCCCCGGCAGAATCTACTTACATAATGTATTTTGCATTATTTCCACATAGAGCCTAACTGCTGCTCTTGCTTGCACTCAACATTCCTGTGAATCAGTATCTGAAGGAAGCTTATTAAATTCATTTAAATGTTGCTTTTTCTGTGCCCTTACCATTCACTCTTAAAATCCTAGGTTCTAGGATTATAGTGCTGATCACATTTTGTCCAGTGCCCCAAATGTAGCTGGAAAGCAGAATCAAATGCTATTATAGTTTGTATTTAAAAAGGAAATGGCATCTTTTTTCAAAGCTGGCTTTGAACCTCTGAAGGTGCAAAGCACATGAATATCCCACCATACTTATTATGTGACTCAAAAGGAAGCAGCTGGATTATGAAAAGAACAAAACTAGAGCACTACAACAAGACTGGGCAGGTAAACTAAATACATTGTAGAGCATGAGGAATTTAGGAGACCAAATGCTTTCTCTTACTCTCAGCTTAAAGGAATTGTGCATGAAGAGTAAGCACAATGTGTACGAATGACTGTAATTATAATTGTGCAAAGAATTCATTCTAGTTCAGAAGACCGGAGCAAGTGAGCCTAAGCTTGGATATGAAAATGGTAACATATTTTTGGCTTTCACAATTCAAAAATATATATTGAAATATGTGGTCTTGCAACAAGCTGATGCCTCAACACAAACTTTGTAGTTTCAGGTAACTATTAATATTTTATTAGGCTGTAATTGCTCCATGTTAGTAGTAGACATTTTGTTCAACACCAAGGATGACATCTAGATCTGGAAACATTGGCCTAATCAGTATTACTAGTTTCTACTTTGCTCTATGGCTACGCAATTTTAAGTGTGGCTAGTGCATGATTTTGGTTGATAGTGGTGTTCTAAACGCAGCCATGCTTAGAACCCTTCAGTGAAAATCTGATTACAACAGACCTTCTCTATTTCTTTCAAGACATTCAGCAGCTAGACTTCCCTCATATGATCTGTGCACAGTCAACGGCTGCACCATTTCATTTTCCCAGAGCGATTGGTATTCTGGGAAATGACAGAGCCCGTCACCAGCTGAGACAGTGGAGAAGAGCTTCCGACATCACCCTCCCCTAGCTTAAAATCTCAGCTCAACCCATGACAATGCAGAGGGTTGCTTAGCAACCATAAGATTTGAAATAAATTTTGGTTGAAAGGGTAGCTTAGCTATTTATATGCTGATCTGAACTTGCACAGCTTCAGGTCTCATTTGGGTGAATTTTAGAGGGCTTTCTAGTAACAATGTATCAGTGAAGCCCAGCATTAAAAGGTTGCCTGTCGCCTTACTGGGTTATGCTAAATCCATCACAAAATTCTAAGCGGCTGGAATGTTTTAATTAACTCGTTTCCTTGTTCTTAAGACGTCAAGTAATCATTGAAGCCTGAGCCTTTGTGGGGTGAGCAAAACTTTCTAACTCAGAATGCATGGCTCAGTGGCTGGAACATTGGTTAAGGGTCTCAGATACTGAAGCTTTGCAATTTTGTGCAAACCACCCCCACCCCTTAGATACCATTTTCCACATGCTGAGTAGGTCACACAGCAGAGCTGACTTTGGCAGCCAACCTGGAGTTCAATGAAATGGCAGTTTGAAGAAACTGCACTCACAATGAACCTGAATTTGTTCCAAGGGCATAGATCTATGCATACGGATACTACCACCTCATTCTACACACCATGTCCATTCCCCAAATAAATATTTAAGACCAAAACCATCTTCTGGTCTCCCAGGTTCAATTAGCAGGACCTAACTCAGAGAATACTGCCACGATTCCAGACACAGCTGCTACAGTGTGGTCTACACCAGTTAAATCTCGATTAGCTCACTGCAGTAATGGAATTTCAGGAGAATCCTGCGCAACAAGGTACAGACCACCAGCATGGCAGCTGTGATCTTTTGTTCTCTAGTTATGCAATTGTTCTGCAATTATGTTTATTTCTTCCACTGCTACAGGCTACTCACAAAACTGGAATAGCAAGCTTCTCCTTCTCTCAGCAACAAAACCCTGAACTGTCTGTCAATAGCAAAGACTGTGATAAAGTGCAAATGGCAGGGGAGTTTGCGGTGTCCTCTTACTGAAAATGATGGCACATTAGGCAGGCTTATAAGGGGAATGGAGGGGTGGCGTGCTATGTTAACAGGTTCCCTTATGCTGATGCTATGCCTTTCACAAATGCTACAAGACAGGAAAGTCAGGCATTTCCCCTATAAGGCAAACAGATGTCTGCAAGGAAGTCACAAGGCAATGGGGCTCCATATAAATATAGCCAAAACCCACATATAAGGATATAACACCAGCTGCATTCACTTGCTTGGCAGCATACACATAAAACCACCACCAGTGATAATCAAATAATGAAGACTTCCTCCAGAGGTACTAACAGCAGAATATAAACACTGGAATACAGGTGGACATATGGATCAGTGATAGAAACTCAGATATGTATGCTAGGCGCCAAATCACTCCTTAAACCGAGGTTACAGTCGCCAAAACAGAATGCCTAGTTGCCATTTTTGGGCCTGATGGTCATATTTTTCAAATGAGGAACTTACTGTGATTGATAATCAGATAAACATCTGACTAGTTCAGATGACAACCTTGAGCTAGGTTAAGAGCTTTGAGAATTTAAACAAGAAAAGTCACTTGATCCAGGGATAGTCCACTTTTTCTTAATGGTGACTGCTCTTCCTCAGGCTGCACAAAAAAAGCAATTTGGTTCCCAAAATTCATTCTGACTGTGCAGAAAAAAAATATAACTGGTAGAATTCTACAGTATGGGGAATTAGTGTGTGAAAACAGTCCAGATCCAATGATCCCCAGATGGTGGAGATGTCAAGTGCCATCCTGGCACCCAGGCATCTTCACTTGATCGAAACTGGTTGAAAGCCTGGTGCAAAATGTGCCTGGCTAATTTCAAACACTTCTATGGTGTTTTCGCCTTATGTAGGGTGGTAGTCAGCTACATTTTACTCAGAGTAGACCTAATGAAATTAATGGGCCTAACTTAGTCATAGTCACTGATTTCAATGGATTTGCTCAGAGTAAAACTTAGCAGAATATCGCCCATAATTTGTGATTCAGTATAGAAGTAATACCATTAACCGCAGCAGTAGCCAATGCAGTACAGGAGTCAAAATGTGACATATACACTCCAACTATCATTGGAAAACAGTTGTGAACACTAGGCTTTGTAGGGGTAGGCTACCTAAACTCAGAAAGTAAAATGCAAAAATGCAGTGCCAGGAGTCAGTCTCCTTACAAAAATGTAAATTATGGTTGAGATTCAACTAACAAGCCCTGCCAGGTAAAGCTTGCATAAGGACTTCCACTAGTGCAACAAGGCTTCTTTCCACTACATGGCGGGTGGGAGAATCCCTGGAACAGTGTGCAGGGGGAAGAGAGGATAGATTGTTCCACCAGACAAGCAGAAATGCTTGTGCTGATACAGAGATCTGCTGAGCGTTGCACTACATTTAATTCCACTCTCAAAGTCTCAACATCAAAGAACAGTGGAGAGTCTCTTTTGGAAAATGCTTTCCTACTATGCCCCAACATCCTTTATAAACCCTCCTTTGACATTGCCTCTTCTTCCTTCCCCAGCTTTGGGAGTCCAACCAACCCACCCCAGGAAATACTGACAAACAAGTTTACAATCAGCCACTCATATTAAAGACAAATTGTGACAACAGCAGTATCTGCAGTTTACAGACCATGAACTACCACCACAAAAGCACACAGGAAGAACTGCGAAGCTGACAACTAAATTCTGACAAGTTGCAGAACAGAAAGTGTAGACACAAAAACAAAGGGTATTTTTCAGTACACATATTTAGAAAACACCCTCAAGAGGGAGGAAGACCTACTGGCAGAACAACTTAGGTTCTTGGAACTAAACCCAAGGCTGATGTCACTCACATTTTCCAGCAAGTGGAGAAACACAATAAGTTTTGGAAAAGTAAGCAATTCTGTCAGGAAACTCACTGCTTGCTCTCCTATTGTGGCCCGAGCATATCTAAATTCCATGACATTTGTTCCCACAGTGTTGTGGGAGACAAGAGGCTACAAATACAATAAATGTGCCCTTTTTGATCACACAGGGTGTATGTATCACAGTATTATCAAAGCAAACGCATGATAACATCAATGCCTGCTGCTGTATTAAACCACAACACATGTTCAGAAAGGCCACTACATTAGGGTACCTTGAGAGTAATGATAGGTGGGACAAGTACAGTGGTACCTCGAGTTACAGACATTCAGGTTACATACGCTTCAGGTTACAGACTCCGCTAACCCAGAAATAGTGCTTCAGGTTAAGAACTTTGCTTCAGGATGAGAACAGAAATCGTACTTCAGCCGCGTGGTGGCAGCAGGAGGCCCCATTAGCTAAAGTGGTGCTTCAGGTTAAGAACAGTTTCAGGTTAAGAACGGACCTCCAGAACGAATTAAGTTCTTAACCTGAGGTACCACTGTAATTCTAGTTCTGTCCCACATCATTCTGCTGCTTTCCAGAAGGTCAAAATTGAGACTAAGGAGGAAGCTGACAGCCACGGCCACCTCTTGAGCCTATTGTAAATTAGATGGCAGACAGGAGGGATGACTGAGGGCGGAATGTGATTGGTGGGGCAGTGCCCCATTCACCCTAATGGAACAGTCTCCACTGGCACACAGATTCTCAGGAATCCATCTGTGCTTTTGAAACTCCTGGTTTCCTATTCAGGTGCCAGAAACAGCCTCAGTTTCATTTTGTGCTACATTTCTTGGTGTGTGTGTTTTTTTATAGACTGAAATAGGGGTAGTGAATCTTCAAAGCCTAAGCATCAAGACAGGTTGATGCTAACCCCCAGCCATACTTTTCAGCAAATACTTTCCAGAGGGACAGACTTTGGCAAAAAGGCTAGAAGCCAATAAAACCCAATCCACAACACAATAACCAGCCTCTCCCTTAATTCATAGGAGTATAGTACAAAAACAGAGTTAAGTTCCCCACAATTTCTTTGGCTGTTAATAGAGAAACAGAAACTCCTGCATTTTACTTAAGCTTTCTTAAGAGTTCTTTTTATGTAATCACTTACTGTAAAATAATGCTTTAAATCTGCCATTTAAATAAGTCAAATGAGGAAGAATGCCGTGAAATAAGAATAAGGAGCAGTGTAACAGACACAAAATCCAAACATACTCTAATTCTTCAAGTCACAGGATTCCAAGGCTAATTTCTAGAGACAGGGCTTTTAAAAAGTTGGCTGATTTCTATACAGCTCCCATTTTACTTTGTTGTGCCAGGAGCCATACATACATAAAACTTAGCATGCTTAATAGTCTGAAGAACAAAACAAACCTACACACAATATTTGTAATTTGAGAAGTCGCTTTTCTCATTTTAACAGCCAACTGTAATCTTCAGGTAACTAGCCATGTGGTTCTCTGCATGTCAGTCTAACATTACACTAAAGCTGCAATTCCACACTCACTTACATAGGAGTAAGCCACAATGAACTCAGTGGGACTTACTTCTGAGCAGCCTGTATAGGATTCTGCTGCAAATAAAGGCTGCACTCAGGAAAACACATACGCAGCTTTAAAAGAGACAATCTTATAAAAGCAAAAACTACTATTAGCCAGCATTACAGAGACAACAGACTTCAACAGAACTGAACTCCAAGCCAATATTTATGGTGTCTGCCAGTCAAAGACATTTGCTGATTTTTTAGCAACTCTTGACAAGAAAAGCTTGCATCCATCCTCAGCATCAATAAAACTGATTAAAATCTATGTAGACCAATCCTGCTCTACTGGTTTCTGGCTAGGCCACACTTCTCCCCTACCAGAGATAAGAATCAATATAGTTAGCATTGTGAACCATGAAGTAAAGAAACTTTTTAAAGGTTTCCTAATTACATGCAACACTTTCCCTTTCTGAAATCTAATTCCACTGAAAAGGCTTTTGCGTGAAGGAAGAGAACAGCGCAAAGGAATTACCACCACCTTCTCTTTCAGTTTCCTTCTCAAAAAACATTCCTACTCCACCCTCATTGTTATCAAGCCCTGACCAACTTTGGCTGCAACTCCTCATCAGGACAAAGATGACGTTGTTTAGTGTGTTCACTTAATCTAGAACTGTGTTGCTATACACATATTTGCAGGACTGAGCTCAGGGAGTCTAGTTTTTAAAGTAAATCACTTAGTTGCATTACAGGGGCATTTTATAAAGCACCCCTTCAGCCAAATTCTCAAGTTTTAAGTGTATCTTTTTGAAATGTATCTGCTGTTCAGAGCTCAGTAGGTTATATATACCAAGCTTGAACAAATCCATTAAACTGTTTGCACTGCTCATGCATGAAACCCATTTAAGCCAGCATTAAAAAGATTGTTCTTGCTAGGTTTTGAAGATATTTGTAAACTTGGCTTCCTTTTCAACAGGCTGAACATTTTCACTGCATATATGGGGGCTTCTAGGTATGATGCACAAATTATGTTTTACACAGCTAGAGCAGAACTCTACATACTTATTATTGCATACCTATTGCAAAGATGTTTGCAATATATGGCTAGTAGGCCATGAACAAACAAAGGCTTCAAAGTGAAGCCCAAAGCTTATATTTGAAACTGCTGAGAACTCTCATGTCTCCATCCTTCATAGACAAACCTCTGCCTTAAAACAAGAAGCAGAAGTATCAAAAATACACATTATTTTGCTTTGGTGCCTAGTGATTTCTAACATCACTTTATTTTTTTTTGTTATTTACTCACCAATAACAAGTCTCACCCTAGAAGGGTTCACATTGTTTGCTGCCAGTCCATTCCCATGAGGAATTTGGGAGGCGGAAGAAGGAAGGTTGGCCATTTTGTTAAGGAGATACCATTACCAGGCTAAGATTTCTCAAGGACTTCTGAACAAGGAAGAGGATACTTAGTAGAATTTCCTAGATCTAGGATACGGTTTCCTGAACCGAACCTTGTTTAAGCCCTTGTATAAAATGAGAAAAAGCTCCTTCAGCATGTCCACAACCATGTACTTTTATCTGCAAACTTGCTAAAAGCATCAGCAGAACTTGACTGAACACATCTCTCTTATGTGCTCATCAGCACAATTTCTGACCTTAAGATGCATGCTCAGGGTTGAGACATATTGCCAACAAAACTGAAGTTCTATTAGCATGGTTGGGTTTTGTTCTGCTTTTATAAATCTTGCTGGCTTCTCCTATGCAAGCAACTTCCTACGAACACAAAAAATGATGGCTTCAGCTCTCTTTCTCACTTAACCAAAACCTAACTTCTTTTTCACCCCTATTCCCATGAGTTATCATGCTATGCTCCATTAGGATGTTTAGAAAATAAAATATAATGGTGGTAAGATCTCTCCCCCCCCCCCCCAAGATCTCAACATTGCTTCAGGCAAGGTGTGCATAGACAAGTCACAGGAATGCCATTACAACTGAAGAGACTTTAAGGAGGAAAATCAGATTAAATACATGCATTAATATCATCACTTAATACTGTCTTAATGTAGGCGTTCTTCTTCCTGCGCCTATACTTGTGCTGACGTCTCTCCGAGTCATAGGTATAAACAGTGCCAACTTGAACTGATCCTCTTTACCAGTGTTTCAAATATATCTTGGCCCTATAGTCCAAAGAAGTTGTTTTGCACAGCATGTCCTGGTGATCTGCTTAAAAGGCCACTGCCAACACCTTCAGGCTTGCTGTGCCTCCTACAACAAGTCTGTCAGTTCCTGCTAGGCTTCAGAGCAAGAGGTTTTTTAAAAGTTACAAATACGTATTTCACTCCTCCCTAAAGACATTGCTTATCTCAAGACTACACTAAGAAAAGATATGTGCAACATCACAACCCCTAAACCATATGCTTCAGTGGCTTCAATTCAGACATCACATCAAACCATGGTATACCTAACCAAAGTCTGAGTGCAAACCATAGTCTGATATATTTTTAAAATACCATGGCTTTAGAGCTGCCTGACTGCTTTTGTTTTTCATCTAATCTCTAGATGCAACAGGCTCTGGAGACAGAGCAACAACCCTAACTGTTGTTTATCAATTCACATATCATGCTAAAACTACAGCTAAGTTTCATTAATCATGGTTTGGTGTGGTGATGGAAATGATCCCATGAACTGCCTAATCTAGATGAACAGACAGCAAGAAACACAGAACATACTGTTCTAATTTCCCTCAGGTATTTGTTCCAGATCACCCGCTGAAACTTTTCAACCATCATATCCTGGAGCAAATGTGAAAGGCCTGCATAAATTATTTGTAACTGGAAATTGCCTTACATAGCACCCACTTCAGAGCAAAGATACCCCATGGCACTCAGTTTTTATTAACCAATGTTACCCACCCAAGCAGTTAAGTAATTCATTAACATATTATAAACTGATACTTACAGCCATAATTAACTCAAAGGGCTTCTTATACACCCTCACGGGAGATTGGTATTTCTGCACCATGGTTGCACAGAGTTAGTACTATACAGATCTGGGAAAAGAGAACAAAAATAGTGGGAAGTAAATGCATTTATTGACACTAATTTAAACAGTAACCATGGAGACTTTTTGCATGTTCCTTTTCATCACCAAAATTCCACATCCTGATGACATATGCAAGAAGATTTTGAGGACTGAGAACTCAAGGTCAATAATTTCTACTGGTGGTGCTACTATCAGAATACGTTCACTGTTGACCACGTTTAAAAAGGCAATAGCCAAGGTCATTACCATCCTGGAACCTGAATAACTGTACTAAGTCATAAATTAGTATCATTTACATGGGCTAAAATATGTGTGTTTGGGGGAGGGGTACTTAATCTACTATTTTAAGCAACATATTTCTGGCTCAATTTATAATTTCACTTTCAGAGGAAGTCAGAACATCAGTAGAACACACTGCACAGTTACTGATACAGACCAGGAACAGGCATTACATCATCAACCACAGGAAGTACAAAGCAATATTTGTACTACACATGTGTTTTCAGCCATGGCATTTCAAGGTTGTGGTCCTCATGGTTTTACATAAGCTTGAATACACTAATAAATGCATTTGAAATAATCAGTAGTCAAAAGGCAACTAAGAATGCAATCCTACACCCACGTATTTCCAATCACGTCTGCAAGGCTCCCTGTATTATACTTGCACGTGCCAGTTCCTTCACATAATGGCACCTGGACCTTGGGAGGTACCAATTCTATATCTTTACTTAACTCCAAGAAGCTGAAAGTCAGAAAAGGATTTGTTCATCTCATCTCAATGGTGTAGGTTATGTTACTTGACAAGTGGCAAATACAAAACCTTATAACAGGTTTCTATGCTATGTGCTGCTATATTCAAGTAAGTTCCTCTGAAAAGGAAATGGGGGGGGGTACCTTCCAAAAATCCAGTATGTTCTCATACTAAAACTAGCAGATCTATATAATGTAAACAATATATCCACAGACTCAACTACTTTAACTGGAAAATGTAGCAGGCAACTTCTTTTTAAAAATGGGACAAGGTATATTGAATATAATGGGGAAACTAGGAATAAGATTTTATTCTTACTTTATTTATTGATTTTTCCCATTGAACAACATCTATTTTTAGCAAAAAGAAGTCATAGAAAGTATGGAAATTATTCAGTATACCTAGAATAAGATTTTTGAATTAATATCTAAGAGTGACACATTGTCAAACTGTAAATAAAAAACTGACTATTTTGAAATCTGAATGCAACATGGGCTAATTATTAAAATTTAGCTCAGCCTTTCCCCAAGACTCAGGGCTGGTCCCAATCATTTTAATACACAGGAAATATTTTAAAGTGACAAAAAGAACAAATAATGAATATTTCATTCTTATAAATACAATAAAGATTGTAAGTAGTAAAATAAATACCTTCCAGGCATACATTTTGTATATGTTTAGTTAATTTACTTCTGCACAAGCACACAGAAGCTGATGAAAAATGCAATGCTCTACAGATACTGTGATTAATTGCCACTAGGGCACTTAGTAGGAACACCCTTAAGGAATTAATGGGACTGAATACTACTGCCTGGTGTGTACTGCTTAACAATCAAGACTTTTTATGCACACACAGACAAGAATGTACACAAATCTTGTGTACACAGCTAACATAAATGGATGTTAGGAGGCCATTCTATTTATCATTTATTATTTGTCCCGCACCCATCTGACTGGGTTGTTCCAGCCAGTCTGGGTGGCTAGGACCAGTTTCTATAGCTACAGAAAAAAGTCTACAAATGGCTGCTTCTCCAAATTAGCTTCAGAATGCCAATGGAAGTTAACAGTCTCTTCCAAGATTCCAACAATAATTCTGTAAACGGCTAAAGGGAAGAATGTTGGAAGAAGATCAACTCCCTGCAACACAGTGATTGGCTTGTCAGAAAGCCATCAAACCATTATTCTTAGGAAGCTAGAAAGACAAGAACTACATGAAAATAAAAGTTTGGTCACAGGATTTTTGACACATCTAAGCATAAAAACCCAATCCAAATAATGATAAAGTACAGGCTTGAAACAGTTTTCTTTCCTCTTTCTCACCACACTTGCAGCCTGCAAAGCATTCAAAAGCAGAAACAGAAAAAGTCACCAAGTGTGACTAAGTTTGGGGTCTATTTATTCTGAATTCATCTACCACAGACTCATGAAATTAAGTAACTTTAGTAAATTTAATAATCTCCTGTGCACTGTAGCCCCTTTCCAGCAACTGAAGTTGAAAAGACAGGTTTTAATGAGACAAATAACTTTCCCTAAATTTAAAGAAGAGGGGAACAGGTTTAAGAACCACAGAAGAGAATCGGTGAGGAGGGAGGAAACTTCCCAAAGATTTGGCCATTATCTATCTGACCTATTTGGAGGTAGGGCAGTTTTAGGAGCCAGTTAGGGAACAACTGCCTAACTTCAGAATAGGCAAGCAGAAGAATAGCATAGGGAATAGAAAGCCACAGTGGGGGAGTATGGTGGAGGCTGGATGAGAAAGAAAGAAGTATTCTGGGGCAAAGCAAAGGACACTCAAGTAAACAAAGCCTGAGTCCGGGGTTAATAAACTGAGAAGAAAATTAAAAGAGAGGAGGGAACAGCTGAGAGCTGCCAAGGGACAAAGGGGAGAGCCAAGGCTTTTAAGGACAAGCGTGGGGAGAGATCAATGGGAAAGAAGCCAGAGAAAGACAGCAATGGCACATGCGGGAAAGCTGGAAGAGGGAATGTGAATGTGAATATGGGGAAGAGGTAGAGTCTGGGTACCAGAAAGTGGCGGGTGGAAGGGAAGAGGCAGGCAAATAGAGGAAAGGATTGCGGAGGTAAAAGGTACGATGCACTGAGAATGCTGAGAGTCAGGTAGAAGTGGGAAGTCGGGAACAGGGAAATTAATAATAATAATAATAACCCGCCCATCTGGCTGGGTTGCACCAGCTACTTTGGGACAGAGAGATGGGGGGGGGGAATAATCCTCAAAAGAGGCATAAGCCAGAGGAAGAGCGGGAAGTCGGGGTGACCGAGGAGAAGGGGGGAAAAGGAGCTGAGGAAGACGGGCGACCCCGAGATATAAGGCGAGTCAGGTGTGGGGCGACTGGGGGGGGGGGCTAGGCCGAGGAAAGCAGCTGAGAGTAGGCGAGGGAAGAATGACCGAGAGGAGAAGTCGGCGGGGGAGGAAGAGGATGGGACATGGCCAGAGGTGAAGAAGAAGAGAGAAAAGGAGGCGCAGGGGGAGAGCGTATTCGTGGACGGGGGGGGGCAGCCGGGGGAGAGGAGCACTGAGGGGGGAGTCAAAGGGAACCGGGGGGGGAGAGAAGGTGCTTGAAAGGGGATCGGGGGGCGGCTAGTGGGGGTGAAGGAGGCCTCCTCAGGGAGGGAGCGGGGTGGGGTGGGGAGAGCAGCCCGAGGAAGGCGCCGCTGTGTGGGGCAGAGGCGAGGGAAGCAGCCGAGCGGATGAAGAGGACCGGAGGGAGGGAGAAGCCGAGCGACCGAGGACCCACCTTCTTCTTCTTCTATCGCCAAGGCCGGCTGGTCTCTTGTCTCATGTCGGCTCCCTGCTCGGCTCCCTCCTTCGGGTGTTGCTGCCCCCGCCGGTTCCGGAGGGGGGAAGAGGAGGAGGAGGGAGGGGGGAACAGAGAGCGGAGACGGCCCGGCTCGTTGTTAGCCAGTGACGGAGCAGAGGAGGGGCCCGGCTGCCTTCCAACCCGTGCGCCTGCGCACTGTGAGGAGGCGAGGGGACGCTCCACCCCGCCCCTGCACCTCTGTCTGCGCATGCTCCCAAGAGGCGGCCGCTCGCGCAGGCTGTGTGGAACGCTCAGAGCGAAGGCGCGCAGCTGTTTTTGCGCAGCAAGTGGGGTCGTTTCTGCCGTGTTGCTGTGGCAGCTGATTGCTATAGAGAACGCCGCTGAACGGGCGCAGTCGATCGAGCATGGCTTCCGTCCACCGGCAGAACACACGGAACATGGTGCAAAAATCGCACTTTTATCTGAATACCGTGCATCCTCCGAACCACAACTGGGATTGTTTCGGTTATAATATCCCCCCCCCTTTCTTTTTTTGCTGGCTCTGTACTCCGATCTGTTGGTATTGTTATTCCCCCCCCCCCGCTCCTTCTGTATATCCGATTCATTCCTAACTGAAAGTCAGTAAAACTCAAAGCAAAGGTACAGGTAAAGGTACCGCTGACCATTAGGTCCAGAGAGAACGCCACTACACTTTCTGGAGCGACTCACTCATAAGGCAGGCTGAAGTAGCTGCCGCCAATGTCAAAAAACCCCTCCCAACTGGTGGGGGCAGGGGGGAGCACTTAAAGAACATAAAACATCGTAATTATGTGTGACACAACATCACACACAAAAAAACTCTTGTGTTCATTTGTACTGCATATACAACATACCAATCTGTTACTTTTCATTTTAATGTGGCACAGTACTGTACAATAATATGCCGTGCATAGTGTTATGGGTGGGGGACTGAGCTGGATGATCTCTTTGGGTGCCTTTCAGTTTGGGGGTTCTGTTAGCGTAAAACAGGTTGGACAAGTTTCTCTTGGCAGGTGTTATTTGTTACAGAAACTGAAGACTGGTTGCTCCTAATTACTCTATCAGTGGCCAGCAAAGATTTCAATGATCTGCCGCACATGTGTAAGTAATAGACCTGGAAAACTGAGTGGATGCAGTGAATTTTGGGTGCCTACACTCGACCTGCATATTTTCAAATAAACACCAATATTACAAAAGACCAGTAAGCCTCCTTTGACCTTATTCCAAAGGAAATAAAATCTAGGTGCTAAACCCATGAAACTCCTCGCCACTTGGGGAATTGTGGTAAACAATATTATAATTCCATAATAAATTAGCGCAAGCTGGATTTTGTTTGTTTTTAATGCCAGGATTCAGCCCTAGAGTATGTTAGTTTTAAATAAATTAAAAGCACCTCTGAGAACAGATCATCTTTACCTTACCATTGAAAATCTGAGCTGATGGAAGTGAATTTCCATGTAAACTTCAGCACCTGTACCTGCAGTGTTTTTGCTTCAGTCTGCTCCAGTCCAGGGCTCTTCATCCCACAGCCAAAACATCTGAGCCTGCCAGTTTTTAGTGCGAGCAAACACTATTCTTATAAAACTGCAAGCTTCAGAATCTCATTGCATCATCCTTGGAACAGCAGAGTGTCTGCTGTTTTCAGAAAGACTTGTGGGAGTTAATCCTGCCCAAAACACAGCTCTTCAGGAGGCTGGTTTCTTTCTAGTGTCACAGGGCAGGAAGAGTTTTGCTTGTCTTAACACCCTATAGCAGGCCAATTTGCATGGGCATGTCGATGTAATGCTACCCAACTATTCACTGGGTCAGATACGTGGGAAGGAATGTCTCAGAGGCACGTTCTGCAGGAAGCATTCTTATATTTGGATATTTTACTTCTGTGCACTTGACTGGGGATTCTGGGACATGTTCTGGTGTTTGCAGTCTAAGTCTGGTGAACTTAGCTGTCAACTCATGAGAGTGAACCCTAGAACACTCCCAATGCACCAACTGGTTCTGCGTTTTGGAAGAGAAGCTTGAACCTGGTGAACAAGCTCTCTTTTCAAGTTGCCCACCATGTTACTGAGCTTCTAATTAAGCAACTTCTGTTAAGCTTCTGCTCAAGTCCAGAGCTCCTAGGAATGCAGCTTGAAAGCTCAATTCCGTATTTTAAGAATCTGTCTCTGTGCAGTTACTCAAGAAAACAACTGTAAACAGTTCTCATGCTTTTATGGGCGGAGAGGCGAAATCAGTATTTATATTATTGTTGGGTCATTTTTTCTTAGCCTCAAAGAAGAAGCGAGTTTTGTTTTGTTTTAATTAAATATTAGCCAATGTGTTTGTCTGTAACCAGAAAAGGATGAGTGTAAACAGTGCAGACTTTGAAATCAAGCCATAATAATATTTTTCCAGACACAAACTTTTACTGTTTATTAATGGCCGTTGAGACAGAATCTGGCATGAGTTATTTAGGTTGTGACTCTCACATGGTTCCTTCTCACACTGCCAGAATTGGGGATTTGGTTTGTTGTTCTGTGCAGGAATTTCCTTAGTTATTTTTCCTTTCCCCCATCAGAGGTTCTCAAGCTACTGTTAACAAATTCTTCCTCCAGGGTAATGAATATTTGACTTGTTTTAATATATATATATGCTCCAGGATTATTCTTAAGAAAAGTGATTTACTACATTGTAGTCTATTAATTTATCAAAAACAAAACAAAACAAAAACCCAATTCCTGTGCCTTTAATAGCAGCTTAAAACCATAAGAACCACCCAACTGGAGCAGACCAGTCCAGCAGTCTCTTCCCACAGTGGCCAGCCTATGGGATGCCCATAAGGTGGGCATGAACACAACAGTCTATTGTTCTCCCCAGCACACAGCCACTGCTATTGGAAGTAAGGTACATTCTTCATAGTGGCTGTTATGAGTTTGGGGTGGAAGAGCAGGCTGTAGGCGAGATCCTTCTAACCCCTGGATTAGAAGCCAGGCTACCTTCTTGTAGAGACAGCCTAGGAGATTGGCCATTAAGGGAAATAAAGGAAAGGGGCTCTGTGAGAGATGGCAAATGGATGGGGCCCCTTCCCCCAGCGCATGGTTTGAAATGCAAAAGACCAGAGTAGAAATTGTGTGATGCAAGCCAGAAGTTGTGAGAGCAATGTTTTATTTCTTTTTGAATCCAAGGCTTCCTGTGGGAAAACAATACCATTTTGGGGTGTAAATGCTGTGAACCCCTCCATTGTAGGTTCAGGTTGTATATATGTGTAAAGAAACCATATATCATAAAGACACCACAGTCTCTGCTGTGCCTCATTCCAAAAGGAAATACCCTGGGTGACCACCTGGAACCTCGCACCACTCGGAGACTGGGGTGGCGTGCAACAGTGGCCTTGCCCTCTGAATTTATCCGAGCTCCTTTTAAAGCCAGCCAGGTTACCTGCAAAAACCAGCAGATGAAACCTTTCATGATATTGGCATAAGCATCATTATCTGCTAACGTCTGCAGATCAAGCTGTTGAAGGCGAATGAGCAGGGGCCTGTTTAAAAAGTTAGCAACATTATCAGAGAGCAACGTGGAATGGTGGAAATTTTCCAAGAGTAAGTTACTCTGTCTCTGATTGTTCAATAAATACTTTAGAACTGATGTTTAATAAGCCACCGTATATATATATATATGCAGTCCCAAACTCCCCTACTGATTGTATCCTTTTTATGAAATCACTTTAACTAGTTTCTCAAATTACTTTATCTTTCCTTATCTAAGATGTTGTAATGAAATGAACTAATTTCTGTATGAAGGATAATACAAAAGGTTCTCAGCATTATACTGTAATGTATAATGATTTTTTTGGGCATAAAAATACATGGCATTTTGTATTTTTTTTTTTGTATTTTTGTATTGCATTCTTTATTCAGGTCAGGGGTTTATAGTTCTTTGTCTGCCCTGATTAAATTATTCCTGGGCCATATGTGGCATATTTAAAAGATCAGCTTGTGAATGGAGAGAGATTTTAACAGAGAAGACAACTCTATAGATAGCATTTTAACAAAGCATTAACATGTGTGTGTGTGTGTGTGTGTGTGTGTGTGAAGTGTACGGAAAGTAGTTTACCATTCATCACTATCGTAAATATCCCTCCCCTGATTCTAAAGAAAAACATTTTGATTTAAATTTAATATGTTGCAATAAAACCTTTCCCGGCTTCCTCAAGAGTGCAGAGCGTTTTGTGAAAATAAACCCATATTAAGCAGCTCTTCTTTGCTTGCAACACAGAATTAGCAACACAGATTCTCATTATGTAGTCATTTCCTGAAAGTAGGACACAAGCTTCTGAAAATGGGCACTTTTCCAAATCAGCAATTTCTGGATTGGCATCAGACAACCTCAGCACATTACATCATCTTGCTGTTGCGTATAAACCTATCCAGCCAACACAAGGTACCTGTGGCTTCTCATTGGATGGTTGCTTGGACAGATTCCCTCCCTCCCTCCCTCCTTCCAGTTAAAAATTGGCTTTAGCTTCCTCTTTGCTGCAAATACCTGGAAGTGAGAGGAGAAACAGTTTGCCTTAGGGTAGGGATGGGGAATGTCAGTCTGAGGGGCCAAATGCAGCCCTTTAGGCTGGTCAAGTTTTGGTTGGAACTTTCACCAGGTGCTCCACTGCCACTGCTCAAATCCTCATGTGTTTTTGCTTGGCTGGATATGTCCCTGTAGTCTGATAATGATTCTTTCCTGCACAGATGTAAGTGTGTGTGTGTTTAGAAGCTAACCTACAGCTCAAAAGTAAAAATGACATTTGTTGCTCCTCACACTTGTCTCTTGAGACAAAGTCCACTGACATATCACCCTCAGATGGTGGTCCAGAAAGCAATATGGACTTCTCAGGCTAAAAACGGTTCTGGGCCAGATTTGATTCACTTATTGTCTCCCTCCCCTCACTAGCCTCTTTAGACCTTTCAGTAGGAAAGGTGCTCTAACCTTTGAAATTCTCTTTTTCTATTCATTCAGTGCTGTTATATCTTTCTTTCTTTTACATGTGGCAACCAGAACTGTGCACAGGATTCCATGTGTGGTTATGCTATGGATAAAATGGTGCTACGATAACTGCTGTTTATGCTTTCAGTCTGTTTATAAAAGTTAACTTGCATTTTCTTTCCCCTCAGCTTCTTGTACTATTTCTGCTTGGTCTTCATTCATCCGTTCCCATTAAAATTATCATGGACAGATCAAATAAGTTCAGATGCCAGCATTCTGCCTTCCCATCTTCCAAAGTCAATGTACTATTGCCCGAAGTTTATGCAAAACCAGAAGTTGCATGCATCTAAGCCCCAAGCCTGACTCATGGAGATTATGAAACAGGGTGAGCATGTGGCCACAACAGCCTTGGCAAGCCAAACTCCTATTTCCATCCTGCAAAGCTAACAAGCAATTATTGCCACGGTTTCCAAACAGATGCAGAATTAAGTGCCATCATTCACCAGGATTAATGAAGCCGCAAAGCATCTTGCTGACATCAAAGGAAATGGCACATACACACAAATGGAGGAAGTTTTGATATAATTTAAATGAAATGTCAGTTCTATAAATGTAAGCCAAATTGAAATTTTGCCCAAATTTGAGATTTGGTTAAAATAACAACTATACATGATGAATAACAGCAACAAGCAGGGGAAAGAAAGACATAACATCTTACAAGGACAGGAATAAACACCATGGGCAGAATAATTGCCACACCCAGGAAGAACAAGGATATAGTCTGAGTTCCTCACTTGTAATTTTATAAATCATTTAATGTGTCAACACGAATAGAAGTTATTAATATCGCAATCGTTGTATAAGTGATTATTATTATGACCAGAATGTAATTGAAATTAGTAAGTTTTTGCAACACAGAAATAAAGAAAATAATCAAATCATCAAATCTAGCACACGGGGGCCCACTTTATCTAAATTATATAATTCAGTATTTGAACGATTGGCGTTAATAACTGTATTATAAATTGGTATTGTTATAATGAGACTATTATTGGACTGTAATTGAAAACTAACAAAAATATTATTAAATAATAATAACTATAAAAAACACTCCCTTCAATGTTACATTCAGTGTTGTTATTTTTTACAATGGAACTTTTGGAATCAAAGTTTGAGAGATATTAATTATTACTAATTTTAAGTGTTATATTTCAAGTTGCAGAAGCTTTACCACCCCCAAAAAATCACCTGGGTGGAATGGGAAGACTGTGGTGCGTAGCAGAATGAATGGTTTGAGATAACATTGCTGCATAAAAATGAATGAATTTAGAATGACAGCTCCAGACAAAACAGCTTGCATGGAAGCATCCACCATTTGGTTCTTTCATCACCAACAGCAAACATCTCTCTAATTGTCTATGTTGGCAGATGACAAGAGCTAGGAGAACAAAGATGGGGGACACAGAATAAGATCAAGATTTCAACATTTCTCTGAAGTTATATACAGGATGGGGGGATCCTTTCCTGTCTTGAATTCTTTCAGGGATTAACAATACAAACATTCCACGTTTCTTTACTCGGTTCAGTGGTCTGGGTTCAGTAAGTTTCTATGAAATGCACAATAGAGCTCTCTCTCTCTCTCTCTCTCTCTCTCTCTCTCACACACACACACACACACACACACCCCTTTTACCAGTTGATAATGAAAACTTATGGGATATAAAGAAATGTGTTCTGCAAACTGCAATTGGAGGAGCCTTCTGAGAAGAGACAGAAGCTGAGTGAATTATCGGGAGGATGTGAGACCCTGTGCCACTCCCTAACAAAAATCTGACTGAATACTTGCAACTGTGGATGAGGCCCAGTAGTGTGTACCCAGAAGGTACATCAACATCACTTAGCTTAAAGTAAATCATCAGAGGCTGTAGGAAAATACCTGACTTTTTTGTGAGTCACTTTTTGTGGTTGTTCCAGTGGAATACAATGATCTTGTGAGCAACTCACGCAAGGTTTTCCTAGCCTCAGGCTTCTCAGAAACTGGGAGAGGAAGTCCGGGGTGGGAAGCCCCTCCACTTCATGTGTGACCAAAAGAGAGAAAGAACCACCTGAACTAAATCCTAACTCATTGAGTCTGAAGCAGAACGGGATATGGTCGGGGGAGCCGTAAAATTTCCACTTAAAAACTTCCTGCCCAACTCCTTCTAATAAACCATTAGGAGCTCAGCCATAAAAAGAGGAAAGAGTCACACAGAGAAAAGCTGAAGGATATAACATTTATAAATTATGTACATGAAACAAATGTGCATGTTATGCTCATTTTTGCATTGTTTAGTTTGCGTCTTTTAATTGTGGGGAGAACAAAGGCACTTCACCTGAGCGCTGGAAAGCATACTTCCTCAAGCACAGCAGACCACATACTGACTTTTGAAAGCTCCTCAGGAATGCCTCACACTTCTCATACTATGATGACTGAGAAAAAGACAGCTGAGATGGTCGAGAAACTATTGATATCACACCCAATACCACAATCTATAGGTTGTCTGTGCTTCTGTGGAATACATATCTATTACTGTACATTTCTAGCAGGCTCAAAGCAAAAGCAGCCATCAGGGTGGGCGGAAGGATATTAAAGCTTTTATGTTTCTTTTTAAACAAAATCTTTGCCTTCCAGTATGTTCATTATCTTTGTATCCAGCTTTCCGAGGGCAGGCAAATTCAAGGTGGCTTACAAGAAGCATGTTCACCAGTATAATTTGCTGCTCCTGAGACTTCTTTTGTGCCAGGAAGCAAAATAATCACATTCCCTTTCAGAAACTGCTCAAAAAAAAGAAGCCAACAATTGGCAGGAAGTTAATGGAAAGGTGGCTGCTGTATATTTTGCTCCTTACCTCAGTCCTGAAGATTTCTCTGGTTTACAAGCCCAGATGGAAAGTTACCAGCTAAAAGCAACATACACATTAGTGGCTTAAAACACCATGAGGTAATTTCCCCTCTGTTGCATTTCAAGGGATATTTCTACCTTGCTGTCCAGACCAGAGAGGGGGTGGGGATGTCTTTACCCGATGCACGTTACCCAATTTGTTTCTCTGCACACTCAGACACCCAAACTCCAACAAAGCTGTCATCTGCGCATACAGCAAAGGATATATGAAATGCACACACCTCAGCCCAGTGGCAGCTGACTTTTTCAAATCAGATGGAGACTGCTTTAAGAGGAAACACATCAAATGGGTAATTCTCAAGAAACTATAGGATACAAATGGATTGCGGCTAATGTCATGTATACTCAGCTTCAAACACAAGCGGTGAGAAGGCGAAGAAGCCGAGTAGGTGGTAATGTGGATGCAGCCACAGATGCAAAAACATCACTGGTGTCAAAAGTGCAGTTGCTGGAAGTTCAGAGATGCTTGGTAAGAAAAAAGAAAATTAAGAATGATTGTTTCCTGGAAAGAATGCATGCTGGAGAAATATGGTAGATAATTGCAACTACTATGCACATGCAGACCTGAGTTCTAAAATTAGAATTTCCAATTCATGAAAGAGATCCTAGAATCACCGAAGGTGATCTTAGCACAAATATTAACTCAGGATGCTGCAACTGGAGAGCAATATCAAACAACGAAGGAATACAGAGAGTAGAACCTCATCAAGCACAACCCTGAATACAAAATAAGAGAATATTGTACAGTGGTACCTCAGGTTAAGTACTTAATTCGTTCCGGAGGTCCGTACTTAACCTGAAACTGTTCTTAACCTGAAGCACCACTTTAGCTAATGGGGCCTCCAGCTGCTGCCGCGCCGCCGGAGCACGATTTCTGTTCTCATCCTGAAGCAAAGTTCTTAACCTGAAGCACTATTTCTGGGTTAGTGGAGTCTGTAACCTGAAGCGTATGTAACCTGAGGTACCACTGTACACTAAATAGCTCAGTGCAACATGAATAATGTGAGCTTAAAGAATATACATATATATGCGGTCTCAGATAAATCTTGAAGAGGTATAAACAATTTTACACATCACTATTCAATGTCACCAGGTTCAAGGGTTCAATGCAGTGCATTGATTCTCTGTGTTAAATCTTGTAGTTGAGAAACTGTGTATGAGGAGGACTCTGACAACCAGAGAGCAAATGGAAATGTTAGGAATTATTGGGAAGTAGCCAATGCGCTTGAATCAGGTCTCGCCTGTTGCTGTTTTATCTCCAGGGGTACATTCCAGTTATGCCACATGTTCCTATTGCAGAGCCTAGCTGAGTAAGAAGTGGAAAGTGTTTGCCATAGATGGCAATGACTAGGGCCAGTGCTTATTATACGAAGCAAAGCAGCTTCACCCCCGTGTACAGTACTCAGGGTAAGGGGCCTGTATGGTGCTTCCGCATTTAGTCTTTATTTTGAATTCGTTAGCAACATTTGCTCATTTTCAAAAATGCATTGGGGTGCAGGGAGGAGGAGAGGAATGACGCTGGAAGAAGCTTTGCTAACTTCACACTTTTTAAATTCTGCTGACAATGGCACTCTTTGAAGCAGCAAATGGCCTTGGTCAGATTTTTGGCAAGCAAACAAATCCACTTTCTAACGAAATCTACAGCAAGTGGAATTTAGGTCACTGCACAGCTGTGTTCAGTTTATTCCCAGCAGCTCTTTAAATATTTAAGAAATGGCCGTCCAATTATGTCACTGTTAAAACAAAAACATTTTTTTAAAAAACAGGCAGTGCGCTCATTCAAATATTTCCAGGACTAGTGTTTCCCCTTTCGTCTACAATTCTATGGTTCTCTGTTTTCTAACATTGGGATACAAAAAATAATTCCTGGTTTCTCATCATAGTACCTTGTTATGTCAACCTGGCTGTGACAGTAAACGAGAGATGTCACGTCCAAAGGATTCCACCACCACCTCTTGTGTTGTCTGTTTTAAACATAAAGTTGCTATACTGCTTTGCCAAGTTATTCAGATGAGTTTACAACATTAAGAGTAAAATAATAAAAGCAATAGAACTAGCTTCCATATTTCTTAGGCAAGGCTGTGGTACCCACAACAGATCAGAAACAGGGGCAGAGCCAGGATTTATGTTAAGGGGGGGCAGGCTTTATATTAAGAGGGGCAGAACCTCAATCGGTTAAGTATTTTAATTGATTTTTATTGATTTAGGGGGGCAGCTGTCTTCCCCCTCCCCTTGGCTACACCCATGATCAGAAACTTCTTGGAGGAACTATATTAACAGGCTAAAGTTGCATTTAGACCAGCTGATCTATTTCCAGGGCAAGGAGAGGTGAAGTTTTTCCTTTATCACTTCTTGACTTAAGACTTTTGTTTGTGCTGTTTTTGTGCTTCACACACTACTGGCAGGAGCCTGGAGCCAGGGTGGGACTCTATCCCATGCATCACAATGGGCTAATTTATTTGAGCACATACAAAACAGAGCATTGCTCTGTTTTTAAAGAACACAGGAATGCAAGATTGCATGATTAGACATATTCTTCAGTGTTAAGTAGTAGATAGGTAGCCGTGTTGGTCTGCCATAGTCAAAATAAAAAATTCCTTCCAGTAGCACCTTAAAGACCAACTAAGTTAGTTCTTGGTATGAGCTTTCGTGTGCATGCACACGAGTGTATCTGAAGAAGTGTGCATGCACACGAAAGCTCATACCAAGAACTAACTTAGTTGGTCTTTAAGGTGCTACTGGAAGGAATCTTTTATTCAGTGTTAAGGTGATTGGTGCATTGTTACCACTGCAGTTTGGAACATCAGGAGCGCAGAAATCTGCCTTACAAAGTCACGCTATCAGTCCACCTAAATAGTATGGTCTATGACAGGGGTGCAGCACTTCAAGTCCTGGGGCAGAATGCGGCCTTCCAAGCCTATCTTTCTCCTCCCCGTGCAATGTTGCTGACCAGCCAGTGCTATGCCTTCCTTTTACTGCTTCTGCCTGGCTGGAAGATGATACTGAAGTATGATAGTGCCCATTGCTTGCCTATATGTAGAGGTTAATGTGTAGAAACCTGTGACTTTTGCATGGGCTGAAATGTAGCCTACTGTACAAATGAGTCACATCTGTTGCTCCACCCACTTTTGCCTCTGGCCCCGCCCACCAATGGCATGCATCCCCAGAAGGTTGTCTACACGGCAATGTTTTCCCACCCCTGGTTTACAATGACTAGGGTTTCAGGCATTGCCAGTCCTAGTGGAGATGGTAGGGAATGAACCTGGGACCTTCTGCATGCAGAGCAGATGCCATACCACCACTGAGCTGCAGGAGGGATGAGCAAATTTGAGGGTCGTCCCCCCCCCCCCATTTCTTGTTTTTCCAGTCTTAAATCCAGTTCTTCACATTTCCAGATCAGTTTGCAATTTTTAGGAAATAAAGTCCCTATGAAAATCCACCAACACTTTAGAAAAACTGTCTGCGGACAAATGCCGTCTCCCTCGGCCTGTAAAGCGAGATGAGTGGTGCAACCCCAGAGTCATCTGCGGCTGGACTTAACTGTCAAGGGTCCTTTACCTTTAACTTTTTTTAGCTCCCTCCTATGCAAAAAACTCCTATGTGAGTTTGCACAAGTAACCTAGATGATAACCAGTGCTGTTGTTCTAGAAAAAGAGGTGCCCTCACCATGAACGCCTCTCTTGTTCTGTTATAATGGTAATGGCACCACTTGAGTAGTGCTGGAACTGAGTTCCTGCTAAAAAAAAAAAGCCCTAACGATAACTATATGGGAACCTAAGTGCCATGATGCTCCTGCACTCAAGAAAAATTCCCTGTCTTAATATCTATAAAGCGTACCTGACTGTGAGACTTGGGATCATTCTTGAACACTCCCAAAACAACATGCTGACCTTCTTGGCAGTTTGTAGAAAGGACAAACCACTGCTCTTGCTAAACATAGAGTGCACTGAAGCACCTGACGTCAGGCAATTAACTACAAGATGGTTTATGGATGAGAAGTCTCCTGGGGGACCACTAAATCCAAAACAGTCAGCAAACCCTGGAATTAAAAGCCTTGTGTGTTTACCAAGTGGAAAAGGACCAAGAATTGATCTCAGAGGAAATTCTTAAGTGTTCCTGCAGTTTCCCCGACTGCAAGCTGCAGGGTTGTTCGGTTTCTGTTTGTTTTTTGGTGTTTTGCTGTTGTTGCTCACTAGGGAATGATTTGGAAGGTGTATAAATAGAGGTAAATAAAAGTAGGCATGGTGTGGAGAACGTGGATACAGCAGCACTAGAACACATGGACGTTCAGTGAAGCTGAATGCTGGAAGGTCCAGGGTGGGAAAAAGTACTTCTGAGCACAGCACACACTTAAAACTATGGGATTCATTTCCACAAGTTGTAGTGATGGCCACCAACCTGGATGGCTTTAAAAAGAGTTTTGGGCAAATTCCTGGAGGATAAGGCTATCAAAGGCTACCAGTTATGATGGCTATGTTGCTCCTTCACTGCTGGAGGCAGTAGGCCTCTGAATAACAGTGACTGGGACTCACAAGAGATCTTGTGCTCTCTTGAGAGTTTCCCATGAGCATCTGGTTGGCCACTGTGAGAAATGGATGCTGGACTAAATGGGCTACTGCCCTGACCCAGCAGGCTTCTTCATACATGCTGGAGGAAGAGAGGAGTTTGCAAGCTGCTGAAGAGTAACACTCAGTGGTTAAGGTTGTCCCTGCTAAACAAGTGAATGGTGACAGCAGTATCCGCCTTTGCTCCCCTTGTGCTCTTCCTCTGGGTGGCTACATGGATTGGGACTCAAAAGGAAAAGGCACGCTTTATCGTGATTGGGTAACAGAACTGGGAATAAGAGGAGAATTTTCAGCTGAAACAACATGAGGGGGAAAGGGTTAAGCGCAGCCCTTATGTGCCAGGCTGCACACTTTAGGGATGGGCAACTTTTTCCAGCCGGGGGGCAACCTCTTAGTGGCTGTATGCTAGTGACGGGCAGGGTGAGCTGTAAAATTCAGGCATGGCAACAGATTTATTTCTGCCAACCATGTTAATATACAGGTGAAATACAATCATCTCCAAGTGATTCCACAACAGTGCAAAGTGAGGGAAAGTGTCATGTGGGGAAAGTCCTGAGGGCCGCACTGAGAGGACTGGAGGTCACATTTGGCCCCCAGGCCTGTGGCTTCCCATCCCCATTCCATGTTGTGAGATGAGATAAGGGCTTAGGAAAAAAGAGACACACTAAACCAAATTTCAGCTCTGCCCTCACACTACATTCCAACATGGTTAACTGAAGTGCAATGGCTCTTATAACCCAATCCTAGATATGTTTGTTTAGTCTAATTAATTTTAAGTGAACTTATTTCAGGTAAGCGTGGTTACAGCCCACAATGCTAGAACCAAAGTGCAAGTAGAAGCAGGAACCGCTAACGAGAGGTTGTTGTTGTGTTTTTAAAAACGGAAAATAATTAGTGTGTTCCTCAAACAGAATGGACATTTCCTCTTTGACGTTCAGTCGACACATGGCATTACTCCAAGCAGATAAGATCATTCCTCTAGAGGCCCATGTAGAGTAAGTGACCATTAAAAAACATTCTTACCCGTTCAGGAAAAACAACAGCCCACCTTTATACTGGAAACTTGAACAAATGTGCTTTGTCTTAGCAAAGTATCAACACTGTCCAGAGCTGTATTATTATTATTTTTAAAGACATCACTAAGAGTGGGGCTGTTTACTGTTAAAGGGGGTGGCAAGTTTACTGAGCACCACTGATTGGTTGAGATGGAAAAAAGCAGACAATCAAGACATATGCATCCACAGCACTTTGGGTAAATATTATGGTGGCAGTAACTACCACAGTGAAGCTGTGCCCAGTTCTCTGAACTACATTAGTAACGCCAGAAACAGTCTAATCAGAAGTCACATCACATGCTCTACAGAATTGTTTGCACAGTTTCCACAGAATTTCATCTGGTAAAGAATGAACCTTTGTACAAGAGATTCCTCTTGTTTAATAAGGAAGATATTGGATTGTTTGTGTATCCTGTATACACTATGATTCCTGGCTGTTTTTACAGGAAGTTTTAAAAGGTGTGGGGTTTTTTTTAAAGTAACATTTATATGTATTAATTTCATATGGTGGTCTCAGGTTTTGACAGCTGTTTTGCAATTTATAATAATAATTTTACCAAGAGAAAGGAAAATAAAATAAAACACAGGTTGTAGTCATGATTTAGTAGTTACTTTACATAGCCAATTTGTGCTGGTTTACAGCTTCTGTTTTGGAGCATTTCTAAAAGCCCTGCTTTCTGAATACAGAATGAAGCTGAGAGAACACCCACAGTATGTAGCTCACAGAAGCTTATGCAAAAATAAATTTGTTAGCCGTTTAAGTTTCCTGTTGCCTATCCTATGTAATTGTTTTTTTATCTCAAAATTTTGCTTGGTGGGGCATGCTCCCTTGTTATTTTGTTTACTGCCAGCAGCCTCGCACCTCAGGAATTCTAAGAAGCAAACAAACAATGAAAAATCAGTTCACTTTTGAAACCAGTGGTTAAAATCAGTGCTGTTTTGAAGGCTTGAGCCCACCATCTTGTTTCAAAATAGCATCAAATTGTATCCAAGCATAGATGAAAACCTGGGACTATCATGCAAAAATGGTTAACAATACCTTATGAAGTGTCCAAACGCCTTCCACCTAGCTTTCCAGAATATATGCTAAATGATCATTTCAAATTTCCTCCCTACAGGGAGCTTAGGGGGACTCACAATAATAAAATTACAGAAAAACAATTTAACACACTATGGGCATGTACCACGCTACTGGTGTTTGATGCTGTGCGCACATCATGTTTGCCAGAGTCTATCTGCATCCTGTAGTTTCTTGAAACTCATTTGATGCTTTTCCTGCAAACCAGCTTCCATTCCAAATGCAAACACATGACTGTTGTAGTGCCCAAACCAATCTGCAGTATGGACTTGGTTCAATGGATTACAGGTTTGTCAAGTTACTCAGGCTCAGCCACTATATGGGAATAATTCTGTACTACACTGACAATGGAAATTTTAAGTTCTTTGTAAGCCTACCCCTTCATCCACACAAAAACCTAAGTGCGAAAGAGCATGAGCTGAGATGAATGGGTGTGAATGTACGTTGGGGGTTCACTCAGTCCTGGGGCACCAATGTGTCCCTCTAGGCTTCTGTCCGGCCCTTGAGACTCTCCCTAGGCTTTGACCTTGCCAACCCTGCTTTGTGGCAGCCTGGAGTGTGTCACTGAAGGGTGACAATGCCTCCTGCATGTCTGGATGGATGGAGAAATGGGGATTTGCACCTGCAAATAGAAACCTTTGGCTTTTCCACGGATGGAATGTAACCTGCTATAGAACACCTACGAGATAACAGGGAAGATTGTTGTACTGTGCAACCTGTTGCTCCACATGTCAATGACCTGAGGCTCTCTAAAAGGTGACCTTGATGTCCGAAAAAGGCTCCCTACCCATTGATGCACATGTTTGGGGCAGGGAAGCAGAAGAAACAGGCTGCTGCTATGTTGTGGCTGCAATAGAGGCCCATATTTTCCTATGAATACCACTGTATCCCTATTCAGATTAATACCTCCGCATAGGTAGATGACATTATCACCTGCACATATTGCATTCCCCTGCATTGCCTCACATCTTTACCAGACCAAAGGAGGAGATGGGGCTCGGTGAGACATTTTCCACAACACTGTCATAGACCAGATTGGTCTTATGAATTACAAGGTTGAGCACTAGAGGTGCAGAATGAATCAACTGAACTAATCTTCTTCAACATGGCACCATCCTGATGTTGTTGGTCTCCAACTCCCATCAGTCTGAGCCAGCATGGCCAATGGTCGGCAATGATGGGGGAGTTGTAGTCTAGCAACATCTGAAGGATAGCAGTTTGGGGAAGGCTAGATGAGAAACTGAGGCCTCTTAGGGTTCTTGGTAGTAATGCCTACATATGACAAACTAGCCATTTAAGAGAGAAAGAATGCTAAAGTAAAAGGAGCCCAACAGTCAGGTTGCTCTTACACTTGTAAAGCAAAATGGCTGGCCTTTAAGCATTGTCGTTCCATCAAAAAGGAAAGTTACAGCTCTCCAAGCCACATATAACCTTTAACTCACCTCACCCTTTCCTTTTGCAACACATTCTGGTAGAGTGATGCAGCCAATCTACTTTTAAAAAACAAGAAGGTTGAGCATTGAAATTACCTGCTCACATGAACTGAGCCCAGACGTTTTCAGCTAAAGGCTATATAATGGATGCATTCTTTGCTTAAAGCTGCTATTTAACTTTACAGCAACAGGTCATAAAAACAGTTAAATAATAGGTATTGTCAGATGTGCCCCCCCCCCCCGGCAGTCTGTTGCACTGGAACAAAATCTTACACAACAAAGACAGATTGCCTTTCTTTAAAGCAGAACAACAACCATCCTTTGACACTGCATGTAGTCAGATGAGCCTGGCTGGCTCCCAAGAGCAGCTACCGGGGCCCTGCTCACAGATCCATTGCTAAGGTCAATCAGATTGCAAGGCTGGTTCAGTGGTGGCCCTGTCGTTGAACTCACTCCCACAGGGCATCTGTTTTGACCACCTATTTAGCCATTTTAAACCAGGACCTTCCAATGTGCTTTTAATGAATTGACATCAGCTTGGATTTTTCAGCTGCTGCTGATACTACACTGGTACCTCTGGTTATGTACTTTATTTGTTCCGGAGGTCCGTTCTTAACCTGAAACTGTTCTGAACCTGAAGCACCACTTTAGCTAATGGGGCCTCCTGCCGCCGCCGCACCACTGGAGCACAATTTCTGTTCTCATCCTGAAGCAAAGTTCTTAACCCGAGGTAATATTTCTGGGTTAGCGGAGTCTGTAATCTGAAGCGTGTGTAACCTGAGGTACCACTGTATTTCATCTTTCTTTCTTGTGGTTGGCTGGTTTGTCTTTGAACCATTTCATGCTGCCATTTTAGTTTTAAAAACTACACATTTAAAAGTTGTTTTGTCCTATTTCTGTAAACCACCTTGAGGAGGCTTTTCTGCCCTGGAAAGGCAGCCGGGGGCGGGGGGGGGGGGAATCAAAATAAATATAAGGTCCATTGTCTCGTTTTCCCTTCTCTGAATGAGTGAAAAGACCCTAATTTCCCTTCTCTTACTCAGTAGTCACCACTTGGCTTACTAACATAGCACAGCTACAAAAACCTAGTGATCAGGTCAACTGCAGCCAACAAAGTACCATCTAGACGCTGTTGGGTGGAAGCTCCTATCAGCCCCTGCTAGCATGACCAATAGTCTGGGATAATGGGACCTGCCTTTTGCCAACCAAAGATCCACTTTCTTGCAGTGTTATAGGAGCCACCGTTCTTTTATATGACACCTGCTGCTTCTCCTCACTACTCAGTTAGATGTGCACACAGGAATCACTTAGGCAAGGCTAAAAAGGTTATTCCCCATGTCCACATAGTCTTTGGTTAGGCAGAAGCCATATAGCTGCTCCAGTTATACTCCCAACTTCAAATGTGAATCACCTTTTAAGTTACAAGAATTCCGACTTCCTGGCTGGATTAGAAGTTACTGCAGGCAGACAAGGCTCACTTAAGACCTCAAAACAAAGTTTGTGCATGGCCCTAAGGAACAGGATCCTTGGCGCAAATGTGTTCAACACACCCAACATTTGTTTTATCAACAGGAAAAAAAATGTGATTAGCTCAGGCGAGCTACACCCACTCCCAACAGTTTATGCCAGAATGACCATTACAACATATGGAGAGATTATGTAACAGGAGCCCTTCCCAATTCCAGCTGTTTAGCTTAATTAAGAAAGCTTAAGGACTCGCTTACCATTCGCCAATACTCTTCTTTCTAGAGACGCCAGATATTTTCTCCTGCTGACCCAACATGGCATTTACAGATCAGGATAAAGGTTACACAAGTATGAAGTGCAACGTACTAGGCTATGTTGACAGCTCAAGCTGATGACCATTGCAAAAGTCTGTGAACAGGATTGCCAAGCGCAGGGACATATTAACTGAGCTTAGCACACAATAACTTATTCAGAAGTATTTATGTTTATAGACCTCTCCATTGTAGAAAACATGAAATTGTGCCAAAGCCCAAATGACTTTTTCTGCAGCTTCCCATGGCCTGGCCCCCCTCCTTTAATTGCCTTGCTTCTCTACAATCCCTTCCCCTGCCAAAGGGCATTCAAAGGAATTTGCTTTTGTGTCGCTCTAGTAGCATTACCCCCGCTTTTGCAGTTTTGTGCTTGTTTAAGTGTGGCTACAAATTTTAGGGTGGGGACCACAGCTGATGAGCTATTAATAGAATATCTATAATGCAAAGTACAAGTATATTAAGTGAGAAGATGCACTTGAGCCATTCTCTTCCTAGCAAATCAAACTATTGGCAGAATACAATAATGCCCACTTATACCACAAAGAACTCATAACCCACCTACTTTCAGCAGCCAGAAGCATCCTAGCCAGACACTGGAGAGACCTGTCAGGAGTAGGCATGGACCAATGGTACCAAATAGTATGGGAAACAGCCATATTAGAAAAATTAACCAATAAACTGAAACTGACACGGGGACAAATAGAAGAAGACGCCTTCACCCCGGTATGGCTTCCCCTTATCACATACACAGCCCAACAAGACATCGACAAAAATCCACCAACAGCATACAAATCAATATGGCTAACCTGATCCAAAACGCCCACCCACCCCACTCACACATAAAAACAAAGACCACCACAGCTAACCACAAATGAATAACCACACCCTAGGCCAACCCCAATCTCTCTCACCACCAAAGGAACACAAGCGAATGGCAAAGAACCTGCACAAGCAACCCTGACACCAAACCTTACATATAGTAAGTAAAATAGAAACATCGCCACCTGACCCCCCCCATCTTCCCCCCTTTTCTTCCTAATGTCTCAACAAATGAAACTGATTTGTAAAAATGTTACATGGGGGGGAACACGAGAGACACTGCACACTTTTGTAAATCAACAAAATCTTTAATAAAAAAAGAAAAAGAAAACTATTGGCAGAATGTGCATCTTTAGGCTATGTATGCACACAAGACTCTTGTTTTTAATGTACACTGCCCGGGGATCTTTTGATAAAGGGTGGTATATAAATTGAATAAATAATAATAGTTTCATATTCTGAAACCATTGCCACATAGTCATGAACATCACATATATGCTACAGAGCATGATGGCTCTGTAAAAGAAGACTGTAAACTCATTGTCTGAAGTTTGGGGCTTTCTGCAATCCTGAGGAACTAAGCCTTTATAAGGTGTGCTTCTAGATCTCTCAGTTGTGGAGAAAGCGTTAAAATAATGCAGCACCACAAGAACTAAAGGGGTGTGTGGAAAACAGCATTTTATTACCCTTATGCACACCTTGCCCCTCTGTCTCCTTCTCCCCCATTCCCACTCTCATAACTTTAGATCTCAAGCAGAAGTTTGAATTAAGCAGCAATGTATGTGCTCATATATGCACAATGCAGAGAATTTGTGCAGAAACTTCTAAAGATATGCTCTTCCAGGCTTTCTAAAGTAGGTTGCTAAAAGCTCAGTACTGTAATAATAATAATAAAAACCAACCACCATAGAACAACTTGCACCCTTGTGTAATCTATTATGACAACAATTCCTGGAATGTAATTGCAGCCTTTTGTTTGCACCAGAAAAGACACCAGGGAGACATAAGCCTTCATTTTGTATAATTCTTCGCCCTCTAGTGGCAGAAAGGGAAGCAACAGCCAGAATAATTTGAGAATGCAGATAGATGCCACATCACAAAGTGGATATAGGCAGGGATAATGAAGATAGGAGCATTTCTCTTTAGCAACATGTAGACAAAAATAAATATTTTCAGAAGTGTGCCTTCTGCAGGACATTAACACTCAAGCCACAGTTAGGATAGAACATCTGATTTTAATGAAGCGACTTTACACAAACCAGAATGACACACGAGAACAAAACGGAATTTTGACAACTCTTTCCTCTGTGGAACCTGAGCACTCTTCCAACAGCACTTACCTGGAATGTAAACGTTATAATGGTCATTATGGCAAGGAAAAGTCAACTCAGAAGCTTCAGACATAAAATCAGAAGCTAGTGTTTCCCCATAATCTCCAACAGAAAAGAGCCACTTATTTCCGAATTAAAACCGGAGATTCTCTTTATTTGCCAGTGTTTTCTTTGTGAATAACAGTAGGAGTTACTCACAATCCCCTGCATTTCTGAATATGTCCCAGATCCATGCTTGCCTAATAGCTGGAAATTTACAAGCCCAAAACAATGATTCATCACATGTATGTAGTGAATTAAGGGGAGATATGAAATAGCCCAAGATCACTCAGTGAGCTTCATGGTTTGGTGAGGATTTAAGAGTTGTGTTCAACTAAGTTTTACTCGTTGAAATGAACACGACCAGGTTAGTCTACTCTGAGTAAAATGTAGCTGAATACCACCCTGAACCTAAAGCTCCCCAGCCTGGTATTTGACTTAAGTACAGTGGTGCCCCGCAAGACGAATGCCTCGCAAGACGGAAAACTCGCTAGACGAAAGAGTTTTCCGTTTTGGAGGTGCTTCGCAAAACGAATCTCCTATGGGCTTGCTTCGCAAGACGCAAATGTCTTGCGAGTTCCTGCGAGGTTTTTTTCCTCCCCCCCCTTTTCTAAGCCGCTAAACCGCTTATCAGCTGATCTGTTAAGCTGATAAGCCGCTAAAAGCTCCTAAAAGCGCTAATCCTCTAATCCGTCAATGGGCTTGCTTCGCAAGACAAAAAAAACGCTAGACGAAGAGAATCACAGAACGGATTCTTGGATTCTTTTCGTCTTGCGAGGCACCACTGTACAGAGAAAGAGATGCCTGAGTACAGCTTTTAAAGTGCAAAGACACTCTTGGGACAGATCCTAAGTGTTGCAACTTTGAGGGAATGATGTCGGCCACCTTTACAGAGGAGTTCCAAAACTGCACACAAGGGCTCCCTGTGCCAAGGTGGCCTGATAGTTTAGCACTCTGTGAACAAAGGTAACCAAAACTAATACGCTACCTGTGGAATAACAGAGTGCATAGCTCAAGCTGCTCCATGCCTACAGGAGATGAACACAAGTTCAGCAACACAAGAGAACACAATCTTCTCCCCTTGAGGGCAGAAAGCAACTTGAAAAGCATGCCAATAGTTGCAGTTCTCATGTTCAGGCTTGGAATACTTGTATTGACAGGTTTTTATTTCTCTATCAGTTGGTCCCAGTCCAATGAGCACCCCAGATAGTCAGGCATTGAAGCTTTCCCTATCTCTGTTTTCAGGCCTCCAGGCGCCTTACCTGGTGAACTGCTGCCCACCAAGCAGTTGCAGCAATTCCCCATTGTAAGAATTAATCAGCAACCTTAAATGAGGCGATAATCCCAACACCTATTCTGTATACAGTGGTGCCCCGCAAGACGAAATTAATTCGTTCCGCAAGTTTTGTCGTCTAGCGAATTTTTTGTCTTGCAAATCACGAAATCCCATAGGAATGCATTGAAAATCAATTAATGCGTTCCTATGGTCAAAAAAAGTCCAAACAAAGCCAAATTTGGTACAACAACAGTTTATTAACTGCTCTTTAAAGTCACACATACTGTAAAGAGCAGTTCAAAAATTGAAGGGAAAATAAATTAACTTTATAAACATGACAGAAAAACATTTAAAAATCAACAAAGCGTACAGTACATTTTCTAAGACTCTGGGGGACAACTCGAAGAAGGTTCCTCTTCCACTCTTTGCTTCTTGCTGAAGAACCCCCTCCTCAACTGTTCCCCCAGCCACCCACCACACAGAAATTCAAATCCAGAAATTTTTTTAAAGAACAGCAGAGTAGCTCAATAGTCACAGAAAATCATAAAAATGCAGAAAAAACACACACAAGCTTCCAGATTCTTGCAAACCCCTCCCCAACACCAAGTCCTTGAATTCCAAACACCCCAACCCAAAATCCAAACCCCCGCCCAAAAAGTTTTAAAAGTTTAACTTACCAAATGGATGCAAGAGAAGTTTTGGGAAAGCTTCAAAAGTGAGCAAAGTCTGAGAAAAGGCTACAGAACCACATGCTACAGTTGCTCCTCGAAGTGAAGTCGCAACTGCAGCTGTTCAAGCTAAGCACCCTTTGTTTTAACAGTTTTAAGAAAAAGGAAACAAAGTCGCGAGACGTTTTCGTCTTGCAAAGCAAGCCCATAGGGAAATTCGTCTTGCGAGGCAACTCGAAAACGGAAAAACCTTTCGTCTAGCGAGTTTTTTGTCTTGCGAGGCACTTGTCTTGCGAGGTACCACTGTACTCAAAATGTATTTGCTGCTGGCTGATTTACTCTTTAAGTTACACCAAGTTTATTTTGAAATGTAAGTAAGAAGACATTCCAAGTCATGTTTTAAAATGACAGGGACAGTGGCTTCTGCTAAGTATGGAATATTAGGACAAATTATTAAAGCAGGCATATTTCAAGCACTGAGCTTCCACTGATGAGAGGCATAATGGCTTTCTAATTAATAAAAACAAGAACACACAGAGGGACCAATAAGGCATGTGACAATGCACAAATGAGATCTGGTGTCCCTAGTGAATCTTTTCCCCTCTCCAAGGCCTACTGTACAATAGAAATATACAATTAGTATCTCTAGCATATGGCCTAATACGCAACAGGTCCCCCTGCATGCCTCTTAGGTAGATCTCAAATAAGTCATACTTACCTATGAGAATCCTTTTTCTGTACTGTTTTTGGTCCATCAGTACCTACAAGATATATTTGATAGTCACTGTCATGGTGTCATTTTTAATATGATCAAAGTTCATTGTACAAGAAGATGTTTCTAAACTTTTAAATGAAATGTTTAATAGATCAGCTACAGGCATATTAGAACTCTGCTTCGCTATTTAGCATGACGATCCTTGGAATTTAAAAGGGCCCACCCTGGTATCAAGAATTGTCAGGAAACAAAAAGACTTCATATCACAGGATGGTTGCTTGCATCTTTCAGACACACCATATCTAGCAATGGTGGCCCTATAACAATTTAAACAGCTAAAGAATTTAAACAGTGTGACAAATCAATGCCACACACCCAGGACCAAGTAGAATCTGGAAGTTAGAGACTAAGTTAGATATCACTAGCAGTATGTCTATGCCCTTTAATTTATTAATTGCACTTCTTTCTCAACCTTCCTCTCAAACTAGTCCTGGACAGCAGGGCTCGAAAAGTCAATTACATGAATAACTCTATTAAGACAAATTCAAAAATCTGAATCAGGTTTCATATATTTATTCGGCCATCAAAATGCCACTAATAGCATGTCAACTTTCAAGTTTGCCAGAATTCTTCATCAGTCTAGAGCAGGGGTCAGCAAGGCTTACCAGGCAGGGGCAGGATCACTCCCGTGGAGATCCTCCGTGGACCGGGGCAGCGCAGTGTGATGCCGGAAATCCCTTCTGCACATGTCCAGATGCTGGAAATTGCGCCTGCGCAGAAGCAACTTCCGGCATCCGGGTACGAGCAAAAGCGATTTCTGGTGCCGCGGAAGAGAGTCCCTGCGCTGCGCTGGTTTAGCGCAACGTGTGGGGACTCGCCAAGCAGGCTGCTCGGTTCAGGGGCAGCTCATGGGCCGGTTAAATGGCCTCCGTGGTCTGCTTCCGGCCCACTGGCCTTAGGTTGCCGACCCCTGGTCTGCAGATCATAGATAACCAAGCTGGTGCCCTGCAGATGTTGTTGGACTCCCAACTCTCACCAGTGCCATCCAGCCACTGGTGGCCAGGAATGATGTGAGCTGAAGATCAAAACAGCATCTGGAGAACACCATGTTGTCTATCCCTGGGCTACATGATAAATAAAGTGGGTAGGGGGGAAAGGGAAAGTAAGAAAAAGTTTGCTGATCGTGAAGCCATGAAATCTACATTACAATCTTTAGATGGAATATGGGAAGAGGTAGCAGACATTCAAATGATGTTATGTCAGGCACTATGCAAGTTTCAGGTTGAACCAAAGGCTGCTGAGATGAATGAACACATAATGGCTGCCTGTCTCCTCCCTCCCTCAATTTTTGGGAATATAAAATCCAGCAGTTACTCAGTTTTGCCTCCACCCTTAATTAGACACTTGACAGAACAGAACGCAGTCTGGGTTTTCTTTGCATGTTGCAACAGATCTGTATGCAGTATCATACATGACCATCAAGCTGCTGCTAGAATGCTCACACCTGTTACTGCACAGGACAGACCCCAAAAAGGAGGCTGCCAGGTTTTCATCTAGGGCAAGGTCAGGCTAGCTGGTACAAGGCAGGACCACAGCAGGCCCAGCTACGCAGCAACCATTTCCCAGCCCATGGGCTTTATACCAAGCAGCAAATACTCATTTTGGTGTGTTTTTTAAACAAACCTCCTTCTTATCACAACAAATGTCTTACCTCAAGGGGGGGAAAACACAGTACTTCCAAAATGGTAGTCAACTTGTCCAAATACAAATAGCTTTTATCTTGGGGATGGTTCCACTACTACATATAAAGAAAGTTGCAGTATGAGAAAAGCATGAACATTGGCAAAAATATTTACCTTTTAGGAATTAAAGCACCAATAATAAAAAGTACAGTATACAGATTGTTTCCTTTCCATTACCAAGGGTGAAGGGCCCACTCACTCAGTATTGTAAAACAGGCTTCCTCAATCTCGGCCCTCCAGATGTTTTTGGCCTATAACTCCCATGATCGCCAGCTAGTAGGAACAGTGGTCAGAGATGATGGGAATTGTAGTCTCAAAACATCTGAAGGGCCGAGGTTGAGGAAGCCTGTTCTAAAGTATATTTGGGTCCACCTGAGTGACAGGATTCGTCTGAGAGGAAGTACTTTATGTAATCTGAATCCATTAAAAGTAGCTTGGTCCTTCCCATAATAGGTTATCATTTCTCCAATGAATGTCCAATATTATAATTTAAGAATTACTTGCATACATAATTCCCACTGTCTTGTTTTCTCAACTGGATTTTTATCCTCTAAGTATCTTCTGGCAAGTTCAAAACCTCTTACTTCCCCTAAAATTTGGCTTCTGCCAGAAGACCAAAGACAGAAAGGTGGAACAAGTGTTATGACCCAATTCCCAGCCACACCACCCAACTCCCTTTACTTTCCAAGTACTCAATTTCTACAATCTCCCTGTTATCTGGAGCCATGGGACTTCCCACCTACTCTGCTGCATTTTCTCAAGTCCCCTTCTTAAAACCTTTACTCCAGAAAGAGTCATCACTGACTCCATGTTGTCTTTGCTTTTTAGCTCCCTTAATGGTGCTCTTTCAGGTAAGTCATCACTGCACCCAAAATCAAGTAAAGCAGACAGACCCATACATAAATAAATGTTCCAATAAAGATTTCACCTTCACCATCCCAGGCAGTAATGCTTCTGAGTCCCAGCTGCTGGAAACCACAGGAGCCCTCCTGTGCTCAGGTCTTGTTTGCAGGTTTCCCACAGGCATCTTGCTGGCCTCTGCCAGAACAGAATGTTGGACCAGATGGGCGATTGGGCCCAATCTTTTTACATTCATACCCACAACAGCAGAAGATCTACATGCTGCCCCTAATCAATTTACGAGAGGCAAGGCAGTCTTGCTGAAAGTCCAAATGGGCACCCCTGGGAAGTAAACTCCCGCATACTGTAAACTGTAGGAGTAATGCAATGAAGAAAAGACTATTTTGGCGCGGGGGCGAGGAAGGCGATAACATTAATTTACTGCATTTATACCCCTTTTCTCCAACAAGTAATTCGAGGTGGCATACATGGCTCTCCCCCTTCTCCCCACGACAACCCTGCGAGGTAGGTTAGGCTGGGCTGAGAGAGGTAGAGTCCGGCCCCGCTAGGGCCACCCCAGGTGAGCATAATGGCCGAGTGCGGAATTCGAACCCAGGTCCTGGTCCGGCACACCCTGACCATTTATTAAGACTAAGTTCTTGCCAGCAGCAGCCCCGTCCACGTCCTATGGAGAAGCGCGTGGAGAGAAAAGGGGAGGCCGCACACGCCGCCCTCTCCCCCCTCCCCCCCCCACGCCACCTCGAGAGCCCCGCAGCCCGCGAAACGCAAACCTTCCACCAGACCCTCCTGGAGCCGAAAGCGCACGCGCGCGCACAACTCATGCGGAAGCGGAATTCAGGCCACGGCTCGAGGGCGGAAGAGATCCGCAGGAACCAAGGGCTTCCCGTTCTAGGACTCCTACTCTGTGACCCTCGCTTCCACGGCTCCGAGGTTCACGCGTAAAGCTATAGAGCGCCCTCTCGGGGTCGGAATGGAATCCTACCGTCGTGCGTTCTGAACGGGGCTGTATCAAAGGCGCTTACCTCTCAAGACAGAAATGGCTAAAAACAAGCAAATTACAGCTGCCCTTCGTGCAGCTCAGGGCACTCTGATGTAAGCCCTAAATTCTTGTGGGGGCTTATATTCCCAGATACAATGTGTACAGGATTGCACCCCAAAGGCCAATTTTCGACATTCCCTTTTGCAGCAACAGGTGCCCGTGGACCAAGTTAAAAAGGTAAAGAGACCCCTGCCCATTAGGTCCAGTCGTGGCCGACTCTGGGGTTGCGGTGCTCATCTCGCTTTATTGGCCGTGGGAGCCGGTGTACAGCTTCTGGGTCATGTGGCCAGCATGACTAAGCTACTTCTGGCCAACCAGAGCAGCGCACGGAAATGCCGTTTGCCTTCCCGCCGGAGCGGTACCTATTTATCTACTTGCACTTTGATGTGCTTTCGAACTGCTAGGTTGGCAGGAGCAGGGACTGAGCAACAGTAGCTCACCCTGTTGCGGGGATTCAAACCGCCGACCTTCTGATCGGCAAGTTCTAGGCTCTGTGGTTTAACCCACAGCACCACCCACGTCCCTTGTGGACCAAGTTACGTGACTGAAATAAGGGAAACCTCTGTTGCAGGAAGCCTTAAAAGATGGTATGTGTCTGCAGGCATTTTTTAGTCACATGGTCAAATGGCTTTTCAGAATACAGTGGTACCTCGGGTTAAGAATTTAATTCATCCTGGAGGTCCATTCTTAACCTGAAACTGTTCTTAACCTGAAGCACCACTTTAGCTAATGGGGCCTCCTGCTGCTGCTGCACCGCTGCTGCACAATTTCTGTTCTCGTACTGAAGCAAAATTCTTAACCCGAGGTAATATTTCTGGGTTAGTGGAGTCTGTAACCTGAACCGTATGTAACCCGAGGTGCCACTGTACAGAGATAATGCAGCTCTCAATGGTGCCAGTGTGATTTTAATGTGAAAGGACAGCTGCTACAACCCTCAGTATCCTTACCTGGAAGTAAGTTCTGCTGAACTCAAGGAGGGCACACCTCTGAATAAAAGTATTTAGGATTGGGCTGCAAACTGACAATCTGTTCATGAGCAAAGGAATTTGATCAACTTTGACATAACTGGGTTTGGGTTGATTGATTTGGGTTCAATCCCAGCTCTAGGAGAGGCACAGCAGTTGCCCTTAGCTCTGGGGTGGGGGGAAGCTGACAAGTAGTTTGTGGATAGTGCCGTGTTAGCCCTGTAGCCCAATTTAAATGTAAGTAGGTCAGCATTAGGGAATTGTAGATAACAGCTCCAGAAAAAGCTAGTTTTTGTGTGGTACAAAGAAACCTGGCTATCTCTGCGTCGTGAGAAATGAAAATAAAAATAAATGCAGCTGATTTCAATGATGTCTTTAAATAGTTTTTTTTTAAAGGGAGTGCTTCAGTAAATTTGCATATGTTTGATTGCAACTGATTCAAACGCATTTGTATTTCACACCCCCTTCCAGAAAAAAAAAAATCAAATTTGTTGAAATCAACCCCTTGGTGCCAACTGCATTTAATTCCTCTTAGCTCCTCTGACTTTCTCCAGCTGTGATGCTTTCTCTTGATGGCAACATTTCTTCCATGAATATTATTGAGTGCAGACCTCTTGCTTGCCTTCTCTCCAAGGTCCAGGCCAACAACAACTCATCAGGTTCCAACATTCCCTAAGGGCTAATAAGAGTTGGTATTTCCTGAAAATAGCTCTGAACCTCAGGAATGGGATGTGCAAACATTGGTTGAGGCTTTGAGATTTCTTTGCACTGATTGCTAGATCGATATTCTACTGACTGCAAATTTTGAGAAGTGGGACTTGGTTCTAAGATATCATTACACCAAGCCTTATACAGTGGTACCTCGGGTTACATACGCTTCAGGTTACATACGCTTCAGGTTACAGACTCCACTAACCCAGAAATAGTACCTCGAGTTAAGAACTTTGCTTCAGGATGAGAACAGAAATCGAGCCGGAGCGGTGCGGCGGCAGCGGGAGGCCCCATTAGCTAAAGTGGTGCTTCAGGTTAAGAACAGTTTCAGGTTAAGAACAGACCTCCGGAACGAATTAAGTTCTTAACCTGAGGTATCACTGTATTAACATTATTTGGTAACATCATGGAATTTGACCTAAATAATTTCTCTGTTTAGCATGTATACAGATCATCAGCTCTGCCAACATGACTGCTCTTTTTTGCTTTGCTTGATCTTTGCCTTTCAAAGATCCTAAGGCTGCAATTATAAACTTGCTTATTGGATACAAAGCACATTGAGCTCAATAGGATGGACTTCAGAGCATACATGAATAGGATTGCAGACTTATAATGTGATCCTATGTACTGATCTCACTGGGGCTCGTTTCTGAGTATACAGACAAAGGATGGGGCTGCACAAGACTCAAATGCTTCTGGAGGCATATATGGCTTGACTCAGTCTGAGATATTAGACCTCATAACCCCTATCTGTGCCTCCATTGCATGATGTAGTGATTCCCCAGAGCCCATGTCTGTGTGTATCTGTCAGATATAGTCAACCACAAATCCTTGAACTCTCAGCACAACCATATCCTCCAGCTTCTTGGCAAGCCTGTCTGATTTCAGCAAGTCATCCTTTTTATTTTGAAACTAAGCTCTGCCCAGCACGACTGCCTGCCTAGCAGTGGAGACAACAAGCTGGGATAGCCATCCTGAACTGTGTGGACATTGTTGCCCTGGAAGGAAATTGTTCCCTAAGACTAGGTGATGCCAATTTTCATTGAAGATGTGTGGGCAGGCAGGGGTAGAATTATGTGGCACACCACACGGAGGGGCATTGTGGGGTCCCCACAATAATTAATGGATGAATTTATACTCATAAAATTTAAGGCAGCTTACAAATCAGCATTTCCAATTTTAAAAACCATTCATGTGAAAAGAGGGCAATAAAATAAGTTATGCAATAAAAAGCAGCAGCCCTTTCAAAAGGTGCAGTGCTACCAGTGAAATATGCAAAGCCACAGTCACCATGTGCTTCACCTAGAATGCGTGGATGTGCATGTGTGTGTGTAGATGTGTCTGTCTGCCTGCCTGTCTGCCTTTCCACCTACCTCCTCCTCTTGAACCTTCCTTCTGAACCCACTCCCCCAACAGAATTATGGGCATTTTCTATTAGCTAATAAAATGTAGACAAACCCATAAGAGCTGCTTCAGTAAATGGTTTATTAACAACGGGTGAATGCATGCCTGTGAACTTTGCACAATTAACTAGTCCAGATGTGCCTTTTAAATCTGCAATTGCCATGGTATCCAAATGTGATATGCAAGTTTGGCATTGATTTACCTTGATAATAATAGCCCAGTTGCTTAGGAAAGTTTTATAATGTCTGGTATTTGCAGACCATGCAACGATAATTTCCCATAGATTTTGCAGGAGGGGAAATAAGAGGGCATCTCATCTTCGGAAATGATACTTTGAGAGAGAGAAAGTTAAAGAGGCACTACATCAGGGGAGGCCACACCTCCCCATCTCCCACTGTTTAACCCATCATGCCAGCTACTGATGTAAGCAGCAAACAGGCATGGGTCAGCACAAAGGAGGATTCCTCTAGTGATGCAGTAAGGCTCAGAGGCTTCATAAGGCAATATAGGACCAGAACAGCCCCGGGTATCTTTGCTGGTCCCAGGTCCTTCATCCCCAACCTCAACTCCATCTAGATTTAGGCCTGAAAGACCAAGCAAAAGTGTGAGTGCATGGAGGGTAAGTTGTAAGCAAGCACACTTTATGACATTGCTGATCTTTCAGTACACCTGTTATGGTATCATCCTTGGCTTCCAGTTTCCCAACTTTGTGGAGCTGGAGCCAACATGAGATAGCATTGACTCTGGTCTTAAACCAACGTTTGTGTGTGTGTGTGTGTTTTAAAAAGTCATCAAATATAGGCTGTGCAATATAGAAACAACAATAGCTCTGCTCCATTTATGATTTATGCAAATCGTATTCCATTCACAGCTGAAAATGTCTGCTCAAATACCTTCCTCCTCCACATAGGACAATGGGGATTTACTCTGTACATGTTGTCATTCATTCCTAACCCCTCCCCCGCCTTCCCTGAGAAAAATATGCTTGGTCTATTAAATGTGTGTGGAAGAAAGATATGAAAAGAAAGCAGAATTTTGTGGCTGCGTGTTCTGCCTTTCTATTGACCTTTCTCAGACCACACAAAGCAGCTGAGGGGGAAACTCTGAAGCAATGACTTGTCTCCCTGAGAGACAGTTGGCATTCTCAGTGGGCGTTTCAATAACCAAAGTCTTTTTTTTACAGAAAACTTGGACAGTCGTTTTTTCAGTTACAGTATGAAATGTTCCCTCCTTTGGCTGGCAGAAAGGGCAATGGGAAACCGCAATGGAAAAATAGACTAAATGATCTATGAGGTGACTTGCAACACATTAAAATAATACAAAAGGCAGCCTAAAATATCTGCCCTGTTTGCACCCGCAGTTCCAGGAGAAACTGGAGACAAGACAAAAATTGGAGCTTTTGGAGTTTTTCTTTTTGCAGTGGTGGGGAAGCATGTTCCCTGCAGCTGTTCCTTCTCCGGCTGAAGGACAGGGACAGGTTGGTCTCTCCCTTGCCATGACCTTAATCTTGGAAGACAGAGAGTGTAGCCTCCCAAAGCTCCTTGTGCCTCTGATAGAAGCAAAGGCCAGAGCTCACTTTCCCTCAGTCCTAAACACTTCCCATGAGAGAAAGCCATTTTCATGCAAAGAAATCTGGGCTTCTCTTGTAGAGAGTTTTTGGATACATCTGCAAAACAACAGTTCCCTGTTAATTGTCATTTCTTGATTACTGTCCAACATGAGATATTCACTCACCTGTACAAGCATACAACACATACCTGTATGGACTTTCAGGAAAGGGCCAGGCCTCAGATGGACTCATCCATCCCTTACAATCCATACAGCTACAACAATGAGCCCTGGGGTAGTCCATTCTGCAAGAGATTCCTACTCACACTGTGGGTCCCAGAGAGGACACATGCCCGAAAAAAAATGCACCCACCTCCATGGTCCCACATACATTTCTGAGTGGGCGAGGGAGAAGCAAGTAAAGGAATTCTCCTGCCATGAGCATGGCCACACATACATTCAACTTATCATTGGCTCTGCTGACCACACACAGGGGACGTCTGCTGCTGCAGATGCTAGGATTAAATTGCTGAAAGAAACTACTGGGTACTTTTCCTCCTTCCCCTCTGCCCCATTCCCCCCCCCCCCTTGCCTGCAGCAAGCTCGAAAATGTTATGTATCTCATTTGTACAGCTCACCTGAGCCTGCCTGGTTGAAAGCAAAAAATGGTTCTGAAAACAAACTAATTATATTTTATCATCTCCTCTCCTGTCTCTCTCTCTCTCCTTCACTCCCTCCCCACCCCCAACTTATTTCTGGGGAAAAAGAAAACATCGGCTGCCTGAGATTTACACACTAGATTGAGCATAAACCTGCATCGTCTTCTCTCTCTCTCTCTCTTTTGCAGGGAGCAGATAATAGGTAGAGCTATCCCTCCATCTGTTTTGTTACATGCTTCCCAGCTTGGCATATTATTTGTTGCTATTAGACCATGTTTATCCCATTGACATTTAAAAGCCTATTATATGGTTACTGTCACAGTCCTGAACATGGATTCAGAAGCCAATTCCTGACTCCCCTGATAATGGAGTCACACATATTTTTTTTACTACTGTAATTTGTTGGTGTATCCCCCCCCCCCCCCGCTGCCTGCCATCAGCCACATATGCCAAGTTCTAGCTAAATGGTTTTCTTCTGCAGGCAATTTTCAATAGAAACAATCCCCTAAAGCGGGCCATTTTGTACCCCGGTGATTCAGGGAATTGGACTGTCCATATATTTCAGCCACTTCCCGGCACACTGCTCCAGCTACAGAGGTAGCAGAGCTACAGTTTTCCAGTGGAACCCAAGTGGAGATTCCAGTGTGAAGCTGGTTTGCCCTTGCTACGCGGTGTCAAGTCAACATACAATCATTTTGTTGTGTCTGTTACTTGTGGTGAGCACTTGCTTACTATGAGGTGTTGATCATTCTGGAGCCCTTTATCTGACATGGCAAATAAGTGGTCTTGCCATTTTATCAAGTCATTTGCAAACTAACCTTCCATTGCAATCCCACTGTTGCTGCTCTCTATAACAGACTGTCTGGTGTATTTTGGTGTGTGTACAGTATAGCCGTTTCCCCATTCCTCTCCTTTTTTGTCTAGTCTCTCCTATTGTGCACATGGAACCAACCTCGTCGTCCTCATCCTTGTCCTCATCCTCTTCTTCTTTAGCAATCACTCATAGCTGAGTAAGATTGTGTGTCCATAAACACGGTTTTAACATTGAGTCCTTAAGTGACTGTGGAGGCCAATTCTGGATTCACACATCCTTCCACAGTGGAGACACAGGTTTCCGGGTGGGAGTTGATCACGGTGTGGATTTGCCAAGCATGCCTTCCTTTTTGTACATTTCTCCCTTTCATCCTGAGTTTGAGCATCTTCAAAGCCCATGACACCTTTGGTAAAGGCTGTTCTCCAATTGGAGCACTCGCAGGCTGGTGTTTCCCAGTTGATGATGTTTATACTACATTTTTAAAGATTTGTCTTGAGAGAGTCTTTAAACCTCTTTTGTTGACCAGCCTCTTTTGTGGAACCAGCCTATAACTCTAATGGCACCTGCCATCCAAGATGGGAGACAGGCAATCTAAACATGCCAACAGGCATGAAACACCTGCATCCATTTCCCACAGGCATCTGGGTAGCCACTGTGAAAACAGGATGCTGGACAATGGGCCATTGGTCTGACCCAGCAGTCTCTTCTCATATTCTTATATAGGCCCCCAAATGGACAGTACTGTACTGGCCTGTGTTTGTAGGGCTACAGTCAGATGTGCTGCCACCATGTGGAGGGCCAGGGCTGGCTCTAACCTCCATGTGTGGGGCCAGTTTGGACTTCTCAGGTATCATTTGAATAGGCCCACTGGTGCTCTTAACCCTCTTTCTTCACCAGAGCAAATGCTCATTTTCTTATTTCAGCTGTAAAGACTAGAAAGTTTATTTGTTTTAAAGCTACTGTACTTGAGATGATCTATGCCGGTCTTTGACACTGCTCTCTGAGAGTCTTCAACACCCAATGCATTCGCCACCAAGTCTTTCACTATGGCCAGAGATCTGAGAGTCACAGCATCCATTACATTCACGACAAACTTTTTTCCACTTACAATAATACAAATGGGGGAAAACCACTTGTACATGATGCCAGTTCCTCTCCCAGTCCCCCTTTGTGTGCCATTTGTTTTACAGGACCCAACCAATTTAAATAGCAAACCCCAAATGCATATGTCAATAGCCCTTTCATCTAACTTTCATTTCCTCTTGAAACTTTTAATTGCCTCATTTTGGCACTCCTTCAGATTTCCAAAGTAGCTGTCTTGAACCAGGAAAATGTGTAACCTCTTCAACTCTCTGGAGCTGCATGGGAAGAAAGGGGAGTGAAAGATGAATGGGCACCATTTTTTCTCATCTGGACCAAACTGGTATCAATTGCTAAAAAGGTTTAGTTTTCTCCACTGAGTCATTAGATGTGATTGGCAGCTGTGTTTGGCTAGGGCTTCTCAACTCATGTACATAATAAGCACATGGGCTCTCATCCCAACAGGTTGTGTACAACCAGTCTACTCATAGCTTATGTACACAGATGTGGTAACCACACTGGAACCTATCACAAACATCTCATATGATTCTGGCATTTTGGCAGCATCTCCCTAGGAAAGTGGGGAGCCAACTGATGCTTCTTTTAGAATTGGAGCATTTCAGTTTCAGTCCACAGGTCCAGAGCTTGCTCCTGTTGCCATGATCGCCATCAGTCCTGATTGCAATGAAACTGCTCCAGAATAATCTATTTGCAAATGGATACATTTGCAAAGCTACGGAAGTCTTCCATATCACTTGTTTTTGGAAACATGACCAGCTCATAGAGATAGCTGAGACAAGCCCTGCAGTTAACAGCCATGCCTCATGATTTGCTAGACATTTTTGGAAACCCGCATCAGTCAAATGCCTACTTGCCAAAGCTTAGGCATAACAACTGCTACTTAAACAATCTCCCAGATGGACTGTTCCATAAAGCTTTTATGAGCCAAATGTATGATTTACTGAAGCATCTTTATCTCTACTGATTATTTTACCAATGCCATTTATTATTTAGTTGTAAATTTAAAGTGGATGGCCCTGTGGTTTTCAGCAACAGAAATTAATATCCCAGTGCTCCATCTGCTGTATCTACTCATAATTTAAAGCAGGGGAAGCACCCAGATATGGTCTCTGGGCAATGTTAGGCTCTTTCTTCTTGTTATGTTGTAATTAGTGGTGCATGAAATGAAAAGCAAAATGGACTCTAAGAAGAGAATTGTCAGTCCATGAAAAGGAAGAATCCAGTTTTCATGCCCTTTATATTGCATGTGTGTTGTTTCATGGGAACTTGAAGCTTACAGGGGAAGCAGGCAGGGTCCAGTCCAAACACACAAAAAGACGACTTTGGATAGATGGCTGCAGCATTCTTATCCTGGAATGTCTAAGTAAAATATTTGCAGGGAGCTAGAGCCAACTGAATCCTTGTATAGGCTGACAGGAGCTGGGGTGTTATAGAATAATAATAACAATAACAATAATAATAATTTATTATTTATACCCCGCCCATCTGGCTGAGTTTCCCCAGCCACTCTGGGTGGCTTCCAATCGAGTGTTAAAAACAATACAGCATTAAATATTAAAAACTTCCCTAAACAGGGCTGCCTTCAGATGTCTTTTAAAGATAAGATAGCTACGGTACTTATTTCCTTCACATCTGAAGGGAGAGCGTTCCACAGGGCAGGCGCCACTACCAAGAAGGCCCTCTGTCTGGTTCCCTGTAACCTCACTTATTGCAATGAGGGAACCACCAGAAGGCCCTCGGTGGTGGATCTCAGTGTCTGAGCTGAACAATCGGGGTGGAGATGCTCCTAGAGTTGGAAGGGACCCTGAGGATCATCTATTCCAACCCCTGCAATGCAGGAATATGCAGATGTCCCATACGGGGTTCAAACCTGAAACCTTGGTGTTATCAGCACCTTGCTCTAACCAACTAAGCTATCCAGGCTGATGTAATATGCTCTGCCTCCCTGAGGTAACTAGTTGACTGGCCCTCATCTTATTTCATAGTCCCTGAATTCTGCATGGCTGGGGGGAAATAGATGGATTGCAAGAGATTCATCTTCTGAATCCAAGGGTGGCAGAAGAGGTATGTCTTCTGGTTGGAATATACTGATGCCCACCCCTCCAACCTGGAAGCAGTCTGAACCTCATCCTGTTCAGAGACCTCTGTTTTCTACTAGGAAATCCAGAGGTCATGATGCTTACTTCCCCAGTCTCTCCATTACTATTTCACATGTGACACTGAGAACTTAAAAAATAAATAAAGAGGGAGAACAATTTTATAGGTGAGGGAAAGTTAACAGAGGAGGGGCTGTCTAATCCAGAGTCCTGCCAGGGTTGTGCTGACAGGACAGAAAGGCTGCCACCACTGAGAAGGCCCTCTGCCTTGTTCCCTGTAACTTCACTTCTCGCAGTGAGGGAACCGCCAGAAGGCCCTCGGAGCTGGACATCAGTGTCTGGGTAGAACGATGCAGGTGGAGATGCTGCTTCAGGTATAGTGGCCATTTAGGGCTTTAAAGGTCAGCACCAACACTTTGAATTGTGCCCGTAAATGTACAGGGAGCCAGTGTAGGTCTTTCAAGACCGGTGTTGGCAGCCGCTCCCAGTCTAGCTGCCGCAAACTTTTCTTTCAAATACCCCTTTTTTCCTGGCCAGGAACCTGAGGCTCTAGTAACAACGTAACAGGCATATCTAAAATAATGGCATCTTTAAAACAACTGTAAGTAATGGTGGTGGCGGCGATGATGTAGGCCAGCAGCATCTAAAGAGCCACAGACTCTCCCTCCCTGCTTTATACAGAAATGTCACAAAGAGTGGCTCTCCTTTTCAAAAGTAGAATTGACTTCATTCAGCCCAGCTCCCTACAACTGCACCTGTTCCTGGGATGGAGGTCTTTAGCAAAGCCCAGAAACATAGGCTGACTTTATTCACCTGATGCTACATTTCGTTATGTGCTTCAGCCTTTGGTTCCCTCACTATAGTTTCATTGTAATTACTTGGGATTCTCGAGTACCAAAGTGATGATAAAATTAGATCTGCTTGTCAGCTGCCCTTTGATTTCTCAGCAAAGTTAAGAAAAGAGGGTTGTTTTGATTTGATTTTTTAAAAAAGATCAGACGCTCCTAATCAATCGAGATAAGAGAAGGGAACAAGGAAAGAAAACAAGCCGCTCTGTTACGTCTCCCATCTTCACGGAGAGGGGTAATCTCCAAGTGGAACATTGTTAATTTTTCTTTTTCTTTTTGCAGAATAGAAAAAGGGCAAGCCCATTCAAAGACAGTGTAGAGTGATTGCCTTGGGCTCCCACAATTTTTCCTTATGGAAGAGTTCAAAGGAAAGAAGAGGAAACAACTCTTAGAGCATTAGATCAAGATAGTGCCGAGCTTTGAAGATGGTATCTGTAATGAATAAATCAAAAAAACCATGTACAGTAAACAGTGCAGAGGATCATTTCAGCACCTGTGGAGACAGGGGAAATGTGCTGTCTGAATGATAATAAAAAATACAGCAAGCGCTTGGAGCCTCGCTTGGTATTTACTCACCATTTGCTGTTTAGGAATTCAGCACCACAAACAGCTCCCTGAGTCTCCTAAGGCAAATACTAAGCTAAGGGATGCCTTCCAGTGAAGCGGTCGCCCATGGTAATATGCAAATGCTCGGGGGCAGACAATATTTATTTTGAACCAGTATGTTCTAATGTTTGCCAGAGGTGTATGTATGTGCTTTTGAAGAAAATGAACATCCACATGCAAAAACGCCAAGTTTTCAATGGGTCTATCACCACAAAACATTCTAGCATTTGCATGTTCGCAGAAACGGTGTCCAGGAGGGGGTGAAAAGTGGGAAATACCTGCAGAATGCTCCCAGGCCTTCACTTCCACATTTATAAAAGAAAATAAAAAATGCATCTAAAGCTAAATAAACTGGCATTTCCCTACATAAGGTTAGGATGACAACTAAGGCTGTAATCTTATGCAGAGTAGCTTGGAAGTAATCCCCATTGAACAAAGTGGGACTTACTTCAGAGAAAACATGCGCAGGCACATGCTGTTCCTTTTTAATGCTCCTGTCAATTGGAGACTGTTGGCAAAACAAGGAAGCACAAAGGAATGCAAGAGGAGCATAGCTAAAGGATAAATATGTGCAGAATGTAAAACACGAGGCCTGAATAGATGCTATGGATAGGCCAGCTCATTAAAAAGTATTTAACATCAAGGTTTAAACACTTGCGTGTTTTATAATGCAGCAATTCTAGTGCAATAAGGGATATGAATGTGTTCACAATTACTGCCATTTTCAGCATTCTTGTCCAAATGTTTCTTCTTTTGTGAGTCCTAAATGTCTTTTTTTTCCTCACAGCCACTTAGCTTCACTCTTGCGCTTTTATTTAATTTGCTTGAAAATTTGCTTTGTACATCAGGATTCTTTAAATCAACATAACCACTAATGGGATTTATCTGAACATAAAGTGCTTTGGAAGCATGTGAACACTTAAGAAGGCAATTCCTCATTTAATGCGGAGAAGCAAAAGTTGACCAGTCAGGTTTTATTAGAGTGGGGGTTTTTTCTTTCACTTATGCAGTCTGTAAACACAGGTGTCTTTGCTTATTGGAATCTAATTCCTTGGTGAATTATTACAACACAGGAAGGGAATCATGAAAAATGCAGGTGGCAAAGCCTCTTCCATTCAGATTCTCCAAATCTGCAGTGAGGAGCAGACATTAAATAGCCCTAGAAGGATGCTTAAGCAATTAGCTTAAGAACAAAGGGGAAAAATAGAACCCACAATAAATCAAATGAGGAATGGAAGGGAAGGAGGAAAGCTCAACAGAAGCACCATGAATAGCATTAGAGCTGGATCCAAATCAAGGTCTGAATCATTTCAGTGTTCTAAGAAATCATAAATAATGTTATTGCAATCTAGATGGCTGCTCTCAAAAGGCAGAACTAGTGATGATGGTTACTGGGAAAGGGATACTGTTTAACATAAAATATAAAAATGCTTTTAATTTACACCACTTGCATAATATGGTAAATTGGATGCTTTAACCACTCTCTATATAATAAAAATGTAATATTGTCATCGCACATCCCCCGTTGGAGGATTTGTAGTGTCTCATCCCAGTCCTGGATTTGAAGTCAGAACACAGCCCTCATGGGAGCCTCATCACACTCCTAGGTACGCATGACATCAGAGTGGGATGGGGAGCAAGAGTGAAGGCAGGTTGCACGGGAGCAGTGGCCGTGTCATGGGAACAGGAAGGGAGGGAGACTTAGGGGAGAAAGGGATGGCTGAAAACAAGCCCAGCTGTGCTAGTGGAAGTCCTAAAGCAGGATTCCTCTGATGCAGTGCCAGATTTATGTACAGGCTAAGTAGGCTGAAGCCTAGGGCCTCTAAATCTAGGGGGCCTCACCAGCCCTCCCGCTCCCCAGTGGGCAGCCTCCCCTCTCCCAAAATTGCAAACCCAAGACTTCATGCGAGGGCAGGGCAACTCGGGCCCAGCAACTATGAGACTCAGGGCTAGCCAGTGGGGGCCCAATTTGAAGAAGTGGGGTGCAACTTGATTTTTTTTTTTTGGTAGGGCCCCAGTTCACAGCCAAAGTGTGCAAAATCTTATAGATATAAATAAAATCCATCTAGATTGCCCTGGTGCAGGGGCCCCCTGTTGCATTGGGCCTGTGGGGCCCAATTTGGCCCAATTGCTCCAATTGCCTTAAGGTCAGCCCTGATGAGACTGTGCAGGGGTTGGACTGACAAACCCTGCACCTTCTAGGTCCCTGGTGTCATCATTCAGAGTACAGACTCAAGGACTTGTTATGGAAATAAGGGGGGGCACTTAGTAACTCAGAGAAGGTTGGGGAACCTTCAAGCTTCCAAGAGGTCAAAAGTTTAACCTCAGAGGATGCTGAGTCAGGGTTAAATGCCACGAAGGCTGAACTTGATTCCTTTAAAGAGGAACAAGACATGGGAACTAATTCTAGGCCTGCCCAGGCCACAAAAGGTTTGCAAAGTTCAGTTATTGCAGAAGTTTTTCAGTGTTAATTTCATGCATTTTTAAAAATCACCGTGGTATTTAACAATAATATCTTATGTCCTTTAGAGGAGAAATTTTGAATTGTAGAATTTTAAATACCCGTCATCATCCTTGGCTTTAGTCAATTTTTCCATTTTTTTCTAGTTGTGAGGGTGGGGGATTGGGAGGGCCCTCACAAGTGGAGTAGCCTAGGGCCTCTCCATCTAAATCCAGGTCTGATCTGCATGATGTCACAAGGCTCATTCTTGGAAAATCACTGTGACATCATGCATGGAGGATTATGGATAAATTACTTCTACTTTAGAGGACCCTTTGTCTTTTAAAAATTTTTTACTTCCCTGTCCCTGGTGCTATCTCTTAATAGCTTGCCTCACAAGTGCCACCCCTGGGAGGCACAAACAGAGCAGTATCAGCGGCTGGTGCTGTTCTCACTTGTGGTCTTCCGCTGGCATTGGGCCGTTCAAGCCCAGCCCCCTAACCTTTTCATGGAATTGGATCACAGGGTTGTGAAGTTGGCCTCATTCCCAGGTTAAGTGCCTTAACACAAAATATGACTTGTTGCTTAATTCATAGTGGATGGAGTTGCTCATAGCCGCTCTCCATTCCATCAGCCCAACAGAATCTGTAACACATGCAGGGAGTTCTCAAATAGTACAGGCTTTCCCATTTGCTTGCAATAACAACAGGAGATCTCCATGTAGCTGCACACAGAGCTGCCCTTGACATTATCAATATGTGAGAAGCCCATGCCCATATAACCCAAGCCATATAACCCAAGCCTTCCATAACCCACTTCTCCCTACTGTCTGAAAGGAAGCCAATTTCACTCCATTAACTTCAAAGGAACTGAACTGGCTCAAATTCATATACTTGAGATTAGCTGGGTTTTGTATAGGCTGCCTGTCCCTGTCCCTGCCTGCCGGGTTTCTGATAGCAATAAAGAATAGCAATCGTTCTGCCCCTTTAGTTTTATTTTGTATTTCTTTCCCTTAGGGTGTTCACTTAAGAGTTAGAACTCTGACTAGCGGGGCAGCAGCAGCTTCTGTCAAGACTGTACCCTGTACAATGCACTGCAAGATGCGCCAAGCCTTCGTGGTGAATTCTGTGGGGGGCACATTACTGAAAAATCTACTTTATGAATTCTCTAGGGGAAAACCAAAAGGAATCTGAACAATGGAAAGGTGCACTATCTTTACAATTTATACATGGACTTAGTGCAGAAGAGTCATCTAACACCGTGCCTTTCAAATGATCTAGGCAAGCTTGACCCACTCTGTTATTGCTTGTTCAGCTTTAATAATAATAATAATAATAATAATAATAATAATAATAATAATAATTTATTTATACCCCGCCCTCCCCAGCCAAGACCAGGCTCAGGGCGGCTAACAACCAATAATAAAAACAAGTTGATTAAAATACAATTTAAAACATTAAGATACAACATTAAAACATTAGGGTGCAATCTCTTCATAGGAGGAGAAAGGAAAAAGAAAGAGGGGGAGGGAATCAAACTGATTCCAAGCCAAAGGCCAGGTGGAACAACCCTGTCTTACAGGCCCTGCGGAAAGAAATCAGATCCTGCAGGGCCCTGGTCTCATGAGACAGAGCATTCCACCAGGCTGGAGCCAATGTTGAGAAGGCCCTGGCTCTGGTTGAGGCTAATCTAACTTCCTTAGGGCCCGGGACCTTTAGGGTGTTGCTATTTATGGACCTTAAAGTCCCCAGGATGCTTTCCTTAGGATGCCTGTCTATGACCTGCCTGCATAGCAATGGCAGGAGGGTGTGTGCATCTGACACACGGCTGAGAATTGCACTCCATGAGCTTCTGTCTTCCCTCTGCGCTGCCCCCCTGTGTTTCTATGCATTGGGTGGGGGCAACTGCAGATGGGCTTAGCCACTGCATTCTTGCATGACTTAATGAGTGTTCTTCTGCATCACATTGTGCCTGCTTGTTAGTTGGAGGAACTGCCACGTGTCCAGTACATACCGTAATACTACTTCTGGTATACCTCCAATATAACACACACATTTCTAAGCATTAAGGAGAGGGGCCATAGCTCAGTGGCAAAGGACACACCTGGGATGCAGAAGGTCCCACATCCAATACACAGTATCTACAGTTAAAAAGAATCATGTAGCAAGGGATTAGGAAGACCTTTGGCTGAGGCAGCAGAGTGTTAGTCAGCACAGACCGTACTGAACTCAGTAGAGCAATGGACTGAGCCATTATATTGCAGTGTCATATGTTCATAGCCCATGTCCAAATACATGGCTTTAATAAATACGGGAGAGGATTTCGTCAAGCTGCTTATACTATTGCTGCTTAAACTATTTATACTTTATGTATATTCCATCCCAAGGGCTGAGAGTGACACTTATTGGCTAATTATCTTACCATTCAGCTCCCAATCACTGGACACCAAAGGCCATTTTGATTTAAAATGTGTTTGAGCACTTCAGGAAAATGCACAGGCTCAAGCTTTGTTGATTTTTAAAGGGAAAAATAATTCAAACTTGTGCATAACAGCATCACAGCCACCCACCAGGAAAGGGGAATGATTATTAGCAGAAAAATAACACAAGAAGCAAAGGTGTACACAGACACACATGCAGAAACACACATACAGTGGTGCCTCGCAAGACGAAATTAATCCGTTCCGCGAGTCTCTTCGTCTTGCGGTTTTTTCGTCTTGCGAAGCACGGCTATTAGCAGCTTAGCGGCTTAGCGGCTATTAACGGCTTAGCGGCTTTAAGAAAAAGGAAACAAACTTGCAAGAACTCGCAAGACGTTTCATCTTGCGAAGCAAGCCCATAGGGAAATTCGACTTGCGGAACAACTCAAAAAACGGAAAACTCTTTCGTCTTGCGCGTTTTTCGTCTTGCGAGGCATTCGTCTTGCGAGGTACCACTGTACACACTTTCAACTTTAGTTTGCAGCCTTCACAGCTACATTTGGTGAAACAAAACTAGAGGGGCATAGTATGTATACAATCAGCAGCAGGTTAATCAGGTGCTGAATTTCAAGGTATACCCGTTGAGAGCAAGAAGTAGGTCGAACAAAGAGAGATACACACCTTCAGAAAGACATACTGAAATGAACATGCGATTTAGAAGCCAGTTCTCCAGCATCGTCTTGCCACTAGATGGTAGCAAAGACTTTCCTTCTTTGACAACACTGAGCTTATTGTCTAGCCAAAGCAAGGTCTTTATCCCACAGAACAATGGTTAAAAATAAAAAGTGGAAGTAATGCAGAGTAGATAATCTTCTCCTTGGAATCTGTGTCTGTTCTCACCACTTAGCATAATTCTAGGCTTTCTTTTTTCCGAAACGGACTTTGGATATTTACATTATGTCTTGGATGGAAAGAAAAAGGAGAAAGGGAGTGGGGGGCTATCAATAAGGTTGTCAACCCTGAAAAATGCTTCCAAAATGGCAAATTCAATGCCCACCAGTTCCCAGCAGGGAAAAGCACCCCTCATCAAATGCTTGCTTAAACAAAAATGTTTTTAATCCTCTTCTTGAAGGTTAGTAACAGACTTTGACAGCCACCTTTACAGAAGGAGTAGCATGTGCCTGGAGACTTGAAGCAAGGCTTCTGCTCAAGATTCAGGGGCTGGGAGAGTTACAGAGCACGGCTACTAGCCATGATGGCTGTTTCATCTCTAGTTCTGGAGGCTGCATGCCTCCGAATACCAGTTTCTGGGGAACACAAGTGGGGAGTGTGGGCTGTTTTCCTCATGCCCTGCTTTGTGGGTTTCCCATAGCCCTTTGGTTGGCCACAGTGGGAATAGGATGCTGCACTAGATGGATGTTTGGTCTGATCCAACAGGGATTTTCTCGTCTCCTTATGTTCTGATGGGTGATAGCAGGGGTGACACCTGAGGCAGACCTTGCCCCCCTCCCCTGCCAATTGCACACCCTTTCCTGCCAGGGAAGAAGTGGACAGGGAATCTCCACAACAGAGATGAAAGAAATCTCTCCATTGGGACCAGCTGCCCCTGTGGATTCTGCTGCCTGAGGCAGTCACCTTCCCTTGCCTCATGGGTGATAGTTGCTTCTTCCAGTTGCTTCTACATTTGCCAGAGAGAGTGTAGCTAGTAGAATGTGCTTGGACAGTGCTGTCACCTTAGCTTAGGAGGTTATCTAACCTATAGGCCTGATCTGCCACTGGAGGGATATTCATACCAATAGGCTGCTCTCCTCTATATATTCCAAGCACCCCAAACTGTAATCGCTTCTGCTGAGCTGACTGACACTCATTCAGTTAAGCCTGCTCTCCAGAGAGTGGTTTGAAGGCTTAAAATAGAGGGGGAGATGACACCTGACGCCAAAGGTTTGGATGGTTTCTCCCTGTGGCTTGGCTTCATAAATAGACCGGATCGTGTGGAACCTTCATGCCAACTCTCAGGACATACAGGAACGCTTGCTCTTTTCTGCCTTCTCTGACCACTTGCCTAATTTATCTGTGCAGAGGAATGCCTCAGCAAATCCTCCACTTAGCAGCAGCAGCAGCAGCTTGTAACAGCTTCCAGGAAGCTGAAGGGGCCAACAGGAGTTAGGTGAGCTTTGGGGAATGGGAACCGCAAACTGTTCCTGCAAAGAGAAGCAATGCTGTCGTATTGGATGGGAGCTTGTGTAATGTGTATGGATGCATGCTAGCAACAACTGGAAAGGCTGAACACTCATACACAAATGCACACATGCTTCTCCTTTGTGCAGACATTTAATTAGAACTGAACTGCTGTATATATGGCCACTCAGTCCTTATTTTATATTCATTTTGGGGGAGTGGTTGCCAGAGACTGGCAGGGCTCTGAAGAGTGTGTGGTGGAGGCAGGGGACCAGGGGAATGACCCAGGAGAGGGGACCAATGATTTATGGGGATTAGCGATGCCCGCAAGGAGGAACCAGGGTACGGGAAGGAAGGAGGAAGAATCAGGCCAGGTGGGGAGGAAGAAGAGGCTGCTCTGGCAATAGACGGGTTAGTAGACTCCCCACCTTCTCCCATCCCATAGTCTCCAAGAACCAGGAGGCACTTGAAGCAGTTTTAGCAGTAATGACTTCTGTGCAGGAGAAGTCTCAGGTTGTGGGCATGCAATCCACTAGGGGTATATACAGGTATACACGAAGCAGAGTTGGAAGAGACTGTGGAGGTCATCTGATCATCTACGAAGGGCTGGTGCATCATTACTGGGAAAGAGGACAGGAACCCAGACTTTGCCATGTAAAAAGGCTTATGCAAGGGTCTCTTCTCATGATTCACTCGGTCTCTGCATGTGCAGTCACAATGTAGTGTGTAGTGGCAACTGTGGGCAAATTATTGCCCATGCCATATCCTAGCCACTCTAACCTGGGTCAAAGCACTCATGTGCATGAACTGCTCTGCTCTGGCCTTTTGGATATTACAGCCACTTTTTAAGTGTTTGAGGGATACAAAGGTTGCCTCCATAACATCAGAACTTTTGCACAGATTTCTCATCTATCTGAGTAGATGCTGGTATATATGTCCTTGATGCAATGAGGTCTGTGTCTGTAGCCCACTCTTAAGAAAGCAGGTGCAGTTAATTCAGTGGCTGTTCGGCTCTCTGCACTGTTATTGTTACATCCCTTTACCAACCTCCCTGACTGACCTCTCTTTTACTTATCTTGTAAAGTCTACACAAATTACCCATTTGCTTCCCCCCACCCCCCACCCCTCTGTCTCCCTATGCTTACCTTTTGGATAACTCCCCCGATTTTTTGATATTTTGTGTAACCAAACAGGCTATCTGGGATAGCAGTATAGAGGGGAACAAGGAGACTGTGAGCCCTAAAAGGGAGAGAATTAGCACTGAAAAGGTCAACAAATAATAAGGTGCAAAGATGCAGGGGAAGAATGGGAAAAGGGGAGGGGGAACACCAGGGGAAAGGAAAATTTCTAGACAGGAAGAAATCAAAGACTTGGATTTTCTGTGGCTAAAAATAAAGGAGGAACTTAAGCAGAACGAAAATAATATAGAAAATAAATTAGAGGAAATGCAAGATAGAATAGACAAAAGAATAGAGGGAGCCATAGGAGAGCTCGGAAAGAAAGTTCAAGAGTTATCAGTTAAAGCAAAGACATTTGAGGAATCTAACAAAAAAATACAAAAAGACATGAGAGAGCAGAAAAGGGAGACAGAGAAAATGAAGGAGGAGTTGCGAGAGCTGAATAAATCACAGGAGCAGATATGGGACAACATAGCGATGGCTGAAATGCGACAAAGACAAATGCACCTAAAATTCAGAGGTATAGAGGAAGAAACGAAAGAGAACATTAAAGAAAAAATAACTACTGAATTAGCAAATTGGTTAGAGACTAAAGAAGAAGAGGTCGCGTACACAATAGAAAACGCCTTTAGGATTAAAATGAGAACTTACCAGAACAGAACTAGGAAACCCATAGGGGACTGCCTAGTAATGTTTAACTCAATAGGAATGAGAAACCTGATACTTAAAACAAGTTACCATAAAAAACTCATAATAGGCGGTAGACCAATAATTGTCCTGAAAGAGATCCCGGTCAGGTTATTGCGTAAGAGAGAAGGGTACAGACACATAATAGGTGTTCTGAGAAGGAACAACATTCAATATAGATGGGAATTTCCCGAGGGAATCGCCTTCTTCTTTAAGGACAAGAGATTTAAACTGACCAGCTCACTAGAGGTAGAGAAGTTCCTGAGAAGATACGAGAAGGAGCTCACTAAAAACGAGAGTGGAATATCAGGAAGAAAGGATGTGAGGGAAGGAAGGGAGGGGGAGGGGGGGAGGGTGAGGCCACAGAGAGGGGAGGTGGAAGGAGAAGGAGAGGAGGACGAGGGGGGAAGCGTAGCGGAAGGGGAAGAAACAGGGGAAGAATCAGAGGAAGAGGAAGAAGCAAAGAATTAATAACCGGACACAAACGCTACGTTTTATCTAAACAATGTCTCTAACTTTTTTAACATGGAATGTTAACGGTCTAAATGAGAAATCTAAAAGAAATAAAATAGTGAAAGTTTTGAAAAATAAAAAATGTGATGTGGTGTGCTGCCAAGAGACACATGTGGCCAAAAAACATAAACATATACTGACCAATAAAAAGCTGGGAAAGGAGTTTATTAACTCAGAGGTGAATAAAAAGAGAGGGGTGGTCATCTATGCCAAAGAAAAACTGGAACCCAAGGTAATATGCAAAGATGAGGAGGGGAGGATCCTAGGGATCCAAATTACCCACCAAGGGGAAAGATTTAATGTAGTATCGATATATGCCCCTAACACCAACAAAACCGAGTTCTTTAGTAAACTAGAACAAGTATTACTGGAATTAGAAAATTATAAACTAATTTTATTAGGGGATCTGAATGGAGTCCCGGAACCCAATATTGACAGAAGTGAAAAAAATAGGAAAGGGAAGCAGGGGAAACTCCCAAAAACTTTCGATGATCTCCAAGAAAATTTAGATCTAATAGATATCTGGAGATACAAAAACCCTACAGAGAAACAGTTCACCCATTTCTCTGGAGTACACCAGAGCTGGGGTAGAATAGACCAGATCTGGGTCTCCAGGGAACTTTCGCTGAGAGCGGGGAGATGTACAATAGAACCCAGAACGCTATCGGATCACAACTCTATCTTTTTGGAAATAAAGGGTACCCCATCAGGCCCGTATAGATGGAGAATGAACGATTACTTACTGGATCAGGATGAGACTACCGATAAGGCAAAGAATGTCTTGAAAGATTATTTTGATCATAACTTACATAAAGAAACTAAAATTAATGTGGTATGGGATGCCAGTAAGGCAGTCCTAAGAGGTTTTCTGATTCAACAGAACAAATATAGGAAGAACTTGAGAGAAGCAAAGAAGGAAGAGGTAATTAAACAACTAAAAGAAGTAGAGCACAAACTAATAACAAATCCTGGGGATGAGAGATATATTCAAAATTACAAACTATTACAAACCCAATACTCAACACGGCTGAATCAAGAAATAGAATGGGGAATAAGGACGATGAAACAAAGATACTTTGAATCAGCAAATAAAACTGGCAAGTTGTTAGCGTGGCAGTTGAGGAAAAAACAAAAACAAAAGGTGATTAACAAAATTAAATTTGAAGACCAAATAATAGAAGACCCCAGTGAGATTAAGGGAAAGTTCCTTCAATATTACGAAAATTTGTATAAAAAGAAAGAGGCAGAAGATACAAATGAGATAGGAATGTATTTGGAAAGGAATGGGAAAGAAGATTTAATAGATGAGGAAAAGGTAATGTTAAACGAACCAGTAACTATGGAGGAGGTTAGAGACGCAATTAAGAAAATGAAACCCGGAAAAGCCCCTGGCCCAGATGGCCTTTCTCAAAAATACTACAAATCTCTAGAGGAACATCTGGCCCCAGTACTCTGTAATGTAATTAATAATATCCTCCAAGGAGGGGAAATGCCTGACTCGTGGAGAGAGGCACATATAACATTAATACCTAAAGCAGACTCCGATACACTTAACATATCAAACTACAGACCAATATCATTGCTTAATAATGATTACAAGATTTTTGCAGGAATAATGGCTAATAGACTTAAGAAATATTTGAATAGAGTAATTCATAAAGACCAAGCCGGATTTCTGCCGGGCAGGCAAATAAAGGAGAATGTGAGACATGTAGTCAACATAATCGAATATCTGGATCTCAGGATTGATATTCCTGCCGCCCTAATCTTTATAGACGCCGAAAAGGCATTCGACAATGTGTCCTGGGAATTCCTTATTAAATGTATGGAGAGGGCAGGAATAAGAGGGCCGTTCCTAGAAGGCATTAGAGCAATCTATTCAAACCAAAGAGCCAAACTTATTATCAACGGTAATTTAACAAACTCATTTAAGATTACAAAAGGTACAAGGCAGGGGTGTCCTCTATCACCCCTGCTATTCATCATGGTCCTGGAGGTATTACTGAACAAGATTAGAGGAACTTCGGAAATAAGAGGGATTAAGATAGGTAAAAAAGAATACAAAGTTAAGGCTTATGCCGATGATCTTGTAATATCAATAGAGGAACCTCTAGAGAGGATAAATGTAGTCATTGACGTAATGGAGGAATTTGGGAGATTATCGGGGTTTAAACTGAATAAAATAAAAACAAAAATGTTGGTAAAGAACTTAGATGAACAAACAAAAAATAAAATTGAATTAGACTCTGGGATAAAGACATCAAAAAAGGTTAAGTATCTGGGTATTTGGCTTTCAACGAAAAATATAAATTTGGTGGAGGACAATTACAATAGAACGTGGAGCGAATGCAAAAGAGATCTAGACTGCTGGAGCAGATTACACCTCTCATGGGAGGGGAGAATGGCTGCCATCAAGATGAACATCCTCCCCAAAATGATATTCCTGTTCCAAAACATCCCGGTAATCAGGGGTACAACTATGTTTAAGAACTGGCAGAGGACCCTTTCCAGATTTATTTGGCAGGGTAAAAGGGCCAGAATCAAGTACAAGTTACTTACTGATAAAAGAGATAGAGGTGGATTTGCGCTCCCGAACTTACAACTTTACTATGAGGCCTCATGTCTATGTTGGGTGAAGGAATGGATAGTACTAGACAACACCGACTTACTAGACTTGGAAGGTTTTAATGCTAGGTTTGGATGGCATGCCTACCTATGGCAAGGTAAGGGAGGGGTGCACCAAAGTTTCTCCAATCACATCATAAGAGGAGCGTTATTGGAAGTGTGGAACAGGTGCAAGAATCTGGTAGAAAAAAATACCCCTTTATGGCTGTCACCTATAGATATTCTAGTAACTAAAAAAGTGAATATGGAAGGTAGAAGATGGACCTATGCGGAACTCTTGAAAAGATCTGAGAAAGGATGGGAAATTAGACCTTACGAAGAGTTAAAAGACAAACTAATGGGGTGGATACAATACCACCAAATTCATTCTTTATGGAATGAGCATAAAAAAGCTGGTATGAGTAAAAATAAATCCCAATTCCAGTTAGAAATAATAGAAGGGAAGTCTAAGCTCCTAACTAAAATGTATAACCAACTTCTAGACTGGGACACTATGGATGAGGAAGTCAAAGAAGTTATGATTAAGTGGGCCATAGATATAGGACATCCTTTAGAATATGAAAAATGGAAAAAACTATGGACCAAAGACATGAAGTT